>NC_056435.1:46036791-46366791 GCF_018296145.1 Oncorhynchus tshawytscha | reverse complement strand
GACAAGAACGTTATTGTGATGATGCATTACAACACGATTTCCTTATTTCACAGACAAAACACTTAGTAGTTAAATCATGGTTGAAATAGTTATTTGACCTACTCATAGAACATAGACGATCACCAAATATATTGGAGTTTCATTTCTGAAGTGGGTTATCTCTTTAATTTATTCAACGTGGTGGGTTTTGTTGAAGTTTCCTTAGAAGTATTGCTGAGCTCTCTGCAGGTGTTGGGTCTTTTGAGTGTCTCTGAAGAGAACATTTAATGCAGTCTTCTAATCATAGAAAGGCCAGCTTAGGGAGGTGAATACTAAGTGTTCTAAAAGCAGGGCCTTGTTTGGTTTTGATTTAATGTTTAGGAGAGACTCATTACTTCCAGCTTTTTGCTCATTATGGGATAAATCAGGGCTGCTCACAGCAGCTGTTAGGGATAGATTGATTGTTTGCTTTTTTGTGGTTCTCTCTGGTTTTTCTTTCTGGTGAATCTCATTCCCTCTAGGCACAACTGTAGATTCTTCGGCTTACATTTGCTTTATTAATTTTTACTTTTAAGTTGCGCTCCCCTGACATGCATTGATTTACTTCCATGAGCAAAGAGGGGAGTAATATATCAAAGAGCATGCAAAAATAACCCCAAAACAGTGAGTAGGCATAGGCTTCAACAATTATAGCCAGATGAATTTGTATCGTAATAAGGCCATCTTAGAGCTGGAATCATTTGAACTTAGATAAGCTTCTGCAAAGTACTAGGTTCACAGTCAGTATTAAGCCCTCTGTCATTGTGTTGCAGCAGCCCTCAGTATATCTGCAGTGCATCCAGGCAGGGTCTGAGCAGTCACATCAGGACACAAGCCGCAGGGAACCCACAGGAGGGCAGAACGCCATCATGCTTGGAGGTGTATGTCCTGCAGTCACAGCAGATAAACACACCCTGATGTTCTTCACCACTACCACTCTCACTCTCTGTCTGATACCTGGTCCACAGAACATGGTACCAGCTACTGTAGGATCCTGTCAGGTCTCCCATCAGGGTTGTGGTCATGCTACACATTGCTTGACAGGGAAGTTTAGAGTGTCCCTGCCACAACGTTTGGAGACTGGAAGTTAAAATAGAAGAGGATGTGTAGATGTTGACATTTTGGCCTTAGGTAAGAGGTTCTAATGAGGGTCTAACACATTCATCAAACATGGAGACAAAACCATTTTATTAGGTACTCCACCCAGTTCACGAAAATGGTTCACTCCTACAGACAGTGAGGCAGATGGCCGTGGCTCGCTATATAAAGCAGGCAGATGGCCATCGATGCATTCAATTACTGTTTGATTGAACATTAGAATGGGCAAAACGAGTGACCTAAGCGACTTTGAGCGTGGCATGATCGTTCGTACCAGACTCGCCGGTTTCAGAAACAGCCGACATCCTGAGCTTTTCACGCACGCCATTCTAGTGTTTACCGAGAATGGTGCGACAAACAAAAAACATCAAAGCAACAACAAAACAGCTCGTGCAAGCTACCAGGCGGGCTATAAACAGATGCAGAACGGCATCTCGTAATGTACAAATCGTCGGTCCTTGTCACGGATGGACTATTGCAGCAGATGACCACACGTGTCACTCCTATCAGCTAAAAACAAGTCAAAGCAGCTCCAGTGGGCACACGATCACCAACACTAGACAATTGAGGAGTGGAAAAACATCACCTGGTCCAACGAATCCCGGTTCCTGTTGTGTCATGCTGATGGCATAAGCAGCATGAGTCAATGGCCCCATCCTGCCTATCGTCAACAGTACAGGTTGGTGGCGGTGGTGTAATGGTGTGGGGAATGTTTTACTGGCACACAGTAGGTCCCTTGATACCAATTGAGCAATATTACCATGCCCGAAGAATTCCGGCTGTTCTGCAGGCAAAAAATAAATGCACGTAATATACAGTATATGTCAAATTAGCTAGGTTTCTTTGAATTAGGCAATCAAAATGTGATCCCAGTATAACCACTCATTAATTTAATGGACTCGGAGGGACTTTGTAGTTTTTACAAAGCCAGAGTTAATCCCCTGAAAAAGTGTGCTTTATTAGCACTCAGTAGTTCACTAGAGGTTCCTCTCTGTTAGTTCATTATTTTTTTGTTCATTTTCCCCTAGTCTCAAAGCATTTATGCTGTTCTTTTCATTATTAATATCTTTCCAATGACACTGGAACCAGCTTCAAAAAGACCTGCTTAAATCCCCAGACATGTGCTCCTTGTGCTGGGTTGTCCTTACCTGCCTCCCAGGCCCTCCGTGGCTCCTAGACACTGATCTCAGTGGATTTAAGCTTGATAAGGGATCATATTTGATTATGCCTCGTGCCACACACTCTCCGTTCCTCTGTTCCAAGTCCAAGTTTGACTCATCCTTTCAGTTGCTGTTTTTGGATAAAGTACTCAGTGGACCTCACATTATCCCGGCTTTTGTATTTCATTCAGACCCAAACTATCTGCTTGATATGATGACCATGGGATATGGTTGTCTGTCGGCAGTTGGCGTGTCCTTGGAAGATCTCAAACTCTTTTGGATGCGTACCATGAACAAAATCATATCACATCCTCTATTACTCACCCCTTCCACACACAGACTGTCATAGCCCTGGAGGTTATTTTATTCCAAAAGTTTTTAAAATTATTTGTCATTTTTATATGTTTGCTGCTGAATGTCACTTTCCCCCCGGCACGTTCCCCATACATTTGTTTCCATGTGGGTCACAGGGGTGTTTTCAATCTGGTTGAAGTTCTGAGTGGTGAGAAATGGGCAAGTTTCCATTTTCGTTCTCAAAATCACACTTTTACAACAAAATTGGATGTTCTAAGTCTACAACGGGTGCACTATGCAGAAATCGCTTTGCCATTTCCTGGTTGCAAAAATATGAATAGTTTGCCTAATTTAAGTTTATGTGAGAAAAACATGCAAGTATAGTGTAAGGAATGATTGTACCATCTAAACCGCTGTGAAATATATTTTCCACAACCAAAAATATTTTATGTTCAGCTGTTTGAAGCTTGTGTACAAAACCGAAAGTAAAAGACGCAAAATCAAAACTTAAGACCTGGAAGCATAGAAATAGCCCACATAGAACAGATCTACCACTTGTTAGACTTGCTTTCAATTTTATTTATTTATTTTATTTCACCTTTTATTTAACCAGGTAGGCTAGTTGAGAACAAGTTCTCATTTGCAACTACGACCTGGCCAAGATAAAGCAAAGCAATTCAACACATACAACAACACAGAGTTACACATGGAATAAACAAAACATACAGTCAATAATACAGTAGAACAAAAGAAAACAAAAAGTCTATATACAGTGAGTGCAAATGAGGTAAGTTAAGGAAATAAATAGGTCATGGTTGTGAAGTAATTACAATATAGCAATTAAACACTGGAATGGTAGATCGGCAGAAGATGAATGTGCAGGTAGACATACTTGGGTGCAAAATAAATAAATACTAGTATGGGGATGAGGTAGGTAGATAGATGGGCTGTTTACAGATAGGCTAAGTACAGGTGCAGTGATCTGTAAAATGCTCTGACAGCTGGTGCTTAAAGCTAGTGATGGAGATGTGAGTCTCCAGCTTCAGAGATTTTTGCAATTCGTTCCAGTCATGGGCAGCAGAGAACTGGAAGGAAAGACGACCAAAGGAGGAATTGCCTTTGGGGGTGACCAGTGAGATATACCTGCTGGAGTGCGTGCTACGAGTGGGTGCTGCTATGGTGACCAGTGAGCTGAGATAAGGCGGGGCTTTACCTAGCAGAGACTTGTAGACAACCTGTAGCCAGTGGGTTTGGCGACGAGTATGAAGCGAGGGCCAACCAACGAGCGCTTACAGGTCACAATGGTGGGTAGTGTATGGGGCTTTGGTGACAAAACAGATGGCACTGTGATAGACTGCATCCAGTTTGTTGAGTAGAGTGTTGGAGGCTATTTTATAGATGACATCACCGAAGTCGAGTATCGGTAGGATGGTCAGTTTTACGGGGGTATGTTTGGCAGCATGAGTGAAGAATGCTTTGTTGCGATATAGGAAGCCGATTCTACATTTAATTTTGGATTGGAGATGCTTAATGTGAGTCTGGAAGGAGAGTTTACAGTCTAACCAGACACCCAGGTATTTGTAATTGTCCACGTATTCTAAGTCAGAGCCGTCCAGAGTAGTGATGCTGGACGGGCGAGCAGGTGCGGGCAGCGATCGATTGAAAAGCATGCATTTAGTTTTACTTGCGTTTAAGAGTAGATGGAGGCCACGGAAGGAGAGTTGTATGGCATTGAAGCTCGTCTGGAGGTTAGTTAACACAGTGTCCAAGGAGGGGCCAGAAGTATACAGAATGGTGTCGTCTGCGTAGAGGTGGATCAGAGTATCACCAGCAGCAAGAGCAACATCATTGATGTATACAGAAAAGAGAGTCGGCCCGAGAATTGAACCCTGTGGCACACCCATAGAGACTGTCAGAGGTCCAGACAACAGGCCCTCCGATTTGACACGATGAACTCTATCAGAGAAGTAGTTGATTAACCAGGCGAGGCAATCATTTGAGAAACCAAGGCTGTCGAGTCTGCCAATAAGAATGTTGTGATTGACAGAGTCGAACGCCTTGGCCAGGTCGATGAATACGGCTGCACAGTAATGTCTCTTATCGATGGCGGTTATGATGTCATTTAAAACCTTGAGCGTGGCTGAGGTGCACCCATGACCAGCTCTGAAACCAGATTGCATAGCGGAGAAGGTATGGTGGGATTCGAAATGGTCAGTAATCTGTTTGTTAACTTGGCTTTCGAAGACCTTAGAAAGACAGGGTAGGATAGATATTGGTCTGTAGCAGTTTGGGTCTAGAGTGTCAACCCCTTTTGAAGAGGGGGATGACGGCGGCAGCTTTCCAATCTTTGGGAATCTCAGATGATACGAAAGAGAGGTTGAACAGGCTAGTAATAGGGGTTGCAACAATTTCGGCAGGTTATTTTAGAAAGAGAGGGTCCAGATTGTCTAGCCCGGCTAATTTGTAGGGGTCCTGATTTTGCAGCTCTTTCAGAACATCTGCTATCTGGATTTTGGTAAAGGAGAAATGGTGGGGGCTTTGGCGGGTTGCTGTGGAGGGTGCCGGGCAGTTGACCGGGGTAGGGGTAATGATATGGAAAGCATGGCCAGCCGTAGAGAAATGCTTATTGAAATTCTCAATTATAGCGGATTTATCGGTGGTGACAATGTTTCCTAGCCTCAGTGAGGCTTGATAATGACAAATCAAAAACTCATATTTCTATATGGATTTGGTCGGTTCGCCCAAAAAGTAACATTTTGCAGCTTTAAACCACATCAGGAGACCACTTTTGAGGTCTGGGAAAATCTGAGAAATGTAGAGATTTGGGTGTAGTTTCTCTTCATTTCAAGTGTGCACCTAGCAAGAGGCTATTGTTTAGCGGTGTTTTTGTAGCACACATGTAATATCAGAGTTTGCTAAACAAATACCCACTGGTATTACAGAAAGAATCATGATATTCTGCCAAGTAAGCGTAGGCTACTTTCTTGTTAATTGAGAAGGTTTTTGGGGAAGCCTTCCCGTCTCCCCGAAGACTGTTTTCATTAGCATCATCGCTAATGGCTACACAAAGTGACGCACACACTGATAGGGGCATTCTCGTTGCCTCTTCAGAAGTTGCAGGAAATACAAATCACTGATGCATTATGTTCATGTCTTATGATTAACTTGGGCAAATTAATACATTGTTACCTTTTCTTATGTTGTTGAATTCCATTTTAATGCCTGGATTCTGTGAGGGCTCTGATTATCATATTTGGACCAGAATGAGGCTTTCCATTGCCTTTTGTTCCTGCAGTGATGATTCACCATCTTCATCAAATGTTTTCATAATTTATCTGCAGATAATTGACAAAAAGCCTAGGCCTACAAGTAGCCATAGCAAATGAGGGAGCCAAATGAACGACTCTCTCACCGATGCGATTCGGTCGGCTACACTGACAAATAAGTCACTCACTTTAGTGGCAAGCCCCGACATCCTAGGAAAGGAAACTTATCAAATCCTTATTTGTCCTGATGCGATACACTGGACAACCACGTTGCATGATTTATGAATGGAAAAGGGATATTGGAGATCGACTGTATTCAAACCGTTGGACCCCTTTTATAAACTAGTCAACACTTGCTGTTCAGTTGTCAATCAAAGCATAGTAAATAGCCTACTATGCGCCACAACTCTGTGGCTGGCTATGTGAAACACGCAAAATAAAATAAGTGAATGTGCCAGAAAACAATCATTAAGTAATGTATTTCAACTCATCGTTACCACTTACATTACATGGGACGTGCAAATTCACGAGCATCTCTCTTTAAAGAAATTTGACTGCAAACAACCACGGCGCGCACACATTGTACCAGGAGGCGAGCCAGACAGCAGACTGTTTCCCTGTTATCGCTCGCTTTGTGACTGACAGGCACCTATCCTATAAATTGCTAGAATATGCATATAGTTCATTCTAGTGTGAGAGGGCTTTTAAATGAAAAGTAACCTAGTTATTATGAAGTGGAAAAGGTATCCGTCTGAAAATTAGTCTGTAACCGGCTGATTAGTCGTTAGCCGGTGCTAATGGAAAACTCTGGGTTCTAGTGAGATTTCCCAACACTGAATAAGCCTAAACAGTAGGCTAAGACCTGTTCCTTCCAGTTTAGCCATCTCATCTATCATTGGTCTCTGTCTGTCTGAGCTGGAGAGTGTACGGTATATAGGAGTCACCTCACATCCACTTAGGTACACCCTGGAACAGATTGCATTTGCATTACTTTCTTGTATTGTCCTAGCCTTGACAACTAGCTTTACTTAGTTAGTATCGTTTAATTAGATTTTTCCACACACAATTGCAAGAGACACGCATGTGCGCCCACACACCTTCCCCTTTGCCATAAGTGGCAAACGTTGAGTTGTCTGTGGAGAGTAATGAGTAAAGCAGACCAACAAAATGGACATCTTATTGGATTGTGGCAGAAAATTTCTACAGTGATTATTCTCCCTTTTAATACTGCTGCTTTAATTGTTCTATGCAGCTGTGGTGTTTCACTTTGACTAACAGCTGCCTTATATAACTGTTTAGGCTCCATATTGCCCAAGCCTCTTGCTATTTACTACCGTTGACTGTAGCTGGTCTTTTAAGCAGAGAAAAGAAACATTCCCTGTCTGAGCTGGGGGCCGCTGCGGCTAGTCAGCACTGCACCCTGTAACGTCTGATCAGCAGATGTAAGACCATCCAATAAAGCTAAAAGGCCACTGGCCTTCTCCAGAGAGGGACTGATGCTCAATTGGCGATAATTGCCATCGGAAATAGTCATGAGCTACACAAACCAACACCAGCAGCCAGTCAAATAGTCTGCTCTAAGGCACTCTGCATAGGCCTGATGAATTGCTGCTTGATCCTACAGGGGTGTTCAGATAATGCCAAGTAAACTTAAATAAATGTATTCGACCCTAATCTATGGATTTCACATGACTGGGAATACAGATATGCACATGTTGGTCACATATACCTTAAAAAAAGGTAGGGGCATGGATCAGAGAACCAGTCAGTATCAGGTGTGACCACCATTTGCCTCAGGCAGCTTGACACATTTCCTTTGCATAGAGTTGATCAGGCTGTTGATTGTGTACAGTGGAATGTTGTCCCACTTCTCTTCAATGGTTGTGCAAAGTAGCTGGATATTGGTGAAAACTGGAACACGCTGTCATACATGTCAACCCAGAGCATCCCAAACATGCTCAATAGGTGAGATGTCTGGTGAGGATGCAGGCCGTGGAAGTACTGGGACATTTTCAGCGTCCAGCAATAGTGTACAGATCTTTGCGACATAGGGCCGTGCATTATCATGCTGACGCATTAGTTGATGATGGCAGATGAATGGCACGACAATGGGCCTCAGGATCACGTCACGTTCAAATTGCCATCGATGAAATGCAAGTGTGTTCATTGTTCGTAGGTTATGCCTGCCCATACCATAACCCCATCGTCACCATGGGGAACTCTGTTCACAACATTGACATCAGCAAACCGCTCACCCACGCAACGCCATGTACGCTGTCTGCCATTTCCCCAGTACAGTTGGAACTGGTATTCATCTGTGAAGAGCACACTTCTCCAGCGTGCCAGGACCATCGAAGGAGAGCATTTGCCCACTGGAGTCGGTTACAAAGTTGTGCTGCAGTCAGGTCAAGACCCTGGTGAGGATGACGAGCACACAGATGATCATCTCTGAGACCGTTTCTGACCATTTTTGTCAGTTCTTCGATTATGCAAACCCACAGTTTCATCAGCTATACGGGTGGCTGGTCTCAGACGATCCCACAGATGAAGTAGCTGGAAGTGGAGGACCTGAGCTGGTATGATTACATGTGGTCTGCGGTTATGAGGCCGATTGAACATACTGCCAAATTCTCTAAAATGACATTGGATGTGGCTTATGGTAGGAAAATGAACATTCAAATATCTGGCAACAGTTCTGGTGGACATTCCATGCGGTTAGCATGCCAAGTGCACGTTCCCTCAACTTGAGACATCTGTGGCATTGTGTTGTGTGACGATACTGCACATTTTCTTTTAGGTTGGATGGGGAGCGTCACTGCACAGCGTCACTGCACAGTGTCACTGCACTGTTATTTTCAGGTCTCTCCAGAGATGTCCTTGTCCCATCATGCTCTAGCGACTCCTTAAAATGAAAAGCTTAAATGTCTTCAGTCAATAAGTATTCAACCCCTTTGTTATGGAAAGCCTAAATAAGTTCAGGAGTACAAATGTGTTTAACAAGTCACATAATAAGTTGCATGGACTCACTCTGTGTGCAATAATAGTGTTTAACCTGATTTTTGAGTGATTACCTCATCTCTGTACCTCTTACATACAACTATCTGCAAGGTACCTCAGTCAAGCACTGAATTTCAACCACAGATTCAACCACAAAGACCAGGGAGGTTTTCCAATACCTTGGAAAGTAGGGCACCAGCTGGTAGATGGGTAAAAAAAAGTAGACATTAAATATCCGTTTGAGCATAATTAATTACACTTTGGATGGTATATCAATACACCCAGTCACTACAAAGATGTAGGAGGTGCGTCCTAACTCAGTTGCCAAAGAGGAAGGAAACTGCTCAAGGATTTCTCTGAGGCCAATGGTGACCTTAAAACAGTTAGAGTTTAGTGGATGGATCAACAACATTGTAGTTACTCCCCAATAGTAACCGAATTGACAGAGTGAAAAGAAGGAAGCCTATACAGAATAACATGCATCCTGTTTGCAACAAGGCACTAAAGTAATACTGCAAATAATGTGGCAAAGCAATTCACTTTTTGTTCTGAATACAAAGTGTTATGTTTGGTGAAAACCCAATACAGCACATTACTGAGTACCACTCACCATATTGTCAAGCATGGTGGTGGCTGCATCATGTTAAAGGTATGCTTATAATGGTTAAGGACTTGCGAGTTTTTCAGGATAAAAAATAAATGGAATGGAGCTAAGCACAGGCAAAATCCTAGAGGAAAAACTGTTTCAGTCTGCTTTCCACCAGACACTGGGAGATAAATAAATTTTTCAGCAGGACAATAACCTAAAACACAATGCCAAATATACACTGGGGTTGCTTACCAAGAAGACAGTGAATGTTCCTGAGTGGCCAAGTTAGTTTTAACTTAAATCTATGTCAAGACCTGAAAATGGTTGTCAAGCAATGATCAGAAAAATATATTTTGTATCTAAACTTTCTTCTTGTTTGCTTACGATCCAACATTTCCTGAAAGCTGGGTTGACGTTTTATCTTGTTTGTGTGCCCCATGCTGATCTCTGAATCCCATATCATCCCCCAGGTTCAGTCAGCCAAGAACCCTGACTGGTATAAATCCTACAGTTTAGGCCCTTTCTTTCCCAGACCCAGAGCTCCAAGTCACCATGTCCTTCAGCGGCATGACTTGTTTAGCAACGTTTTACAGAGGTCTTCCCTGTGGCAGGCTGTATGTGTGATAAATGCTGAGCTAAGAGAAGTGAAAGCCCATGGACATCAGTGACAGATTCAAGAGTGTTTTAGTCCTATTCATAGCCTGTTGGTATTGGTGCCAATGACTCTCTCGCTTTCTCTTGTCTCTTTCTCTCTGTCGTTGTGTTACTTTTGTACTGCATTGCTTTCGGATGCTGCTGCACTGCTGTTCCAATGAGGTGATGCCTTGCTGGGATGATTGACTGATGCTCTGAGAAGTTTATAAATGGTATGTTTTCCTCTCTGTTTTTTCAGCTCCGTCTCCGACATCTTCGCTGGCAGATGCTATGAGTAAGTGACTCTGATCTTCAGACAAAGTTAAAAACAAAACCTTGACACCAACACACTCCTGATGTTCATCATAATTATCACCCATGTCAGCTCCTGCCATGTTGCCACTGTTGGAGAAATGCATTCTTCTGCTCAGTTCACTGCTGGGTTTTTTGTCATTTGGAGTTAGCTGATGCAGGGAAATTAACAATAGCAGGTAATTGTAGGCCTCCTTGTGAAATTATTGAGTCATCTGCCAAGACAGCTGTCTCGCTTGACTTAACACAGATTAATGTTTTTTCCACTACCAAACTGCTACACTTGAGAACAAGTTCTTATTTACAATTAAACAGTGAAGTGAAAGATGATTGTGCAAGTAGAGATACTGGGGTGCAAAGTAGCAAAAAACAAAATAACAATATGGGGATGAGGTAGTTGGTGGGCTATGTACACATAGCAGTCAGAGGTCGCCCTAGCCTTTTGGGGAACCAAAGTGGAATTTAGGGCAAAACATTTTTGGGGTCCCACACTTGACAGCACAGAGGAAAAATGTGCGAGTTAATTTCCTGCAATTCTACACATTTTGCCATGGGGCATAGAGAAAATTGTGCATTTTAAGGCAAGTTTGCTGCAATTCTACACATTTTGCCATTGGACGCAGAGAAAATTTAGGAGAACAACAACAACGAAACTGTTTTGCAGCTAATTTCCTGCAATTGTACACATTTTGCCATAGGACAGAGATTTTATTTGCTGTTTTTAAGATGATCTCTGAGTGAGAGTGACTAACAAAATCAATGGGGGTCCAATGGTCGGGAATTCAACCATGGTTACTACAAGTTTAGATAGCTGGCTAGACTTGTAGATTTACCAATCTAAAAAATGTCAGCTGACATGGACTAATTGATTGACTGACATAACAAGATAAAAACTGCTGGTGCGCCACCAAATATGTAAATTGTACCTTGTGTATTCTACTATTCTGGCTCTCAACAGTAAGTTGACACCCCGATTGAGTTCCTAAAGAAATGTATACACAGTACCAGTCAAAAGTTTGTACACACCTACTCATTCAAGGGTTTTTCTTTATTTTTACTATTTTCAAATCAAATCAAACTTTATTTGTGTGCCGAATACAACTAGACCTTACCATGAAATGCTTACTTACAAGCCCTTAACCAACAGTGCAGTTCAAGAAAAAGCTAAGAAAATATTTACCAAAAAAACTCAAGCAAAAAATAATTAAAAGTACCACAATAAAATAACTATACGAGGCTATATACAGGGGGTACCGGTACCAAGTCAATGTGCGGGGGTACAGGTTAGTCGAGGTAATTTGTACATAGGGGTGAAGTGACTATGCATAGATAATAAACAGTGAGTAGCAGCAGTGTGCAAAACAAATTGAGGGGGGGGTCAATGTAAATAGTCCAGTGGCCATTTGATTAATTGTTCAGCAGTCTTATGGCTTGGGGGTAGAAGCAGAGAAAACAGTCTGACTTGGGCAACTGGCGTCTCTGACAATTATTTTGTCTTTCCTCTGACACCACCTAGTATATTGATCCTGGAAGGCAGGAAGCTTGGCCCCAGTGATGTACTGGGCCGCACGCACTACCCTCTGTAGCGCCTTATGGTCAGATGCCGAGCAGTTGCCATACCAGGCGTTGATGCAACCGGTCAAGATGCTCTCTGGTGCAGCTGTATAACTTTTTGAGGATCTGAGGGAAATCTTTTCAGTCTCCTGAGGGGGAAAAGGTGTTGTCGTGCCCTCTTCACGACTGTCTTGGTGTGTTTGGACCATGATAGTTTGTTGGTGATGTGGACACCAAGGAACTTGAAACTCTCAACCCACTCCATTACAGCCCAGTCAATGGGGGCCTGTTTGGACCGCTTTTCCTGTAGTCTACGATCACCTCCTTTGTCTTGCTCACATTGAGGGAGCAGTTGTTGTCCTGGCACAACACTGCCAGGTCTCTGACCTCTTCCTTATAGGCTGTCTCATTGTTGTCGGTGATCAGGCCTGCCACTGTTGTGTCATCAGCAAACTTTTTTATTTTATTTTATTTCACCTTTATTTAACCAGGTAGGCCAGTTGAGAACAAGTTCTCATTTACAACTGCGACCTGGCCAAGATAAAGCCAAGCATTGTGACAAAAACAACAACACAGAGTTACACATGGAATAAACAAACGTACAGTCAATAACACAATAGAAAAAGTCGATATACAGTGTGTGCAAATGGTGTAAGGAGGTAAGGCAATAAATAGTCCATAGTAGCGAAGTAATTACAATTTAGCAAATTAACACGGGAGTGATAGATATGCAGATGATGATGTGCAAGTAGAGATACTGGTGTGCAAAATCACAGAAAATCACAGAAATCCCGCAGAGCTCCGAAGCACACTTTAAAAAGATTCGTATGAACATGCTGCAACTGGATCTGTAACTGTTTTAAAAAATATATATATATTTTTTGAACATCACCAATTTGACATTGTACGATGTCTCTTAAATGACGATAGATAAATGGCTGGTTCTTTTTTTATTGACACCGGAGGCTCCTTGACTTTGACGTGAAGCGGAAAAATTATTGCTCTATTATCATTTTGGACCTTTAATCCCAGAAAAATGGCCATAACTCAAAAACCGTTGAGGCCTAGATGCCATCTTGTTCGGGGCCAACTGCCCAGTATGCCAAACCTACGCTCACCAAGTTTCGTCTTCGAAGTCTTTTCCGTTTTGGAGATAAGGCCACGTCGTGATTCATGATGTTTTGTACATTTGCAATATGATTCCATTCGCCCTCTTGTGGGATTTATCGGGACAGCGGAAAAATGACCAAAATTTGATTATTTTATCAAACGGAAACCGAATGTCCGAGAGAGTTCGTTTGATGACTTCCTGGTAGATCCGGCCCTGCCGCAAGGCCCAACGCCGTCCGAGAATTTTACAAACGTTTTCGGACGTCTGGTAAGGGACCGTACATTTGCAATATGGACTTTCTCACTAACCATATGGCGAATGTCAAAATGTTCCCTTAAGGTATGTTAATGCGGGTGTAGCGAAATGCTTGTGCTTCTAGTTCTGACAGTGCAGTAATATCTAACAAGTAATCTAACAATTACCCCAACAACTACCTAATAGACACAAATCTAAAGGGAGGAACAAGCATGGTGCAATAGATGGTATAAGGTACAGTATATACATATAAGATGAGTAATGTATGATATGTTAACATTTTTAAAGTGGCATTGTTTAAAGTTACTAATGATCAATTTATTAAAGTGGCCAGTGATATCAGTCTCTATGTAGGCAGCAGCCTCTCTGAGTTAGTGATGGAGAAATGGAGTCGTGGTCAGATTTGCCGAAAGGAGGGCCTTGTGGGCATCCCGGAAGTTGGAGTAGCAGTGGTCGAGAGTTTTAGCAGCGTGAGTACTAAAGTCAATGTGTTGATAGATCTTCGGCAGCCTTTTTCTCAAATTTGCTTTGTTAAAATCCCCAGCTACAATAAATGCGGCCTCAGGATATGTGGTTTCCTGTTTGCATAAAGTCCAGTGAACTTCTTTGAGAGCCGTCGTGGTATCGGCTTGAGGGGGCGGGACACAATGCAGATAGCCCTGTTAGCCAATGTGCGGGAGCACTGTTTGGTCGGCCCAATTGAGGTAGTATGTACATGAATGTATAGTTAAAGTGACTGTGCATATATGATAAACAGAGAGTAGCAGCAGCGTAAAAGAGGGGTTGGGGGGGGGGAACACAATGCAAATAGTCCGGGTAGCCATTTGATTATCTGTTCAGGAGTCTTATGGCTTGGGGGTAAAAACTGTTGAGAAGCCTTTTTGTCCTAGACTTGGCACTCCGGTACCGCTTGCCATGCGATAGTAGAGAGAACAGTCTTTGACTGGGGTGGCTGGGGTCTTTGACAATTTTTAGGCCCTTCCTCTGACACCGCCACCGATGTGAAGGGTCGCAGATGAAGTCGCGTGCCATACGCAGACACCGCTTGTGCTGTAGGTCTACGATGGCAGGGAGCTGGGCACCAGTGATGTGCTGGGCAGTTTTCACCATCTGTTGCAGGGCCTTTCGCTTGGACACGGAGCATCCGCCAAACCACACTGTGGCGCAGTTAGTCAGAATGCTCTCGACCGTGCAGCGGTAAAAGTTCACCAGGATCTTGGTAGACCGGCGAGCCTTCTTCAGCCTCCTCAAAAGTACAGGCGCTGCTGTGCCTTTTTGACCAGGTTTGAGGTATTGTTGGTCCAGGAGAGGTCCTCAGAGATGTAGACACCCTTTCTTTGCATTGAGGGCCAGGTTGTTGTCAGCGCACCATGCAGCCAGGTGCTTGACCTCCTCCCTGTAGGCTGACTCATCATTGTCGCTGATCAGGCCTACCACCGTGGTGTTATCTGCGAACTTGACAATGATGTTGGAACCATGTGCAGGAACGCAGTCGTAAGAGGGAAGTACAGGACGCAGTGAAGAGGGAGTACAGGAAGGGGCTCAGCACGCAGTCCTGTGGCACACCGGTGTTCAGGTTCAGGGTTGAGGAGGTGAAGTTGTCAAACCTGACAGACTGGGGTCTATTGGTTAGAAAGTCCAAAGTCCAGTCACAGAGAGAGGGGCTGATCCGTAGGTCATGGAGTTTGGTGACCAGCCTAGAGGGAATGCCCGTATTGAATGCTGAGCTAAAGTCTATCAACAGCATTCTCACATACAGTGAAGGAAAAAAGTATTTGATCCCCTGCTGATTTTGTACGTTTTCCCACTGACAAAGAAATGATCAGTCTATAATTTTAATGGTAGGTTTATTTGAATAGTGAGAGACAGAATAACAACAAAAAAATCTAGAAAAAACGCATGTCAAAAATGTTATAAATTGATTTGCGTTTTATTGAGGGAAATACGTATTTGACCCCTCTGCGAAACATGACTTAGTACTTGGTGGCAAAACCCTTGTTTGTTTTTTGATGGCTGGATCTTTGAGTTGCAGGAATTAAATTCCTCTGTTTTAATACCCAATTAATATCAAACACTCTGTCAATTCATAAGGATTTGTATGACCCTTATTTGTATAAAATGGACAGAGCCCAGTCTTAAAGTCAACCAGCAGCTTTTATTCACGAGTGTACTGCTCCTTACACATTTTACCACAGGTTATAAACTTAAAATGACGTCATTAGTTTCAGTACCAGCCCGTGTCATCTCCGCTCTAGTACAATGGCTGTATGGTTCTCACATCGTCTCTCCCTATTAAGATGATATATGACTGAGCCTAGGACAGCTGGTGTAGATAAGCCTTCTAGCCAGTCTGGCTATAAGTTAATTCATTTCTACCATGGTACAGACAGTCATTGTTCTAATTCTTGATTATATTTACACACATTATATTCAGTACTAGGATTAAAAAGAAAATTCATACATATGCAGTAACATAATAGTATTCTGATTAGTCAGTCCTGATTGAAATGTATACATAATTAGTCATCATTGATAAAAATTCCCTTAACACTTTGTTGTCCCTGTCGAAGTGAGCATAGAACCTGTTTAACTCGACGGCGATGGAGACGTCGCTGGCTGTGGGTGTAGTGTTTTTTGACCGGTAGTCTGTGATGGCTTGGGTGCCCTACCACATGCATCGAGGGTCGGAGTTGTTGTTTAAGTGCTCTTCAATTTGCACTTTGTGGTCATGTTTTGCCATCTTGATAGCCTTTTTCAGGTTGGCCCTGGATGAGCTGTAGGCTTCCGCATCGCCGGATCTGAAAGCAGTGTTGCGTGCCTTTAGCAGTAGTCCGACCTCTCTGTTCATCCAAGGCTTCTGGTTGGGGAAGGTCGTTATTAGTTTATGGGTGGTGACATTGTTGATGCCGATGTTGTAATCCAGAACGGAAGAAGCATATGTTTCAATGTCCGTATGGGAGTCAAGGGTGGCCTGAGTGGCAAACAATCTCCAGTCTGATGTTGAAACTGGTGCTGTAGTAATGAGTCTGATCCCTCTGGACACACTTTGACTGTCCTCACTGATGGTTTCACGTGTTTAATGAGGTATAAATACTTGGGGAGTAGGAACAGGGAAAGGTGATCAGACTGTCCCAGGGGGAGGGGAATGGCTTTGTAAGCCTCCAGAATGTTGGTATACACGTGGTATAGTGTATTGTCTCCTCTGGTGGGGCAGGACACATGGAATTTTGGAGAGAAAAAAATCAGATTTGAGTAAAATCCCCTGCAACAATAAAAGCACCACCAGGATGTGCTGTTTGCTAATAGCAACCTGCAGTTCTTTCATTGCTAGTTTAGCATTAGCATCCGGTAGTAACAACAATGGGTGTAAGCTCCCGAGGCAAGTAAAAAGGCCTGCACCTAATCATCAAGTACTCCAAATTGGTTGAGCAGTAACTCCCGGTTATGTTACTGTCTGTACATAATGCTTTGTTTACATAAATGCACAGACCACCTCCTCTGGTCTTATCAGAGTCCTCTGCCGTACGATCAGCCCTGAAGACGTTACGCCCCTCTTGCCCAATAGCGTTGTCGGGTATGCTGCTGTTTAGCCACTGTTTAGTTCACAAGTGACCGGACGTTAGCGAGGAAAAGGCTAGGTAGTGAAAGCCGATGTGAGGTTAGCATTTGCCTAGCATGTAGGCCACTTTGCTTTCCTCGCCTTTGTTTACGATCTCAACGCCACCTCCGGACACTTCCTCTCTGCGATGTTTCAGTCTCCCGGGGCGTCTTCGCGATCTCCAGTGGAAGTCGTAAGATTTCAAAAACTCTCTTTGTGCATGTTGTTCCAATATCCAGGAGTTCTTGTCGGCTATATAGAGTGTACGTCAGGCTGTACTGAGTGAATAAACAAAGAATTACTGCTAATTCACAAAATCTGGGTAGCCGCTGAGCCTCACATTGTACACGTGCCGCCATTATTATTTCTTTATTATTATTATTATTTAATAAAACAAAATGATGTACAGTTGAA
Organism: Oncorhynchus tshawytscha; assembly: GCF_018296145.1. NCBI lineage: Eukaryota > Metazoa > Chordata > Actinopteri > Salmoniformes > Salmonidae > Oncorhynchus > Oncorhynchus tshawytscha. The sequence continues at coordinate 46,349,492 of NC_056435.1, read as the reverse complement.
GTTGGAAGTTTATGTACAAATACATTTAAACTCAGTTTTTCACAATTCCTGACTTTTAAACTGAGTAAAAATTCACTGTTTTAGGTCAGAAGGATCACCACTTTATTTTAAGAATACTCACAGTACTTCCGGCGCCGACAGAGATGGCCGCCTCGCTTCGCGTTCCTAGGAAACTATGCAGTTTTTTGTTTTTTTACGTGTTATTTCTTACACTAGTACCCCAGGTCATCTTAGGTTTCTTTACATACAGCCGACAAGAACTACTGAATATAAGATCAGCGTCAACTCACCATCAGTACGACCAAGAATATGTTTTTCGCGACGCGGATCCTGTGTTCTGCCTTACAACCAGTGTAACCGAGTGGATCACATGCAGCGACCAAAAAAAAAAAACGACTCAGAAAAAGAGGGAAACGAAGCGGTCTTCTGGTCAGACTCCGGAGACGGGCACATCGTGCACCACTCCCTAGCATTCTTCTTGCCAATGTCCAGTCTCTTGACAACAAGGTTGATGAAATCCGAGCAAGGGTAGCATTCCAGAGGGACATCAGAGACTGTAACGTTCTCTGCTTCACGGAAACATGGCTAACTGGAGAGACGCAATCCGAAGCGGTGCAGCCAGCGGGTTTCTCCACGCATCGCGCCGACAGAAACAAACATCTTTCTGGTAAGAAGAGGGGCGGGGGCGTATGTCTTATGGCCAACGTGACATGGTGTGATGAAAGAAACATACAGGAACTCAAATCCTTCTGTTAACCTGATTTAGAATTCCTCACAATCAAATGTAGACCGCATTATCTACCAAGAGAATTCTCTTCGATTATAATCACAGCCGTATATATCCCCCCCCAAGCAGACACATCGATGGCTCTGAACGAACTTTATTTAACTCTCTGCAAACTGGAAACGATTTATCCGGAGGCTGCATTCATTGTAGCTGGGGATTTTAACAAGGCTAATCTGAAAACAAGACTCCCTAAATTTTATCAGCATATCGATTGCGCAACCAGGGGTGGAAAGACCCTGGATCATTGTTACTCTAACTTCCGCGACGCATATAAGGCCCTGCCCCGCCCCCTTTCGGAAAAGCTGACCACGACTACATTTTGTTGATCCCTGCCTACAGACAGAAACTAAAACAAGAAGCTCCCACGCTGAGGTCTGTCCAACGCTGGTCCGACCAAGCTGACTCCACACTCCAAGACTGCTTCCATCACGTGGACTGGGAGATGTTTCGTATTGCGTCAGACAACAACATTGACGAATACGCTGATACGGTGTGCGAGTTCATTAGAACGTGCGTTGAAGATGTCGTTCCCATAGCAACGATTAAAACATTCCCTAACCAGAAACCGTGGATTGATGGCAGCATTTGTGTGAAACTGAAGGCACGAACCACTGCTTTTAATCAGGGCAAGGTGTCTGGTAACATGGCTGAATACAAACAGTGCAGCTATTCCCTCCGCAAGGCTATCAAACAAGCTAAGCGCCAGTACAGAGACAAAGTAGAATCTCAATTCAACGGCTCAGACACAAGAGGTATGTGGCAGGGTCTACAGTCAATCACGGACTACAGGAAGAAACCCAGCCCAGTCACGGACCAGGATGTCTTGCTCCCAGGCAGACTAAATAACTTTTGCCCGCTTTGAGGACAATACAGTGCCACTGACACGGCCTGCAACGGAAACATGCGGTCTCTCCTTCACTGCAGCCGAGGTGAGTAAGACATTTAAACGTGTTAACCCTCGCAAGGCTGCAGGCCCAGACGGCATCCCCAGCCGCGCCCTCAGAGCATGCGCAGACCAGCTGGCCGGTGTGTTTACGGACATATTCAATCAATCCCTATACCAGTCTGCTGTTCCCACATGCTTCAAGAGGGCCACCATTGTTCCTGTTCCCAAGAAAGCTAAGGTAACTGAGCTAAACGACTACCGCCCGTAGCACTCACATCCGTCATCATGAAGTGCTTTGAGAGACTAGTCAAGGACCATATCACCTCCACCCTACCTGACACCCTTGACCCACTCCAATTTGCTGGCCATGCACGCCTCCAACTCAATCATCAAGTTTGCGGACGACACAACAGTGGTAGGCTTGATTACCAACAACGACGAGACGGCCTACAGGGAGGAGGTGAGGGCCCTCGGAGTGTGGTGTCAGGAAAATAACCTCACACTCAACGTCAACAAAACTAAGGAGATGATTGTGGACTTCAGGAAACAGCAGAGGGAACACCCCCATCCACATCGATGGAACAGTAGTGGAGAGGGTAGCAAGTTTTAAGTTCCTCGGCATACACATCACAGACAAACTGAATTGGTCCACTCACACAGACAGCATCGTGAGGAAGGCGCAGCAGCGCCTCTTCAACCTCAGGAGGCTGAAGAAATTCGGCTTGTCACCAAAAGCACTCACAAACTTCTACAGATGCACAATCGAGAGCATCCTGGCGGGCTGTATCACCGCCTGGTATGGCAACTGCACCGCCCTCAACCGTAAGGCTCTCCAGAGGGTAGTGAGGTCTGCACAACGCATCACCGGGGGCAAACTACCTGCCCTCCAGGACACCTACACCACCCGATGCTACAGGAAGGCCATAAAGATCATCAAGGACATCAACCACCCGAGCCACTGCCTGTTCACCCCGCTGCCATCCAGAAGGCGAGGTCAGTACAGGTGCATCAAAGCTGGGACCGAGAGACTGAAAAACAGCTTCTATCTCAAGGCCATCAGACTGTTAAACAGCCACCACTAACATTGAGTGGCTACTGCCAACACACTGTCAATGACACTGACTCTACTCCAGCCACTTTAATCATGGGAATCGATGGGAAATGATGTAAATATATCACTAGCCACTTTAAACAATGCTACCTTATATAATGTTACTTACCCTACATTGTTCATCTCATATGCATACGTTGATACTGTACTCTATATCATCGACTGCATCCTTATGTAATACATGTATCACTAGCCACTTTAACTATGCCACTTGGTTTACATACTTATCTCATATGTATATACTGTACTCGATATCATCTACTGTATTTTGCCTATGCTGCTCTGTACCATCACTCATTCATATATCCTTATGTACATATTCTTTATCCCCTTACACTGTGTATGACAGTAGTTTTTTTTGGAATTGTTAGTTAGATTACTTGCTCGTTATTACTGCATTGTCGGAACTAGAAGCACAAGCATTTCGCTACACTCGCATTAACATCTGCTAACCATGTGTATGTGACAAATAAAATTTGATTTGATTTGAGAATGTGAAATGTCAGAATAGTAGTAGAGAGAATTATTTATTTCAGCTTTTATTTTATTTCTTGTCCATTTGGAAGACCCATTTGCGACCAAGCTTTAACTTCCTGACTGATGGCTTGAGATGTTGCCTCAATACATCCACAGAATTTTCCACCCTCATGATGCCATCTATTTTGTGAAGTGCACCAGTCCGTCCTGCAGCAAAGCACCACCACAACATGATGCTACCACCCCTGTGCTTCACGGTTGGGATGGTGTTCTTTGGCTTTAAAGCCTCCCCTTTTTCCTCCAAACATAACGATGGTCATTATGGCCAAACAGTTTTATTTTAGTTTCATCAGACCAGAGAACATTTCTCTTTTTCCCCATGTGCAGTTGCAAACTGTGGTCTGGCTTTTTTTATGGCGGTTTTGGAGCAGTGTCTTCTTCCTTACTGAGCGGCATTTCAGATTATGTCGATATAGGACTCGTTTTACTGTGGATATAGATACTTTTGTTCCTCCAGAATCTTCACAAGGTCCTTTGCTGTTGTTCTGGGATTGATTTGCACTTTTCGCACAAAAGTACATTCATCTCTAGGAGACAGAATGCGTCTCCTTCCTGAGCGGTATGATGGCTGCGTGGTCCCGTCGTGTTTATACTTGCGTATCCTTTGTTTGTACATGTCACGTAGATTAGGCCAGAAGGCTATACTGGAAAACCTAACCTCTATCAAAATAAAAAGATGTTGGAGCCGCAAAAGTTCTTCTGTGCAAGGGTGTTTATATACAAAGTGATTCCGGAACAAAAACAACTTTACTGCCATCAAACATATACCTTATGGGCCAGCTAAAAACAATGCAACCCCATCCACAGCTCAATCCAAAATGCCTCTCCATGAACTGAAAGAGACGCTCATTTTGTAGGGCTAGCCCCTCCCCTCAGAACAATTAACACTAATTAATTAAGCAATTACCTATACAAACCTACATTTTCCATTTAACTAAACATACTAAAGTATATACATTGCAACACGTTTGTGAAACAAAATCACAACCTAACATTTACAGAATTACATCACTACTGACAGTGTCTTTCAATATTCTCATTTACATTAATGAGCCATTTGGGACAGGCACTACAAAGTCAGCCCAATTCCCTTAGCTTGGGTCCTTATCCAGCATACCCGGAAGCTACAGAGATGGACAGAGAGAGGAACAGAACAAACAAACACTCTCATCCACAACATCGATAAGTATAATACATATTGCTTATATTAAATATGAACACTGACATAAGTGTGAAATGTATGTACTAAGACAGAGAAGTTAACAATGTGGGTCGACACACAAGTTAACTTATCTGATAACGGAGGAGTGATGAATGTGTGCGTGCGTTAAAGTAACAAATGCTGCCCGCGGCCAGTGACTGACTTCTACGTCAGAGTACAGATGAACGTGGTACCTTCAGGCGTTTGTAAATTGCTCCCAATGATGACTTGTGGAGGTCTACAATTTTTTTTCTGATGTCTTGACTGATTTCTTTTGATTTTCCCATGATGTCAAGCAAAGAGGCACTGAGTTTGAAGGTAGGCCTTGAAATAATACATCCACAGGGACGCCTCCAATTGACTCAAATGAGGTCAATTAGCCTATCAGAAGCGTCTAAAGCCATGACGTCATTTTCTGGAATTTTCCAAGCTGTTTAAAGGTACAGTCAACTTAGTGTATGAAAACCTCTGACCCACTGGAATTGTGATCGAGTGAATTGTAAGTTAAATAATCTTTCTGTAAACAATTGTTGGAAAAATGACTTGTGTCATACACAAAGTAGATGTCCTAACCAACCTGCCAAAACTATAATTTGATAACAAGAAATGTGTGGGGTGGTTGAAAAATGACTCCAACCTAAGTGTATGTAAACTTCCGACTTCAACTGTAATACATAAAAAAACAAAATACTGCAAAGTATCCTAAGAGCTAGAAGCACGTCAACCCTCTGTCACGTTCGTTGAATGGAGGAGACCAAGGCGCAGCGTGAGATGAATACATCTTCTTTAATAAGACGAAGAACACTTAAACAAACTTACAAACCAACAAAACGAAAGTGAAGCTATTAATGATAAGTGCAGACACAGACAACTAACACATAGACAATAACCCACAAATTTCCCAAAGAATATGGCTGCCTAAATATGGTTCCCAGTCAGAGACAACGATAAATAGCTGCCTCTGATTGAGATCCAATCTAGGCAACCATAGACATACAAAACACCTAGATAGTAAACAACCCCATAAACATACAAAACCTAAAGACAGTACAAAAACACATACATCACCCATGTCACACCCTGACCTAACCAAAATAATAAAGAAAACAAAGAATACTAAGGTCAGGGCGTGACACCCTCTCTGTCGACTCTAGTGTGTTTGTGTTGGTGTATAAGAGTAAAAATGTGTTTAATTGGAGATGGCTTATAAAAATTGAATAACTAGGCAGCAATCAAAATGAAATATTAATTAGTTTCCTGGCAAGTGTCCTTTCATTCCAACAAATTTGCTGTGAGAGGGAGGGAAGCACATAATAACTTCTCTTCTGTGGTGCCATTGATTAGCAGGGCACATCCATTCTGCTGCCTAGCGAGGATGCCAAGCAGACAAAGCTCGATGTGATAATTGGCTGTGTGACTTGTTGGCCATGCGCTGGCCAAAGTAGAGTGAACCTCAAGCCATAGAGAATTCTTCTATACTGCTCCCTTCATTTTCCCATGTCTCGGGGCTACTTAGCCAGTCTGTTCTAGTTATTCCACATGAAATGGAGATGGTGGAAAATGATATGGGCAGATTGTCGCCCCGAAAACCAGCTTACCCTTGGTGTTAATTCATTTTGATGCACTTTTTCTCTGAGAGAACATCGTGTGACTGTTTCTCAGGTTTCTCTGTGTCACCCTGGCAATTGGTGGCCGAGCAGACATAGAGAGAGAGTGAGAAGAAAAGAGAGAGAGGTTAGAAATTTCAGGAGAAAGCAATAGGAAATGCGCGTCATCTATGAATCAAGATCAAATCCAATTTTATTTGTCACATACACATGGTTAGCAGATGTTAATGCGAGTGTAGCGAAATGCTTGTTCTTCTAGTTCTGACAATGCAGTAATAACCAACGAGTAATCTAACCTAACAATTTCACAACAACTACCTCATACACACAAGTGTAGAGGAATGAAGAATATGTACATACAAATATATGAATGAGTGATGGTACAGACCGGCATAGGCAAGATGCAGTAGATGGTATCGAGTACAGTATATACATATGAGATAAGTAACGTAGGGTATGTAAACATTATATGAAGTGACATTGTTTAAAGTGGCTAGTGATACATTTTTTATCAATTTTTACATTATTAAAGTGGCTGGAGTTGAGTCAGTATGTTGGCAGCAGCCACTCAATGTTAGTGGTGGCTGTTTAACAGTCTGATGGCCGTGAGATCAAATCAAATGTATTTATATAGCCCTTCGTACATCAGCTGATATCTCAAAGTGCTGTAAAGAAACCCGGCCTAAAACCCCAAACAGCAAGCAATGCAGGTGTAGAAGCACGGTGGCTAGGAAAAACTCCCTAGAAAGGCCAAAACCTAGGAAGAAACCTAGAGAGGAACCAGGCTATGTGGGGTGGCCAGTCCTCTTCTGGCTGTGCCGGGTGGAGATTATAACAGAACATGGCCAAGATGTTCATAAATGACCAGCATGGTCCAATAATAATAAGGCAGAACAGTTGAAACTGGAGCAGCAGCACGGCCAGGTGGACTGGGGACAGCAAGGAGTCATCATGTCAGGTAGTCCTGAGGCATGGTCCTAGGGCTCAGGTCCTGAGAGAGAGAGAGAGAGAGAGAGAGAATATCAATCATATGACCCACTGAAGAGATGAGTCTTCAGTCAAGACTTAAAGGTTGAGACCGAGTTTGCGTCTCTTACATGGGTAGGCAGACCATTCCATAAAAATGGAGCTCTATAGGAGAAAGCCCTGCCTCCAGCTGTTTGCTTAGAAATTCTAGGGACAATTAGGAGGCCTGCGTCTTGTGACCGTAGCGTACGTGTAGGTATGTACGGCAGGACCAAATCAGAGAGATAGGTAGGAGCAAGCCCATGTAATGCTTTGTAGGTTAGCAGTAAAAGCAGTAAAACCTTGAAATCATCCCTTGCCTTGACAGGAAGCCAGTGTAGGGAGGCTAGAACTGGAGTAATATGATCAAATTTTTGGGTTCTAGTCAGGATTCTAGCAGCTGAATTTAGCACTAACTGAAGTTTATTTAGTGCTTTATCCGGGTAGCCGGAAAGTAGAGCATTGCAGTAGTCTAACCTAGAAGTGACAAAAGCATGGATTAATTTTTCTGCATCATTTTTGGACAGAAAGTTTCTGATTTTTGCAATGTTACGTAGATGGAAAAAAAGCTGTCCTGAAATGGTCTTGATATGTTCTTCAAAAGAGAGATCAGGGTCTGCCGAGGTCCTTCACAGTTTTATTTGAGACGACTGTACAACCATTAAGATTAATTGTCAGATTCAACAGAAGATCTTGGTTTCTTGGGACCTAGAACAAGCATCTCTGTTTTGTCCGAGTTTAAAAGTAGAAAGTTTGCAGCCATCCACTTCCTTATGTCTGAAACACATGCTTCTAGCGAGGGAAATTTTGGGGCTTCACGATGTTTCATTGAAATGCACAGCTGTGTGTCATCAGCATAGCAGTGAAAGTTAACATTACGTTTTCGAATGACATCCCCAAGAGGTAAAATATATAGTGAAAACAATAGTGGTCCTAAAACGGAACCTTGACGAACACCGAAATTTACAGTTGATTTGTCAGAGGACAAACCATTCACAGAGACAAACTGATATCTTCCCGACAGATAAGATCTAAACCAGGCCAGAACTTGTCCGTGTAGACCAATTTGGGTTTCCAATCTCTCCAAAAGAATGTGGTGATCGATGGTATCAAAAGCAGCACTAAGGTCTAGGTGCACGAGGACAGATGCAGAGCCTAGGTCTGATGCCATTAAAAGGTCATTTACCACCTTCACAAGTGCAGTCTCAGTGCTATGATGTGGTCTAAAACCAGACTGAAGCATTTCGTATCCATTGTTCTTCGTATTCACTTACTTCAGGAAGCAGTAAGTTGCTGCGCAACAGCCTTTTCTAAAAGTTTTGAGAGGAATGGAAGATTCGATATAGGCCGATAGTTTTTTATATTTTCTGGGTCAAGGTTTGACTATTTCAGGAGAGGCTTTATTGCTGGCACTTTTAGTGAGTTTGGTACACATCCGGTGGATAGAGAGCCGTTTATTATGTTCAACATAGGAGGTCCAAGCACAGGAAGCAGCTCTTTCAGTAGTTTAGTTGGAATAGGGTCCAGTATGCAGCTTGAAGGTTTAGAGGCCATGATTATTTTCATCATTGTGTCAAGAGATATAGTACTAAAACACACTTCGCGTCTCTCTTGATCATAGGTCCTGGCAGAGTTGTGCAGACTCAGGACAACTGAGTTTTGAAGGAATAGGCAGATTTAAAGAGGAGTCTGTAATTTGCTTTCTAATAATCATGATCTTTTCCTCAGAGAAGTTCATGAATTTATCACTGCTGAAGTGAAAGCCATCCTCTCTTGGGGAATGCTGCTTTTTAGTTAGCTTTGCGACAGTATCAAAAAGGAATTTCGGATTGTTCTTATTTTCCTCAATTAAGTTAGAAAAATAGGATGATCGAGCAGCAGTAAGGGCTCTTCGGTACTGCACGGTACTGTCTTTCCAAGCTAGTCAGAAGACTTCCAGTTTGGTGTGGTGCCATTTCCAATTTTCTAGAAGCTTGCTTTAGAGCTCGGGTATTTTCTGTGTACCAGGGAGCTAGTTTCTTATGAGAAATGTTTTTAGTTTTTAGGGGTGCAACTGCATCTAGGGTATTGCGCAAGGTTAAATTGAAGCTGTTTTTCAGTCTCGGTCCCTGCTTTGATGCACCTGTACTGACCTCACCTTCTGGATGATAGCGGGGTGAACAGGCAGTGGCTCGGGTGGTTGAGATCCTTGATGATCTTAATGGCCTTCCTGTGGCACCGGGTGGTGTAGGTGTCCTGGAGGGCAGGTAGTTTGCTCCCGGTGATGCGTTGTGCAGACCTCACTACCCTCTGGAGAGCCTTACGGTTGTGGGTGGAGCAGTTGTCGTACCAGGCGGTGATACAGCCCGACAGGATGCTCTAGATTGTGCATCTGTAAAAGTTTGAGTGCTTTTGGTGACAAGGCAAATTTCTTCAGTGGTTAAAGAGGCGCTGCTGCTCCTTCTTCACCACGCTGTCTGTGTGGGTGGACCAATTCAGTTTGTCCGTGATGTGTACGCCGAGGAACTTAAAACTTACTACCCTCACCACTACTGTCCCGTCGATGTGGATAGGGGGGTGCTCCTTCTGCTGTTTCTGAAGTCCACGATCATCTCCTTTGTTTTGTTGACGTTGAGTGTGAGGTTATTTTCCTGACACCACACTCCGAGGGCCTTCACCTCCTCCCTGTAGGCCGTCTCGTCGTTGTTGGTAATCAAGCCTACCACTGTAGTGTCGTCTGCAAACTTGATGATTGAGTTGGAGGTGTGCATCGCCATGCAGTCGTGGGTGAACAGGGAGTACAGGAGAGGGCTCAGAACGCACCCTTGTGGGGCCCCAGTGTTGAGGATCAGCGGGGTGGAGATGTTGTTACCTACCCTCACCACCTTGGGGCGGCCCGTCAGGAAGTACAGTACCCAGTTGCACAGGGTGGGGTCAAGACCCAGGGTCTCGAGCTTGATGACGAGTTTGGAGGGTACTATGGTGTTAAATGCTGAGTTGTAGTCGATGAACAGCATTCTCACATAGGTATTCCTCTTGTCCAGATGGGTTAGGGCAGTGTGCAGTGTGGTTGCGATTGCGTCTTCTGTGGACCTATTGGGGCTGTAAGCAAATTGGAGTCGGTCTAGGGTGTTATGTAGGGTGGAGGTGATATGGTGATTGACTAGTCTCTCAAAGCACTTCATGATGACGGAAGTGAGTGCTACGGGGCGGGAGTCGTTTAGCTCAGTTACCTTATCTTTCTTGGGAACAGGAACAATGGTGGGCCTCTTGAAGCATGTAGGAACAGCAGACTGGGATAAGGATTGATTGAATATGTCTGTAAACACACCACCCAGCTGTTCTGCGGACGCGGCTGGGGATGCCGTCTGGGCCTGCAGCCATGTGAGGGTTAACACGTTTAAATGTTTTACTCACGTCGGCTGCAGTGAAAGAGAGCCCGCAGGTATTGGTAGCGGGCCCTGTCAGTGGCACTGTATTGTCCTCAAAGGGAAAAGTTGTTTGGTCTGTCTGGGAGCAAGACATCCTGGTCCGCGATGGGGTTGGTTTTCTTTTTGTAATCCGTGATTGACTGTAGACCTTGCCACATACCTCTTGTGTCTGAGCCGTTGAATTGCGACTCTACACTGACGCTTAGCTTGTTTGATTGCCTTGCGGAGGGAATAGCTATGCTGTTTGTATTTGGTCATGTTTCCAGTCACCTTGCCCTGATTAAAAGCAGTGGTTCGCACTTTCAGTTTCGTGCAAATGCTGCCATCAATCCATGGTTTCTGGTTTGGAAATGTTTTAATAGTTGCTGTGGGTATGACATCGCCGATGCACTTGCTAATAAACTCGCTCACTGAATTAGCGTATTCGTCAATGTTGTTGTTTGACACAATGCGGAACATATCTCAGTCCACTTGATCAAAGCAATCTTGAAGCGTGGAATCAGATTGGTCGAACCAGCGTTGAACAGACCTGAGCGCGGGAGCTTCCTGGTTTAGTTTCTGTCTTTAGGCTGGGAGCAACAAAATGGAGTCGTGGTCAACTTTTCAGAAAGGAGGGCGGGGGAGGGCCTTATATGCGTCGCGGAAGTTAGAGTAACAATGATCCAGGGTTTTACCAGCCCTGGTTGCACAATCGATATGCTGATATCATTTAGGGAGTGTTAGGAGTCTTGTTTTCAGATTAGCTTCGCCAGCTAATATTGCTATATTGTAGGCAAAAAACTGGGAAATGATACACGGAGTGTACAAAAGACTATGAATACCGGCTCTTTTCATGACAAAGACCGACCAGGTGAAAGCTATGATTCCTCATTGATGGGGGTGCAACTCAGTAGTAAGAAGGTATTCTTAATGTTTTGTACACTCATTGTATAATTTTATACTAATACAATTGCTCTTAGAAAAATATTTTGTTTAACAAGTAATTTTTTTTTCTTCTCAAAATGGTAGGGTACAAAATTGACACCCCTGTGTTCAGACTGAGATAGCCATTTCAAAATGTACATTTTGTGGCCAATTAATCATTTCTTTGTGGATTTTGATGTGTGCTTGGAGTTATTGTCTTGCTGGAAGGCAAACCGGTTGAAAAACAGAAGCATATGCAGAAAAGTACCTCATACCTACTGTAAAATATGGTGGTGGATCATTGCTGTTATGGGGCTATTGTTAAGGTCAACGGCATTGTGAACTTACCAGGACAATTTAGCCAAAAACCTGGTTGCCTCTGCCAGAAGGCTGACACTTGGCCGCAAGTGGATCTTCCTGCAATACAATAACCCCAAGTACTAATCAGAATCCACAAAAAAAAAAGTTTAATTGACCACAAAATCAACATTTTGCAATGGTCATCTTAGCCTCCGGATCTGTGGTTTGAATTGAAGAAGGCAGTTCATACGAGTAGATTAAAAATGTAAAGATTCCGTAAGGAGGAAGGGTCTAAGATCCCTCCCAAAGTGTTTTTCAATCTCATAAAACATTTTAGAAAAGGTTATTGAAAAAGGGTATTGACAACAGGGATGCCAATAATTTTGATCCCATCTTTTTGAGATTTGTTTTATTACTTGCTAAACAAAATATATTTCCCTGAGCAATTTTATTATTATAAAATAATATTATTTCCTAATTTCTTTGAGCATACAATATAGATCAGTATTTGTATTTATTTTTGGTCATCTTTTTAAATGGCGGCAGTATTTATGGACCTGACTGTATCTCGGGTGTGATCCCTAGGGCCTGAAAGGCTCCTCATGTGCTCCCTCTCCTCAAGGTGGTGCCCCTCTGACATTAATCATTTTCACCCGATCTCTAAACTGCCTTGCTTAGCGAAAAATGTTGAATCTTTAATAAACACTCAGCTTAGTGTCCATCGGTCTGGTTTCAGGCCATTCATAGCACTATATCTGCTGCTTCTTTGGTGACAAATGACATTGTAAATTGCCTGGGTCAGGCAGCCTGCAATTGGTTTTAAAACTACCTGACAGGCAGGACACAATGTGTTTCTTCTGATGGTGTTAAATCACGATTCCTTGATATTATGAAAAGTTGTCCCCCAGTGGTCAATGTTGGGCCCTGTACTTTTACTATCTATATAAACAATATTTTCTTGTCTGTAAGAAATTGTAACCTCCCCTTGTATGCGGATGATACTTTAGTGCATTCTGTTGGCCCTTCTGTTGACAAGGCTCTTTCAGAACTGTTATGGTTTTCAGAAAGCCTTTGTTGAACTGGACTTGGTACTTAATGCAGGGACAAATAAGTATACAGTTGAAGTCGAAATTTTACATACACCTTAGCCAAATACATTTAAACTCAGTTTCACAATTCCTGACATTTAATCCTTGCAAAAATCCCCTGTCTTAGGTCAGTTAAGATCACAATTTTATTTTAAGAATGTGAAATGTCAGAATAATAGTGGAGATCCCAAAAAAAATCAGCTTTTATTTCTTTCATCACATTCCCTGTGGGTCAGAAGTTTTCATACACTCAATTAGTATTTGGTAGCATTGCCTTTAAATTGTTTAACTTGGTTCAAACGTTTTGGGTAGCCTTCCACAAGCTTCCCAAATAAGTTGGGTGAATTTTGGCCCATTCCTCCTGACAGAGTTGGTGTAATGGAGTCGGGTTTGTAGGCCTCCTTGCTCGCACATGCTTTTTCAGTTCTGCCCACACATTTTCTATAGGGTTGAGGTCAGGGCTTTGTGATGGCCACTCCAATACCTTGACTTTGTTGTCCTTAAGCCATTTTACCACAACTTTGGAAGTAAGCTTGGGGTCATTGTCCATTTGGAAGACCCAATTTGTGACCAAGCTTTAACTTCCTGACTGATGGCTTGAGATGTAGCTTCAATATATCCACATAATTTTCTTCCCTCATGATGCCATGGCGTTCCATGGCATTTATGGCGGTTTTGGAGCATTGGCTTCTTTCTTGCAGCCTTTCAGGTTATGTCGATATAGGACTCGTTTTACTGTTGATATAGATACTTTTGTACCTGTTTCCTCCAGCATCTTCACAAGGTCCTTTGCTGTTGTTCTGGGATTGATTTGCACTTTTCGCCCCAAAGTACGTTCATCTCTAGGAGGCAGAACGCGTCTCCTTCCTGAGCGGTATGACGACTGTGTCGGTCCCATGGTGTTTATACTTGCTTACTATTGTTTGTCCAGATAAATGTGGTACCTTCAGGCGTTTGGAAATTGCTCACAAGGATGAACCAGGCGTGTGGAGGTCTACAATTTTTGAGCTGATTTCTTTTGATTTTCCCATGATGTCAAGCAAAGAGGCACTGAGTTTAAAGGTAGGCATTGAAATACATCCACAGGTACACCTCCAATTGATTCAAATGATGTCAATTAGCCTATCAGAACATAATTTTCTGGAATTTTCCAAGCTGTTTAAAGGCACAGTCAACTTAGTGTATGTAAACTTCTGACCCACTGGATTTGTGATACAGTGAACTATAAGTGAAATCATCTGTAAACCATTGTTGGAAAATGTACTTGTGTCATGCACAAAGTAGATGTCCTAAGCGACTTGCCAAAACTATAGTTTGTTACAAGAAATTTGTGGAGTGGTTGAAAAACGAGTTTTAATGACTAACCTCCGACTTCAACTGTGTATTATTTTCCAAAATGCTTTCAAATGTATCTGATGGTTTCTGCATATGTGCTTTGGATGGTGCCCACATTGTTTGTATCCTGGCTTATAAATATCTGGGTATCTGGATTGAAGAAAAGCTATCTTTCAAGAAGCATATTGATGAGTTAGTTAAGAATTCAAATGGTCTTCCTTTATAGCAGTGGTCACCAACCTTTTCTGAGTCAAAATGCAAGCAGAGATCTATCACTCTTTTAAACAAAAAAAACAAGCCTATGCAACATTAACCAAATAAAACTGTTCTGTAGCGATAAGGTTTGTGCAGTAGACTATAGGCCCAATACATTTTCACCGCATATTGGCTACGCTTGAATTTCTCTGCCAGTGTGGTTCTTCTCATACCATTTAGAAATTATATTTCAACATTTTAGGTATTTGATCCCACTGGTACTAGATCATTTGTTGTAATACTTGTGAGGCACAGCTGAGTGAGCATAATCTTTTGTTTACTTTTTTTACTGGACTGCATCTGATGGCCTGCATCTGATGGTCAATCAGAGGAGAGAGCAGTGGTAAGGCTGCCTCCCACCTGACTCACCATCCCTCCTCTCTCCCTCCGCTGAGAAAATGGGACACAGTCTTCCAGCTCATGGCGAGCCTAAGTCGCACTGCATTACTTCTGCCTCATGCACCAATTCATGTTTTTACTCCTATGACTAGAGAAAGGGAAATATTCCTTGATATTAAAAAAGACACAGGACGCTAATAATAACGCAAACTTATCGAAATGCACATTTATGGCTTAGGAAACTGTTGAACAAAGTGTTGACAGTGCTGAATAACAACGCAAACATGAACTTACTCATAAAAACAGCAGCTCTGTGTTGTATTTGTTGAGTCTCTAGTCATATTTTTAAAAGTTGAAATTTCACATGATCAACTTTGCTGTGCATTCAAGGCTTCTTTTTACTCGTCTGGTGCAAGGTAACTGTGCAGACACAGTGATCTGAGCTGTCTGATTGACCAGTGGTATGCCTATAGTTGTACTTGATTTGCACTCTGGGGCTGACGGCTAGGCGGAGTTCTGCCTTCAGACACATTCAATTGTTCAAAATGAGAAGACTTTGCTTTCCCGGCACTAGGCTGCTGAATCAAGTGCACGTACTGTTAACAGCATGAAGAAAGAAAAAAAAAACAGAAATGTTTGGTGATCAACTAGGAATTGCTTGGAGATCGACCGGTTGGTGACCACTGCTTTATAGGAATAGGTCATGCCTTTCGTTAAATAGCAACGAAAAAAACAGACATTCAGTTGACATTCATCCCGGTTATAGATTATGGTGATATTGTCTATATGAATGCTGCCTGCTCTGTATTGAAACCATTGGATTTTTGTCAGTGCACTCACTGCACTTTCTTATGGGTTACAGTTTCAGTACACATCACTCCATTCTGTATCAGAAAGTAGGCTGGCCCTCTTTTAAGTCTCGTAGATCAATGCACTGTTCTCTATTTCTTTATAAAAACCCTCTTTTGCAAACTTCCGCCATACCTTACTTCATTGTTAAATTACAGACATACGTGTCAGCAGACCCGATCACAGGGATGGGTAACTCTAGATGTCCGGTTGATCTCTACGGAATTAGGTGTATCTGCATGCGCCCTGTATATGGAATGATCTGCGGAGCTCTCTGCACCTTGATGTTCTGGTGCCTTTAGGGCAGTTCAAGTTGATAATGGAGGACCTCATTGTTGAGGAATGCGTTTTGCTTCTTAACTTAATTGTAGTATTGTGTGCTATTATTACGTTGTCTGTTAGAATGTTGTACATTTTATATTTTGTGTTCATGCAGGGCTCCCTTGAAAAAGGGAGGGATGGGCAACTGCAGACTAATAACTTACTGTTAAGAGTTAGAATAATTGTATAAACAAGGTGCAATTTCGAAATGTGGTTGTGCATCAGCTGTCAGTCAATTAGTCCATGTCAGCAAAAAATGTTTAGATTGGTAAGTTAGTCCAGGGTCTGGCTATCTAAACTTGTATTAAGAATGGTTGAATTACCAACTGGGATAGGGCCCATTGATCAAAGTTATATTAAAAACTGCAAACATTTTCCTCCACCCTTTGGCAAAATGTGTAGAATTGTAGGAAATCCGTTATAAAATTGCTAAATCTTCTCTCTGCCCCATGGCAAAATGTGTTGAATTGCAGGAGGGGTGTATGGATGTGGGTACTGCAGACCCATGAGCCACTGCGGCCCCTCAGGATGAGTTCCGTTTTTCTGTGGCCCCCACTCCCATCAAAGTTGCCCATCCCTGCTTTACATGTAGTGGTGTTTTATATTCACTCCACAGGGCCCTACTGAGCCTGACAGTGTAGAGGGGTCTGTGACCTTCTGCAGAGACATGACCTCCGCATGTTGACCTTCTGTCTGTATTCATGGGTATGTGGCAACAAGGGAATGTGAGAAGAGAACAGAGCAGATCCTTTATGTTATTAGCCATCTGCAGTGACCGTAGACAGTCAATTTGGATCTGCACTGTACTGCATTGACCACCATGACCAACACATCAGCATAGTTTCCCTGGAAACACTGTTGTCAAGTAGTGCTTTAATCTAGCTATATCATTAGTGGGGATACCACATAGGGATGGGAGATATAACCATAATGTTCTTCTGTTCTTTCCCCCGGGAACAACCACATGAACCAGGACTCATAGACAGCTGTTGCTGTTCAGTTTGTCTGTGAGAGAATATCTCCATAGATGTCCTGCATTGTTCTACTTTATTATTTTCTAATAATGTGATTTGGCCTTTCTGCTCTATTAACCTGGGGCTTGATATATGATGAAAGGCCCTAGACTCACTTCTGAGAATTTCTCTCCCCAGAGTTTTGGAGAACGCCTCGAGTGGGAAACGGGCTTCCTGCTCCAAGGAGGAAGACTCTTCACTGCCACTTGTCCTGGGAAAACGAGCCCGGAAAACCTGGGAAGAGGACAGGAAGGAGTCGAGCTGAACTCTGTTAAACGCCTTCACCTTTATCTAATTTCTTTAAGCAAATGTTCAGGGTATAGCATGTTAAGCAATACATTTTATTTGTCATTTTATAACTTGGTTGTTCCACCAATTAGATACATTTTGAGTGGTGAAACTTGGTGGAGAAAAACCCAGTTTATTTCACCTAATTGTAACATTCTGTCATAAAGAGCACATATGTGTAATTGTTTTTTAACACTGGATAAAAGTAGAGACTCAGAGCTACAAATTGGTATATCATATACTGCATTTTTGAGGAACAAAGGGAAACTAATTCTGCTTTGAAACTTGATACATTTTTAACCTCGCTTTCGAGAAAAGGACCTTTGAATGTTTTGGTACCTACTGGAGACCTCTCCTTTGTCCATACGCATTCAGCATTGTTCAGACCCTGTTAAGCCAGCCCCACCCATCTCTTTAAGGATTCACATGTGAGGTCATGTGCTAAACAGTGAGTAGTGTAGTAAAGATTAAGACGTAAAGTAGTAGCCTACGATAAGGAAAAATTCCAGGAAAACAGAAAGTAAAAATATTTTATAAATATTAGATTACGCTTACCCAGACACACTTGTCTAAATTGATGGGTCATGTGAAAGAAATTCTATAAACCCCAGCCACATCCAGTGGTGGGAAAAGTACTAAATGGTCATACTTGAGTAAAAGTAAAGATACCTTAATAGAAAATAACTAAAGTAAAAGTCACCCAGTAAAGTACAACTTGAGTAAAAGTCTAAAAGTATTTGGTTTTAAAAAATACTGAAGTATCAAAAGTAAATGGAATTGCTCAAATGTACTTAAGTATAAATAAATAAAGTCAGCACAATTTTTTATAAAATTTAAAAAAATATATATATATATATATTGACGGATAGCCAGGGGCACACTCCAACACTCAGACATAATACAAACAAAGCATCTGTGTTTAAAGTGTCTGCCATATCAGATGCAGTTGGGATGACCAGGTATGTTCTCTTGAGAAGTGTATGAATTGGACAATTTTCCTGTCAAAATGTAACGAGTAATTTTGGGTGTCAGGGAAAATTTATGGAGTAAAAAGTACATTATTTTCTTTCGGAATGTACTGAAGTAAAAGGGAAAGTTGCCCTAAAATATAATTAGTAAAGTACAGATACCCCCAAAAATACTTAAGCAGTACTTTAAAGTATTTTTACTTAAGTACTTTACACCACTGGCCACATCTTTCTAAGTGGATGGGTCTCCACAGAAGGTGTAAACGGTACAGCCAAATGGTTACATGCATTGCAGAAATACATATATATATTTTTATTTCACCTTTATTTAACCAGGTAGGCCAGTTGAGAACAAGTTCTCATTTACAACTGCGACCTGGCCAAGATAAAGCAGAGCAGTGTGACACAAAAAACACAGAGTTACGCATGGAATAAACAAAGGTACAGTCAATAACACAATAGAAAAGTCTATACAGCGTATGCAAATTAAGTAAGATTAGGGAGGTAAGGCAATAAATGGGCCATAGTGGTGAAATAATTACAATTTAGCAATTAAACACTGGAGTGAAAGATGTGCATAAGATGAATGTGCAAGTAGAGATACTGGGGTGCAAAGGAGCAAAAAAATAAATAACAATATGGGGATGAGGTAGTTGGGTGGGCTATTTACAGATGGGCTATGTACAGGTGCAATGATCTGTAAGCTGTTCTGACAGCTGATGCTTAAAGTTAGTGAGGGAGATATGAGTTTCCGGCTTCAGTGATTTTTGCCATTTGTTCCAGTCATTGGCATCAGAGAACTGTAAGGAAAGGCGGCCAAAGGAGGAGTTTGCTTTGGGGGTGACCAGTGAAATGGATGTGGAGGTCCAGCTCGCGTGGTTACTCGTTGGCTGCGGTTGTGAGGCCATATACTCTAAAACAACATCTGTGGTGTTGTGTGACAAAACTGCACATTTTAGATTGTCCTTTTATTGTCCCCCAGCACAAGGTGCAACTGTGTAATAATGATCATGCTTTTTGTTTCTTGATATTTCACAACTGTCAGGTGGATGGATTATCTTGGCAAATGAGAAATGCTCACTAACAGAGATGTAAACAAATTTGTGCACCACATTTTAGAGAAATACACTTTTTTTGTGCATATGAAACATTTCTGTGATGTTTATTTCAGCTCATGAAACATGGGACCAACACTTTACATGTTGCCTTTATATTTTTGTTAAGTGTAATTGCTGATTGCCTAGGAGAGGAGATACCATTCCCCCTCCAATACTGCCACTGATTACGGAAACAACAACAGTCACAAATTGCCCTGCCCCTTAATCCTGGTTGATGTGTCAACAATCATCTGCAAATTATGAGCAGTCAGCAAATCACACACCAAGTAGGCTACTGGGAAGACAGACAGCACTTCAAGTAGATGGCTCTACATACAGTTGAAGTCAGAAGTTTACATACACTTACGTTGGAGTCATTAAAACTCGTTTTTCAACCACTCCACAAATTTCTTGTTAACAAACTATAATTTTGGCAAGTCGGTTAAGATATCTACTTCGTGCATGACACAAGTGATTGTTTAAAGACAGATTATTTCACTTAGAATTCCCTGTATCACAGTTCCTATGGGTCAGAAGTTTACATACACTAAGTTGACTGTGCCTTAAAACAGCTTGGAAAATTCCCAAAAAGTATGTCATGGCTATAGAAGCTTCTGATAGGCTAATTGACATCATTTGAGTCAATTGGAGGTGTACCTGTGAATGTATTTCAAGGTCTACCTTCAAACTCAGTGCCTCTTTGCTTGACATCATGGGAAAATCCAAATAAATCAGCCAATACCTGCTGGAGGAAACAGGTACAAAAGTATCTATATCCACAGTAAAATGAGTCCTATATTGGCATAACCTGAAAGGCTGTTCAGCAAGGAAGAAGCCACTGCTCCAAAACCGCCATAAAAAAGCCAGACTACGGTTTGTAACAGCCCATGGGGAAAAAGATCGTACTTTTTGGAGAAATGTCCTCTGAAATAGAATTGTTTGGCCATAATGACCATCGTTATGTTTGGAGGACAAAGGGGGAGGCTTGCAAGCCGAAGAACACCATCCCAACTGTGAAGCACGGGGGTGGCAGCATCATGTTGTGGGGGTGCTTTGCTGCAGGAGGGAATTTTATTTTTTTATTTCACCTTTATATAACCAGGTAGGCAAGTTGAGAACAAGTTCTCATTTACAATTGCGACCTGGCCAAGATAGAGCAAAGCAGTTCGACACATACAACGACACAGAGTTACACATGGAGTAAAACAAACATACAGTCAATAATAGAGTATAAACAAGTCTATATACGATGTGAGCAAATGAGGTGAGATAAGGGAGGTAAAGGCAAAAAAAGGCCATGGTGGCAAAGTAAATACAATATAGCAAGTAAAACACTGGAATGGTAGATTTGCAATGGAAGAATGTGCAAAGTAGAAATAAAAATAATGGGGTGCAAAGGAGCAAAATAAATGAAATACAGTAGGGAAAGAGGTAGTTGTTTGGGCTAAATTATAGGTGGGCTATGTACAGGTGCAGTAATCTGTGAGCTGCTCTGACAGTTGGTGCTTAAAGCTAGTGAGGGAGATAAGTGTTTCCAGTTTCAGAGATTTTTGTAGTTCGTTCCAGTCATTGGCAGCAGAGAACTGGAAGGAGAGGCGGCCAAAGAAATAATTGGTTTTGGGGGTGACTAGAGAGATATACCTGCTGGAGCGTGTGCTACAGGTGGGAGATGCTATGGTGACCAGCGAGCTGAGATAAGGGGGGACTTTACCTAGCAGGGTCTTGTAGATGACATGGATCCAGTGGGTTTGGCGACGAGTATGAAGCGAGGGCCAGCCAACGAGAGAGTACAGGTCGCAATGGTGGGTAGTATATGGGGCTTTGGTGACAAAACTGATTGCACTGTGATAGACTGCATCCAATTTGTTGAGTAGGGTATTGGAGGCTATTTTGTAAATGACATCGCCAAAGTCGAGGATTGGTAGGATGGTCAGTTTTACAAGGCTATGTTTGGCAGCATGAGTGAAGGATGCTTTGTTGCGAAATAGGAAGCCAATTCTAGATTTAAGTTTGGATTGGAGATGTTTGATATGGGTCTGGAAGGAGAGTTTACAGTCTAACCAGACACTTAAGTATTTGTAGTTGTCCACATATTCTAAGTCAGAGCCGTCCAGAGTAGTGATGTTGGACAGGCGGGCAGGTTCAGGTAGCGATCGGTTGAAGAGCATGCATTTAGTTTTACTTTTTTTAAAGAGCAATTGGAGGCCACGGAAGGAGAGTTGTATGGCATTGAAGCTTACCTGGAGGGTTGTTAACACAGTGTCCAAAGAAGGGCCAGAAGTATACAGAATGGTGTCGTCTGCGTAGAGGTGGATCAGAGACTCACCAGCAGCAAGAGCGACCTCATTGATGTATACAGAGAAGAGAGTCGGTCCAAGAATTGAACCCTGTGGCACCCCCATAGAGACTGCCAGAGGTCCGGACAGCAGACCCTCCGATTTGACACACTGAACTCTATCAGAGAAGTAGTTGGTGAACCAGGCGAGGCAACCATTTGAGAAACCAAGGCTGTCGAGTCTGCCGATAAGGATGTGGTGATTGACAGAGTCGAAAGCCTTGGCCAAATCAATGAATACGGCTGCACAGTAATGTTTCTTATCGATGGCGGTTAAGATATCGTTTAGGACCTTGAGCGTGGCTGAGGTGCACCCATGACCAGCTCTGAAACCAGATTGCATAGCAGAAAAGGTATGGTGAGATTCGAAATGGTCGGTAATCTGTTTGTTGACTTGGCTTTCAAAGACCTTAGAAAGGCATGGTAGGATAGATATGGTTCTGTAGCAGTTTGGGTCAAGAGTGTCCCCCCCTTTGAAGAGGGGGATGACCGCAGCTGCTTTCCAATCTTTGGGAATCACAGACGACACGAAAGAGAGGTTGAACAGGCTAGTAATAGGGGTGGTGCACTTCACAAAATAGATGGCATCATGAGGAAAGATAATTATGTGGATATATTGAAGCAACATCAAGCCATCAGTCAGGAAGTTAAAGCTTGGTTGCAAATGGGTCTTCGAAATGGACAATGACCCCAAGCATACTTCCAAAGTTGTGGCAAAATGGCTTAAGGTCAAGGTATTGGAGTGGCCATCACAAAGCCCTGACCTCAATCCCATAGAAAATTTGTGGGGAAAACTGAAAAAGTGTGTGCGAGCAAGGAGGCCAACAAACCTGACTCAGATACACCAGCTCTGTCAAGAGGAATGGGCCAAAATTCACTGAACGTATTGTGGGAAGCTTGTGGAAGGCTACCTGAAACGTTTGGCCCAAGTTAAACAATTTAAAGGCAATGCTACCAAATACTAATTAAGTGTATTTGATGAAAGGAAAAAAAGCTGAAATAAATCATTCTCCCCTATTATTCTGACATTTATCATTCTTAAAATAAAGTGGTGATCCTAACTGACCTAAGACAGGGAAGTTTTATGAGGATTAAGTGTCAGGAATTGGGAAAAACTGAGTTTAAATGTTTTTGGCTAAGGGGTATGTAAACTTCCAACTTCAACTGTAGCAAAGGGACAATACTAGACAACGTATACTTGGAGATATCAGGAGTCCTCTAGATATAGAATAAAGACCCCCCCCTTCCTCACATACTTTGTGCATGACACCCCTGATAGCAGTGCACCGGGGACTCAATATACAGGTCGTCTTGTGTACAATGAACCCTGGTACACATATGCAGGGGTTAGGTGAGATGTTCTCTGGAGGAGCTCTGCTATTGTGCTTAAAATTGCAGTTGTGCAAATGACCCCAGGGACTACAAATTTAAGAGGAAAGTTATGTGAAAGACCAGGATGATTCTTCTGGTAATTCACCTTGCCCTTCCCCAGCTCTGTGCCTGTTCAGTTGTTGGATGTTTGTCCGACCCTCAATCCCCACATCAGGTGTTTTCTCCCATGCCTGGCCTGCTGTTTGTCTGCCACAGATTAGCTGGAGCTGAGACGGGTTGGATTTGCCTGTCATTTGCAATTCACGCTGAGCGCCTATGTATAAACAGCTCTCAAACTGATTTTGGGTTTGTTTGAAAGCATAGAGCGGGCCAATATAATTCAATATGTAGTCAAGGTCAGAATGAAAACAAAAGAGAGCGAGAGAACTGTAAGGAGGAGGCCTGCCGGTTTTGTATGTAGGGGTGAAAAAGCAGGAGCACTTTGGAGACCTGACCTCAAATGAAAACAACATAGCTGGAGCAAGGCAGGACTGTGACATGGTGTTGCTCCAGTCACTGGACCAGAGCAGGGAGGCGTCTCGGCCCCTCACTGCAGGGGCTGACTGGACACTGAGCAAAGACGGGCAGGGGCACCTCACTGCGGCACAAAGATACAGACACTGGCCCAATATTAAAGTGACGTACTCATCCCGGCACACTGCTTCCTCACTCTCCCAGTTTTCCTCCCTCCGTGCAAAACCGAAAGTAAAAGACACAAAAACAAAACTTAAGAATGGGAAGCATAGTAATAGCACACATAGAACTAATACAGCTTCTTTTATTGCTTTCAATGAGAATGCCACATCTATAACACATTTCTATATTAATATGGTCATGCCGACCAAAAAGTTACATAGTGCAGCTTTAAAGAGGGAGAGTTCATCTCCCATGCCACCTGGAGCATTGGCTCTGCAGCTATTAAATATCACCTGTGCCAGCACAGGTGAAACTAATGACTTACTATCGAGGCGACAAGTGCAACACATCCTGACCAACGTGGGTGACTCCAATCAGGGCACGTTCACCCCCAAATAGAACCAAACTCCAAAACCAAAAACCTGTAACACAAGGTACAAGAATATCCTAGAAGACAGTAGGGTTGTCCCAGTTAAGACCCTCATGGGGACCACCAGCCTCCAGAGAGTGGTGTCAAATCTCAATGTCACAGTCAGGGATCAGAGCAATTTCTCCCTCGGGCAGGGCCAGCTTATCCCACTCTCCTTCACACACAGCCAGTCACGCACCACACCACCCTGTCTGCCTGTTGAACTCCTCCACTGCTGGGTTGGCAGTACATTATGGGCTCAATTCAATTACTACTGCATTGCAGCATTTACACAGTAGGGCCTAGTTTTACATTTCCAATTTTCAGAATAAGATGTGCCAAGTCTTGTAAACAAAGACAATGTATTAACATTGGTATGAGGGGTTATATTGAGTTCCTGCCTTAGTGGCCCAGTCTGTCTTAGCGCTGGGATGCTCTTCTCACATTCAGCACCCCATCCATTGCTCAGCCTGTCCATCATGGGGAAATTAAGATGGGGAAAAAGCATTTGACCCATGTTCATGCGGTTCATTTACGGGTTATTGAATTTTCTTCCTATCTAATTGCATTTATTTTCAGAGGTATATTGTAAATCCTGCAGTATGCCTAATGATACATGAAGCAGGCAGTCAAATACTAAACTGAAAATCAGTTCTAACTTAATTCTGAGATGAGGGGCAGAGTTTGACAGCCTGTTTAAACTTTAGACATCCTGTGAGTGACTGGTGAACATGTGTGCGGTGTGCTGTGGTACGGACTACAGAGTGATGAAAAGTTCCCATTTAATTGCCACAGAATTGCAATGCATTCCCCAGAGGCATATTATCAGCCTGAGCTATGTGCTATCAGAGCCCAGATCTTTAGGCTAGCACTGGTCAAATATGGTTAATCAACACTGCAGGATTCCACTTTAATATTAAGCATGCAGCCATGAACACGGAGCCTTTATATTTATCTAAATATTGCAGTCTTGTGCATCGCCAAATAAAGATTAGAAGGCAGGTGTGTTATTTATTACATTATTAGCCCAGACATTTTTTTGTGTTATTACATACAGCCGTAAAAAACTTTTGGATATCAGAGTGGCGGTAACTCACCAACATTACAACCATGAATACGACTTTTCCGAATTGTATACTTTGTTCGTACCTCCCAGGGGAATTTAACTTATTCCAGAGGCTGCTCCAAAACACCGCCAGCGGAGAAGGGGTATTTGGAGTGGACTTCTAGTCCGACTCAGGAGGCATGCACACCATCCATCACTTCTGAGTATATTACTCGCTAATGTTCAGTCTCTGGATAATAAAGTAGACAAGCTCAGGACAAGGATCACCAACGATGAGCCTATTGGGAGGAGTTCAAAGACCTCGCAGTGTGGTGCCAGGATAAAAACCTCTCCCTCAACGTGATCAAGACAAGGAGATGATTGTGGACTACAGAAAAAGGAGGACCGAGCACACCTCCATTCTCATCGACGAGGCTGTAGTGGAGCAGGTTACGAGCTTCAAGTTCCTTGGTGTCCACATCACCAACAAACTATCATGGTCCAAATACACCAAGACAGTCGAGAAGAGGGCACAACAACGCCTATTCCCCCTCGAGAGACTGAAAGATTTGGCATGGGTCCTCCTCCTTAGCCCCGGAAAAATGGCATCGAGGCCTCAACACTTTTTGAGTTAAGGCCATTTTTCTGGGATTAAAGGTCAAAAATGTAAATAGAGTGCTAATTTGACCGCTTCACGTCAAAGTACATGAACCTACGGTGTCATGGAAAAAAAGAACCAGCCATTTATCTATCGTAATTAAGATAAATCGTACAATGTACAATTGGTGATGCTAAAAGATTTTTTATTTTTTTTACATTTTAAGTTACAGATCCAGTTGCGGTTTGTTCAGACGAATCCGTTAAGGTGGGTTTCGGAGCGCCGCGAGATTTCTGTGATTTTCTGAAATCACACACACTCATTCAACCCTCTGTAAATCAGTCAGTTCTTAACGTAAAGACTTCAAACTCAACATTCTGTCAGAGCCTACCCCAAAGAGGATATGTGTTCACTTCCAGCTTCCTGTGTCAACTGGAAGTGCCTTAAGTTGGGGTCATAGGGGCTGTTTCGAAGGGTTAAAAAGGTCACATCTTTCCAAAACTTCATATGGTGATTAGGCAACCCTCGTGAACTGTAAATCAGTCATTTCTCCCAACAGATGTCAAAGAAAAACCTCAGACACACACACACACACACACACACACAGCAAGGATTGAGTGACACAGTGCGGGGCTTAACACTTTCATGCGTGAGTTCCAAATATTTCTAACTGTCGCCCCAGCATGAGTTTTTTTATGCACGTGATGTTAGAACGTCTTCTCGATTCCAGAGGCCTGCCCTCAAACCAAAGCACACAGCCTGTTTTTATTTGTCATTTATTTATTATTTTCTAACAAGGTTTTTATTTTCTAATAACAGTTTGAAATGAGGTGTGTTCCGCCTCATTCATTCACATAAAAGTAGTCATTTTTACTTTTGCGGACCAATAAAAAAAAAGCCAAATACATTTAAACTCAGTTTTTCACAATTCCTGAAACTTAACCCTAGTAAAAATTCCCTGTCTTAGGTCAGTTAGGATCACCACTTTATTTTAAGAATGTGAAATGTCAGAATAACAGTAGAGAGAATGATTTATTTCATCTTTTATTTATTTCATCACATTCCCAGTGGGTCAGAAGTTTACACACACTCAATTAGTATTTGGTAGCATTGCCTTTAAATTGTTTAACTTGGGTGAAATGTTTCAGGTAGCCTTCCAGAAGCTTCCCACAATAAGTTGGGTGAGTTTTGGCCCATTCTTCCTGACAGAGCTGGTGTAACTGAGTCAGGTTTTTTAGGCCTCCTTGCTCGCACACACTGTTTAAATGGGATTGAGGTCAGGGCTTTGTGATGGCCACTCCAATACCTTGACTTTGCTGTCCTTAAGCCATTTTGCCACAACTCTGGAAGTATGCTTGGGGTCATTGTCCACTTGGAAGACCCATTTGCGACCAAGCTTTAACTTCCTGACTGATGTCTTGAGATATTGCTTCAATATATCCACGTAATTTTCCATCCTCACGATGCCATTTATTATGTGAAGTGCACCATTCCCTCCTGCAGCAAACCACCCCCACAACATGATGCTGCCATCCCCGTGCTTCACGGTTGGGATGGTGATCTTCGGCTTGCAAGCCTCCCCCTTTTTCCTCCAAACATAACAATGGTCATTATGGCCAAACAGGTCCAGTTTTGTTTCATCTGACAAGAGAACATTTCTCCAAAAAGTATGATCTTTGTCCCCATGTGCAATTGCAAACTGTAGTCTGGCTTCTTTATGGCGGTTTTGGAGCAGTGGCTGCTTTCTTGCTGAGCGGCCTTTCAGGTTATGTCGATATAGGACTCGTTTTACTGTGGATATAGATACTTTTGTACCCGTTTCCTCCAGCATCTTCACAAGGTCCTTTGCTGTTGTTCTGACTTGCACTTTTCGCACCAAAGTACGTTAATCTCTAGGAGACAGAAAGCATCTCCTTCCTGAGTGGTATGATGGCTGCGTGGTCCCATGGTGTTTATACTTGCGTACTATTGTTTGTACAGATGAACGTGGTACTTTCAGGGTTTGTAAATTGCTCCCAAGGATGAAGCAGACTTGGGGAGGTCTACATTTTTTTCTGAGGTCTTGGCTGATTTCTTTTGATTTTCCCATGATGTCAAGCAAAGAGACACAGAGTTTGAAGGTAGGCCTACATCCACAGGTACAGCTCCATTTGACTCAAATTATGTCAATTAGCCTATCAGAAGCTTCTAAAGCCATGACATAATTTTCGGGAATTTTCCAAGCTGTTTAAAGGCACAGTCAATTTAGTGTATAGAAACTTCTGACCCACAGGAATTATGATATAAATGAAATAATCTGTGTCATGCACAAAGTAGATGTCCTAACCGACTTGCCTAAAACTGTAGTTTGTTAACAAGAAATTTGTGGAGTGGTAGAAAAACAAGTTTTAATGACTCCAACCTGAAATGGACAAAAATTAATGGGAACTTATCGGCACCGTACGAAACATATACACGATGTACATTATCACTCAAATGGATGTCGTTTCATTCAAAACTTATTGCAAATGCCATATGGCAAATTCCAAGTGTCACACAGCAAAATTCCAATAGATGGTGAGTGCGCTCCACGGTAAATTTTCATATTGCAAATGCACATCAAGTCAAGACCCAAAGGTCAAATTTGGAAAATTCAAAAAAAAAATCTAAAACTTATCACAGCCTTAAAAAAGTGCTTTCTGGACCATTTTTTGAAAATCTTTATATTTTTTTGTTGTCAATTATACAATGTAAAAAAAACTGTATGAACATACATTTGTCATTTTTTATTGTCCATAAGGCAATGCCAAATCAGGATGTTTTGTCATTTTGCAATATGATTTCATAGGAAGTCAAAAGTCACTGAACCATTGCCAAATGCCATAAGAAATGTCCAAATACAATATGAAAGTATTGAAAGTGCCAAATCAGGATGTTATGTCCATTTGCCATGTACAATCATTGGAAGTCGGTTTCCAAACCCAAAAGTCCAAATGGCATTTATACTGCCCAAATGATATATAGCACTATGTTAGCCATGAATCAACCTAGATGGTATATTTGTCATGTATGATGAGGGAGAAGTGGGACTCTTGTTTTTTAAAGATTTTTTGAAAAACGTCCAAAATGAACAGGGGCGCTCCCTATTGGATGGGCACGGGTGGGGGGTGCTCCTTACCCAACCGTAGACCCCTTGCACCCCTCTAAAGGCATTAAAAACCCATTTAAAAATGTGCTCCTGGTAACCCGTTCCAATAACCAGGCTGTCCATTTGCAATATGTTTCAATGGGCATTTACCATCAAGAATTTGACATGCTCAAAACAACTGCAGGAATGCGAAATTGACTGGTTTGATGAACTCGGGATGGCCGGGCAGTTTTTCTGGTTCCTCTCCATTGCTCGTTGGTGTTGATTTCAGAATGTCAATTTGGTGATCTATCACTGTTTAAACATATTGCAAATGGACAAAAGTCAGCCAGCAAGTCACTGTCCATTAGTCAATTAGATATCATTCTGACA
The DNA here is from genome assembly GCF_018296145.1 of Oncorhynchus tshawytscha. Lineage (NCBI taxonomy): Eukaryota > Metazoa > Chordata > Actinopteri > Salmoniformes > Salmonidae > Oncorhynchus > Oncorhynchus tshawytscha. The sequence continues at coordinate 46,320,299 of NC_056435.1, read as the reverse complement.
CCAAACTGATACAAACTGACACCACACCCACTTTTTCCAACTCGTTTAGAAGCCAACTATCACATATTTTAGAGCAGGCCCGAAATTCACAGCGTCTTCTGTTTAAACCAAAATAAAAACATAAAACACGTAGTTACGTTCTAGCTGCAGGTCCAGTTCTGACATTATATGTAGGCCTAGCTGAGTCAACCCCGAATCCCAAGTTTCGGCTCGATAGGTCATTTGGAGCCCGAGCAGCGACCTTAATTGGTGCTGAAAATCCACATTTTCCAGGCATTGCTATGGGGTCCTTGAATGAGCTATCGGACAGAAACGTTAGGGTCCGTCTCTATGGGCCGAGGTGGTTTCAATGCACTGAGTCTTGCGACTCTGGGACTTTTCTAATTGTCGTCATTTTTGTGATGGTCAAAATGAATTGAAGTTATTGCAAATGTACGAGGCTGTTTCTCGGTCTGAAAACCTTCTAGAGCCACATAACTCACTGTGCACTATCGACTTGAGCTCTAGAACAGGTTTCAAAAGTTTCAGAGCTCTAGGTCTGACGGTTCTTTGATAGTTCGAACAAAGGCAACTATTGCAGGCTCTGTGTGGCTGTAAGCCCCACCCTGTGTCACTCCATCCTTGCTGTGTGTGTGTGAGAGTTTTTCTTGGAAATCTGATGGGAGAAATTACTGATTTACAGTTCATGACAGTTGCCTAATCACACATATGAAGTTTTGGAAAGATCTGACTCTTTTAACCCTTCGAAACAGCCCCTATGACCCCAATTTAAGAGACTTCCGGTTGGCACAGGAAGCTGAAAATAAACACATATCCTCATCGGGATATACTCTTACAGAATCCTGAGTTTAAAGTCTTTACGTTAATAATTGACTGATTTACACAGGGTTGAATGCAGTGATTATCACAAACTGCAGGTTTGGTACATCAAAACCCCTTTAGGGCGAATTTAACCACTTCCGGTTGGTCCAGGAAGCTTAGAATCAACACAGGTAGGCCTCATAGTGGCCTGATGAATTGTCATCGAAGACAGGTTCATAAGGCATTCATAACCCACATAGGCTTCAGGTTTAATTTAGGGGAGCAGGCAATGTCTATGGGGAGAGATATCATTGTAAACTGTGAGATGAAAAAGCCCTGTTTTCACTGTTAAGGGTTAATGCCACATGGTCAAGGTTAGGCTTGCACAGATCGGGAGGACCTCAGGAATGTTACTGAGGTCGAATTGTGCTTCTAACCCTAACGGTTCTCCCGCTGTCACTCAAAAGGACTTGAAATTTAGGTCCAGGCTTCATAATGGGCCTACTTTTTTTGATGTTCCCTACGCTCAGACCGAGCAAGCTACGGTCAAGCGGGGCATTTCGTTGAACTCGGCACTGCCTAGAGATTATGGTAATGCCCTTGCTGTCTCTGTGAGTCTTTAACCCTTTCACATGTACCAACACACACCCCTTGTGATTAGAACACTCATTTAGAAAACTCGTTTAGAAAGGCCAGTTAGAAATGACGCAACAATCAGCATTTGAGCTGCCACACTTTTTTCAGAAACTATTTACACAAACACAGTCCTTACAAAGTTATGTCCAGAATGTGAGCAGTTTATTTTTGGTTGCAATGTTCAGATATTCACAGAAGTGTATATATAATATAACACGATCATCCTAACCGGAAAAATGTAGGCTACATTTGTCCTAGCGCTGAGGAAAGATTGAGCAACACAAGCGAGTTTAAAGTCTATTTTCGAACTCTCGGCTGACATATACTACAATATGAACTAGCTAATAGGAATTACAATGTATAATTAATCACATCATGTGTTGATCAAAATAATTGAGTAAAACAGTTTCTAAAAATCGAAAATAATCTGACGATTAATTTCACCACGCATCCAGGCTTTTATTCCTCACAGAAACCAAAGATAAGAGAAGACAAGATGAGTTCGGTCTGTTTATAATATGCATGTTGAAGGTGTGTGTCGTCTACCATCGTTCACATCCCACATTCACTTCCTGAAGTTCTCAAAAAATGAGTGAACCCTTACTCACCCCATTTTACTCACCCTTACTCACCCCAGAATGCATTGTATGTCAACAAACATGGCTCCACACACATAGCTGGAATTAGCTTACCTCATCATAATCAGTACAACCTTCAAAACATTATTTTACACACATACAATGTGCCCATTACAATCGGAATGCATGATTTATCACCAGTAATTGAAAATGTGAATAAAATGGCAAATATGTCAATAATACCACACAAAACCTTTTCTTATAGTGATTTATTGATACAAATGGTGCGTGCAGGCAGTCAATCACGTAACCTCTCACTCCCACTCTGAGCCATTCAGTGTTGTTATGTACGTAGCTAATGAGCTAAGCTGTAGCATTAGCAATGTCTTTCAAAAGGAGACAACTGTCACGTTCGTCATAAGGATCGGACCAAGGCGCAGCGTGAGTAGAGTTCCACATAATTTTAATAAATCGAAACTCACTGAACAAAACAACCAAACGAAACGTGCAGCTACTGATGTGCACTAAGGCAACTATACATAGACAAGATCCCACAACACAAATGAGGAAAATGGCTACCAAAATATGATCCCCAATCAGAGACAACGATAAACAGCTGTTTCTGATTGGGAACCATATCAGGCCAACATAGAATCACAAAAAAAACCTAGACATACAAAAACTAGAGTATCCACCCTAGTCACACCCTAACCTATCCAAAATATATAGAAAAACAGAGATATCTAAGGTCGGGGCATGACAACAACTCAGAAATGCAGAATTTCTGGAGATTTCAAAAAAATTCTGACAATGAGTCTGAAAGTCAGGAATCAGATTTTGACAGTGACAGAGGACCCCTTGTCCACTGACAAAGTCCCAGTTCCCTTTGAAGATGCTGGTGGTGATGGAGGTAGACTGACAGTGGATGAAGTACAGGAGTTCTGTGGTAGCTGGAAGGCTGTCAAACATTTCACCCCTCCTGGCCCTGCTGTTTGTGTTGATGAATCCCAGTCTGGAGTGCAACACCCCTTGCCATTTCCATCTGAGGGAGAGTGCTTCAAATTGTTTCTGACAGAGGAGCTGGTGGGAGACACAGTAGAGACCAATTGCCATGCCTTGGAGCTACAGGATAAGAGAGAGCCAGGAGTGGGGGGACAACCACAATTAGTGAAATGTATACATTCCTGGTGACAGTAAAGAAGAACTCCCTAAGAGAATACTGGAGCAGAGATTCTATGTTTGCAACTCCCTTCTTTGCCACCCTCTTTTCCCAAGACTGCTTTCTAGTTCTGCTGCATTTCATCAACAACGCTACTTCCATCCTAAATGACCCGTTATACAAAATAAGAAATGTTAACAGCTGGCAGTAAAGTGCCATGACAAACGAGACGTCCATGTCCTCTCCAATGTCCATACAGCAACCATGTCGGCCACAGGGAAGGTGGACCACCTGACAGGAGAGAAACAAACAGACAGAGAAACATCAAACCAGACTGCTTGCTTGACTATAACCTCAAAATGGGGGCAGTGGATAAGGCTGACATGATAAACAGCTTTGTGGAATGCACTCAGAAAACGACCAAGTAGAATAAGATATTTTTCCAGGGTAGTGTCAAAATACAACATGCCAATACTTCTGACGCATTTAGCATTGTTTTACAGAGCTAATAGAAGAATGTAACTAGCTACATAAGCACGATTGAATATAACACCATAAAAGGTGAGTAACGTTTCCTCGCGTGTCCGCAGTTATAAGGAATATACACAAATATATTATGCTCCATACACACAGTGAGCTACAGTAGAAACGGTATAACACGACACACAGAAACTATTATAACGTAATTAGGCACTTTGATAGAAACGCAGTCTGGATTTGAAGATGGGTGTCTGTAGTGACGCCTCTAGCACTGAGACGCTGTGCGCCACTTGGGAGTCTTAAGGCCAGGGTAGCTTCAAAATACAACACATGCTAATATTTTGTCAACTTCCGACTTCAACTGTAGATGTACATATTACCTCAATTACCTCGACTAACCTGTGCCCCAGGGATATACTGTCCCCATCCGTACAGCCATCTGTGTTCTTAGTACATCGCGCAGACAAGAATAAAGAACTCTCTTTATTCAAGATGGCGAACGGAAGGCAGGGTGGTGCGGCAGGTGCCGCTTCTCATTCGAATACTGTAATTTTATCTAAACCATCAGGTGTACGCCGACCCCAGCTAAGTAACTCATGCAAAGAGTTAAAGCGCAATTATGTGTTTTATCTCCAGTACTCTGCCATGATTGTCAGTTATGTAGCTGCTCTACTGATAATCTCAGTGCTTCCTTGCTGGGATGACCCAAATCTACTGCCTGAGAATATCAACACCAAACACATTGGTTCACCGTTCCACGGGAGCGGACAGTACACAGCGTACCATAATGTTCTGAATGATGGCCAAGTCTATCTCGCTCCCTATTCCACTGAACCGCTTAGGCGTAACAAACACAAGTCCAACATTTAACTGTTAAACTACCTGTTCACTACCCTCCTGCTCTCCAGGGATGTGCAACTCAATCCTGGGCCCAACATCACCGAGCCAGCGATACGCACCCAAGTGGAAAGAGGTGGATGGCCTCATCCACTGATCGTCGCTGCTGTGGAAGTGGGTGAGTGCTATGGTCCCATGGTTTCTCTCAACTCACCTGGCTCCAGGATAGATTTTGACTCTTCAAACATACCCAAGTCGCTATATGCAATCCCTGACTCTGCTTCTGGTACCCAAGCTGTTTTAATTAGTTCCCTGCATCCAGTGCAGGTGGGAGGGATTGTTAATTGCGCTACCGAACTGCCCCTAATCAAAACTAAACAAAACGGCCTAAACCCAGCCGTCAGAAAACACTGAAAATGTAACTTTTTTCAATGTGTCAATCACTCTAGAGTCATCTGGGACCCACGAGCTAAGCCCAAGGGACTACTAGGGGGGCACTTGAACATTCATAGTGTCATTCCAAATAGTGATCAAATTCAACATCTACTCACAGGCTCCAACCTTGACTTCCTCTGCCTCTCAGTGACATGGCTCCATAAAAACTCTCCATATGCTGCTTTGATTGTGCCTGGCTACAATGTTTTCAGGAGAGACAGGATTGAAGGAAGATTAGAGGGTCTGATGATTTACATTAAAGAACATATCCGATGTAAACAAATTGAGTGGTCATGTGATAATGAACTAGAATGTATTGGCCTGAACGTTACACTGTCTCCCCAAATGTCTTTACCCTTATTGGAATGTATAGGCCACCTTCCACCAAAAGTGTGTTTTTTGATCAGTTTAATGACATGCTTAGGGAATGTGACTTTGGGAAAGAGGTAATCTTAATGGGAGATTTTAACATGAATTATGAAGACAAGTTTTGTAGGAAAACCCTCAAACGGATCACTAATACCTTTGTCCTTACACAGATCACTAATACCTTTGTCCTCAACCAGGGTGACTTGTTGCTCTAAAACACAGATTGATTTGGTGTTCAGTAATAAACCAGAGAGAGTGACTAAATCATTCAATATGGTTACTAGGCTATCTGATCATAATGTAATGACCTGACTTGATCATAAAGGAACAATTGTCCAGACAGAGGATTGAGTTTACGAATTGACGGTTTATTAAACCAACTTTACACAGGCTACTGTTTGGCCATAGCCCACGCCAAATAAATGAAAGATAACCCACAAGCTAATCGTGACCTTCTCTTGTGAAGCCCAGATGTAAGAGAGAGAACAAAGGCTAAACCTGGTCTTAACTTCCAATGCTCCATCCCCCTGCCCAACCCCCCTCCACGCCACTCCGCCAACCGCCAGGATGCTCGGCATCAGAACATTCCAGGCATTCCCGTGATTGGCAGATAGCAGGTTGATTGGCATGTTGGACCCCGTGAACACTGGGTACTGGTAAGTACAACACAACCACCTACTAGCCTAATACATAACACACAGCTGTCTGTGCAGGTCGCTACACAGCCCCCCCACCACAAAGTCCCTCGTCCCCGAGGAGGAGGTCTCCATTGCCTGCGTGGCCGTGATGGTCGCAGAGTGCTCCGCTGGGAACCAGGGGAGGAAGGCAGGGATATGGGGGACAAGGAAGCGGGAACAGGTAATACAGTCCGTGGCTTTGGGGAACCACGCGTTGACACAGGGAGGGAGACAGGGGGAGTGGGCTGTCTGGAGCCTTGTCTGCGGCACCTGGAGGTAGGTGCCTGGAGAATGTCATTGCCAGAGAGGGGAATTGTGGGGGTTCCTGGGGTTTGGGGAGAAGAGGCCCCTCTGTATGGGGCTAACCTGTCCCGGTGCAGTGTCACCTTTCTCCCCCTGGGAGGAAGCTTCACCCGGTAAACAACCTCCCCTACCCTCTCCAGGACACTGCAGGGTCCCACCCAGTGACTGTCCAACTTGGGGCATCTGCCTTTTTTCCTTAGAGGGCTGTAGACCCAGACTAGCTCCCCAGCCACAAAGTGTCTTCCCCGGGTGTGCACACCATAGTTCCTCTTCTGCCTCATGCCTGCATTCACCAGCTGCTCTCTGGCGAAAGTGTGGGCTGTCTCCAGGCGGTCCTGGAGTCTCCGGGCATACTCCGGCCCCGGGGGAACATGAGGGCTATCCAGAGCAAACAACAAGCTGCACAAGAACTCACTACTGTAATGGTCCAAGTTATAAAATGGCTCAGTGACTCGTGTTTGCATCTCAATGTGAAAAAAACTGTTTGCATGTTCTTCACAAAGAGGGCAACAGATGCTCCTGAGCCAGATGTCTATGTGTCAGGGGAGAAGCTCCAGGTGGTATCTGATTTTAAGTACCTTGGCATCATACTTGATTCCAACCTCTCTTTTAAAAAGCATGTGAAAAAGGTGATTCAAATAACCAAATTCAACCTAGCTAATTTCCGATTTATACGAAATTGTTTGACTACAGAGATAGCAAAACTGTACTTCAAATCTATGATACTCCCCCACTTAACATACTGCTTGACTAGTTGGTCCCAAGCTTGCTGTACAACATTAAGACCTATTCAGTCTGTCTACAAACAGGCTCTCAAAGTGCTTGATAGGAAGCCCAATAGCCATCATCACTGTTACATCCTCAGAAAGCATGAGCTCCTGAGTTGGGAAAATCTTGTGCAATACACCGACGCATGTCTTGTATTCAAGATCCTAAATGGCCTGGTTCCTCCTCCATTCAGTGTTTTTGTTAAACAGAAAACCCAAACATATGGCAGCAGATCCACAAGGTCTGCCATGAGAGGTGACTGTATAGTTCCCTTAAGGAAAAGCACCTTCAGCAAATCTGTTTTCTCTGTGAGAGCTTCCCATGCCTGGAATACACTGCCATCAGACACACATAACTGCACCATATATCACACTTTCAAAAAATGCTTGAAGACATGGCAAGGTCAATCAGATTTGTGAACATGGTCCCTAGCTGTGTGTTGCCGCTTTCCATGTTGTCTGTTGTCTGTAGCTTGTGAGGTGTGGAAACACTTTGTTGCTTTTATGAATTTTGTCTTGCTGCTTTTTGTTCTATGTTGCTATGTCTGTATGCTACGTCTTGCTTGTCATATGTTGCTCTGTCTGTATGCTATGTCTTGCTTGTCCTATGTTGCTATTGTCTATATTGTAATTGTTTTTAATAACCTGCCCAGGGACTGCGGTTGGAAATTAGCCGGCTGGCTAAAACCGTCACTTTTACTGAAACGTTGATTAATGTGCACTGTCCCTGTAAAAATAAACTCAAACTCAAACTCTCTGGGAAGAAGAAAGGATGTGGTGTATGTTTCGTGATTAACCACTCATGATTAGTACAGAAACTCAAGTCCTTTTGTTCACTCACAATCAAATGCCGACTGTATTACCTCCCAAGAGAATTCTCTTTGGTTATTGTCACAGCCTTGTATATTCCCCCTCACAACGATTCCACAACGGCCCTCAAGGAACTACACTGGACTTTATGCAAACTGGAAACCACATATCCTGAGTACGCATTTATTGTAGCTGTGGATTTTCACAAAGCAAATTTGGGGAAAACGCTACCGAAGTTAGACCAACACATTGACTGTAGTACTCGCATTGGTTAAACATTGGACCGCTGCTACTCAACCTTTCGAAATGCATACAAGGCCCTCCCCTGCCCCCCATTCAACAAATCTGATTACAACTTAATTTTGCTCCTCCCTTCCTATAGGCAGGAACTCAAACAGGAAGTACCCGTGCTAAGGTCTTTTCAACGCTGGTCCAACCAATCGGAATCCATGCTTCAAAATTGTTTTGATCATGCAGACTGGGATATGTTCCGGGTAGCCATTTAACTATGGCAAGGTGACTGGGAATATGGCCGCAAAACATCACTACAGAGACAAAGGGGAGTCGTAGTTCAACGGCTCAGACATGAGACGTGTGTGACAGGGTCTACAGACAATTAAGGACTACACTAGTAAAACCAGCCACGTCGTGGTTCCGGATAAGCTAAACACCTTCTTCGCCCGCTTTGATGACAACACAGTGCCACCAACGCGTCCCACTACCAAGGACTGTGGGCTTTCCTTCTCCGTGGCTGACGTAAGACATTTAAACGTGTTATCCCTCGCAAGGCTGTCGGTCCAGACGGCATCCCTAGCCGCATCCTCAGAGCATGCACAGACCAGCTGGCTGGAGTGTTCACGGACATATTCAATCTCTCCCTGTCCCAGTCTGCTGTCCCCACTTGCTTCAAGATGTCCACAATTGTTCCTGTACCCAAGAAAGCAAAGGTAACTGCACTAAATGACTATCACCCCATGGCACTCACTTCTGTCATCATGAATTGCTTTGAGAGGCTAGTTTAGGATCATCGACGGGACCGCAGGGGAGAAAGTGGAAAGCTTCAAGTTCCTTGGCATACTCATCGCTGACGATCTGAAATGGTCCACCCACACAGACTATGTGGTGAAGAAGGCGCAACAGAGCCTCTTCAACCTCAGGAGGCTGAAGACATTTGGCTTGTCCCCTACAACCCTCACAAACTTTTACAGATGCACAATTGAAAGCATCCTGTCGGGCTGTATCACCGCCTTGTACAACCAACAGCACTGTTTGCAAGTGCAGGGCTCTCCGGAAGGTGTTGCGTTCTCCCCGACGCATCACCGGGGGCAAAATACCTGCCCTCCAGGACACCTACAGCACACGATGCCACAGGAAGGCCAAAAAAATCATTAAGGACATTAACCACCCCAAGCCATGGCCTGTTCACCCTGCTATCATGCAGAAGGCGTGGTCAGTACAGGTGCATCAAAGCTGGGGCATCAAATCTGATGGCCAACTTAAGGCTAGCTGGCTAGCTGGCTTCCAGCAGGTTACGCAACCCTGCGCTTTAAGAGGCTGCTGCCCTATATACATAGACTTGGAATCACTGGCCACTTTAATAATGTTTCTATAATGTTTACATTCTGCTTTACTCATATCATATTTATATTCTGTATTATATTCTACTGTATTTTAGTCATTGCCACTTTGACATTGCTCCATCGAATATTTATATATTTCTTAATTCCATTCTTTTACTTTTAGATTTGTATGTATTGTTGTGAACCGTTTTTTAGATGCTACTGCACTGTTAGATACTACTGCGCTGTTGGAGCTAGGAACACAAGTATTTTGCTACACCCACAATAACATCTGCTAAATATGTGTATCTGACCAATAACATTTGATTTGAAGTTACTGTATGCAGTGCTGGATGACTGCAGCAACATAATAGTGCTGATAGCAATATGGAAATGGATCCCTGCAGTAAACTCTTTGTTGGGAGCACAGAGCTGGTGTCTGTGTAACGGCATTCAGAGGAAGAAGGTGAAGACCAAGGTGCAGTGTGGTACATGTTCAAATGATTTATTCTTACTGAATACAAAATAACAAAAGAATAGCCGAAACAGTTCTGACAGGTGCAACAAACACTAAACTAACCACTAAAAATAACCACCCACAACTAACAGTGGGAAAACAGGCTACCTAAGTATGGTTCTCAATCAGAGACAACGATAGACAGCTGCCTCTGATTGAGAACCACACACACACACACACACACACACACACACACACACACACACACACACGGCTTTAACATAGAAATACAAAATCTAGACATACAAAACATAGAATGCCCACCCACATCACACTGACCAAACAAAAAATAGAAACATACAAAGCAATCTACGGTCAGGGCGTGACACATAGTGTCTATGCCTATGGCTCTGAGCATTTGTTTTGTTGCTGTTGAATTGGACTATTCTTGTCTCTGTACCTCATTTTAATTATCAGTGTGGTAGAGGTGTTTGTGCGTCATGTTTAGTCTGTAAGGAGTTTCACTGGAAAGGTCAGAGTCATTATGGGTGGCTAATCAGTGCTGCATCAATGGAGACGTACGCTTAACAACACCTGTAGCTGTCCATTGCCCTGCAGACCTGTGTGTGTGTGTATGTGTGTGTGTATGTGTGTCAGAGGGGAAGAATGCCACATTGTGTGCCACCAGCAAATCTCCTAGGAGCTCTGAACGTGACCATATTCATCATTGCCCTTCAGACTGGGGGGAAAAGGGGTGGAGGGTGCAGAGTGTGACAAACCAGTGTTGGCGACACTGAGCGATGACCTCGGTCTCTGAGGAACTCTTAATAGAAAATAGATTGGATGTACAATATGTTTCATGTACGTTTCTATGTAACATGACAGCTAGGCTTACAAAGCTAACGGTAATTTACCAAAGTTACCTAGAACTTTGAGTAATTTTGGTAATTAACAGGTAATCTATGGCAATTTATGGTAATGTAGGCTTGGCCCTAATTTATGTGCTCTCTGTCACCTGGAGCTGCATTGCAAATGGTCCAGGAACACAAGGAAGCACAAAGGACAATGGCCAAGGACTAGTCAGCCATTCTCTAAGGGGCCAAACTGTGTCTCTCTGTTACAATATCCAGAGGACTGACTATTGAATGTGTGATATAATAATACTATACTATACTATCCATGTCTGGTATCTACATATTGTCCATTCGTTTCTAGTTGATAGACCATATGGTTCAAGAGAAAATATCCTAATTAATGAAAAAATATATCCAATCAACAGTGGCATTTGCAACTCTTTCAGCTATTAACATTTTTCACAAATGCCACCAGTTTTGCACCAAAACATTTATATCAAAGACATCTTATTTTATTGTTTATATATTTCACATGTAATAATGCCACACAGGGCCAGAGATAATTACAGACACTTGTGATAATCTGAAGTACCCAAAAAGGCCACTAACTTTAAAGTTACAAAAATGTGTGTAGTTTACTGGTAAACTTTGAAAGTTACCAGAGATATACCCTCATTTGGCAACCCTAATAACAGCAGAATAAATTAATGAGGAATTGTCAGACATAGTGCCAATCACTGCCAAATAGACTAGTACTGTGAATTTAATATCACAAACATACACACATGATTGGTTGTTTTTTGTCTGCTATTACCCCGATTGAGATTTCTGAACATTATTTATATCCTGTTAATGGAAGTTGATATGAAAAACCTCATTCTTTCCTCATTTACACTGGTTTTGAACTTTACCAAAATTTGCGTTTGGGTTGGAGCTATCGGACAGAACTTCACTGTGACTGCATACAACACATCAAACTTGTTTGTCTCCATATTGTTTAGATATTCAGATACAGTATAATTTGATCCTTTGTTTGTAACTCTCACAATGTAATTCTAATCATCCCGGCGGCTGCTCCGAGACACCGTTGAAAGAGAAGAGGAATAAGGTCTGGGCTCCTAGTCAGACCTTGGAGGTGTGCATACCATCCAACGCTTCAGAGTATGTTACCAGCTATCGTTCAGTCCAAATCAAATCAATTTGATCAATTGTCCCTGGACAATACAGTAGACAAGCTCAGGGCGAAGATTTCATTCCAGAGAGACATCAGGGACTGTCACATTCTGTTTTACGGAATCACATCTTTCTCCGGATGTACTGTCCCCGTCCACCACTGGGGTACTCTGTCCATTGCACGGACAGGAAGAAAGAACTCTCCAGGAAAAAGAACAATGGAGGTGTATGTTTCATTGTGTGGTTGTGGTAACTCAATCATTAAGTTTGCTGACTACACAACAGTGATTACCAACAATGACGAGACAGCCTACAGGGAGGAGATGAGGGCCTTGGCAGTAAGAATGAGGGTGTTACGGATACAAATCAAATCAAATTTTATTTGTCACATACACATGGTTAGCAGATGTTAATGCGAGTGTAGCGAAATGCTTGTGCTTCTAGTTCCGACAATGCAGTAATAACCAACAAGTAATCTAGCTAACAATTCCAAAACTACTACCTTATAGACACAAGTGTAAGGGGATAAAGAATATGTACATAAAGATATATGAATGAGTGATGGTACAGAGCGGCATAGGCAAGATACAGTAGATGGTATTGAGTACAGTATATACATATGAGATGAGTATGTAAACAAAGTGGCATAGTTAAAGTGGCTAGTGATACATGTATTACATAAAGATGCAGTAGATGATATGGAGTACAGTATATACGTATACATATGAGATGAATAATGTAGGGGTATGTAAACATTATATTAGGTAGCATTGTTTAAAGTGGCTAGTGATATATTTTACATAATTTCCCATCAATTCCCATTATTAAAGTGGCTGGAGTTGAGTCAGTGTGTTGGCAGCAGCCACTCAATGTTAGTGGTGGCTGTTTAACAGTCTGATGGCCTTGAGATAGAAGCTGTTTTTCAGTCTCTTGGTCCCAGCTTTGATGCACCTGTACTGACCTCGCCTTCTGGATGATAGCGGGGTGAACAGGCAGTGGCTTGGGTGGTTGTTGTTCTTGATGATCTTTATGGCCTTCCTGTGACATCGGGTGGTGTAGGTGTCCTGGAGGGCAGGTAGTTTGCCCCCGGTGATGCGTTGTGCAGACCTCACTACCCTCTGGAGAGCCTTACGGTTGTGGGTGGAGCAGTTGCCGTACCAGGCGGTGATACAACCCGACAGGATGCTCTCGATTGTGCATCTGTAGAAGTTTGTGAGTGCTTTTGGTGACAAGCCGAATTTCTTCAGCCTCCTGAGGTTGAAGAGACGCTGCTGCGCCTTCTTCACGATGCTGTCTGTGTGGGTGGACCAATTCAGTTTGTCTGTGATGTGTATGCCGAGGAACTTAAAACTTACTATCCTCTCCACTACTGTTCCATCGATGTGGATAGGGGGGTGTTCCCTCTGCTGTTTCCTGAAGTCCACAATCATCTCCTTAGTATTGTTGACGTTGAGTGTGAGGTTATTTTCCTGACACCACACTCCGAGGGCCCTCACCTCCTCCCTGTAGGCCGTCTCGTCATTGTTGGTAATCAAGCCTACCACTGTTGTGTCGTCCGCAAACTTGATGATTGAGTTGGAGGCGTGCGTGGCCACACAGTCGTGGGTGAACAGGGAGTACAGGAGAGGGCTCAGAACGCACCCTTGTGGGGCCCCAGTATTGAGGATCAGCGGGGTGGAGATGTTGTTGCCTCCCCTCACCACCTGGGGGCGGCCCGTCAGGAAGTCCAGTACCCAGTTGCACAGGGCAGGGTCGAGACCCAGGGTCTCGAGCTTGATGACGAGCTTGGAGGGCAATATGGTGTTAAATGCCGAGCTGTAGTCGATGAACAGCATTCTCACATAGGTATTCCTCTTGTCCAGATGGGTTAGGGCAGTGTGCAGTGTGGTTGAGATTGCATCGTCTGTGGACCTATTTGGGCGGTAAGCAAATTGGAGTGGGTCTAGGGTGTCAGGTAGGGTGGAGGTGATATGGTCCTTGACTAGTCTCTCAAAGCACTTCATGATGTCGGAAGTGAGTGCTACGGGGCGGTAGTCGTTTAGCTCAGTTACCTTAGCTTTCTTGGGAACAGGTACAATGGTGGCCCTCTTGAAGCATGTGGGAACAACAGACTGGGATAGGGATTGATTGAATATGTCCGTAAACACACCAGCCAGCTGGTCTGCACATGCTCTGAGGGCGCGGCTGGGGATGCCGTCTGGGCCTGCAGCCTTGCGAGGGTTAACAGTTTAAATGTTTTCCTCACGTCGGCTGCAGTGGAGGAGAGTCCACAGGTTTTGGTAGCGGGCCTTGTCAGTGGCACTGTATTGTCCTCAAAGCGAGCAAAGAAGTTGTTTAGTCTGTCTGGGAGCAAGACATCCTGGTCCGCACGGGGCCCACTCCAGAGCACGCGTTTCCACTGCTCCAGGGTCTAATTGCGGCAAGCTTTACACTACTCCAGACTACTCTTGGCATTTTGCATGGTGATCTTAGGCTTGTGTGCGGTTGCTCTGCCATGGAAACCCATTTCATGAAGCTCCCGACAAACAGTTATTGTGCTAACTTTACTTCCAGAGGCAGTTTGAAACTCGGTAGTTAGTGTTGCAACCAAGGACAGATGATTTTTACACACTATGCTCTTCAGCACTCGGCTATCTCGTTCCGTTAGTTTGTGTGGCCTACCACTTCCCGGCTGAGCCGTTGTTGCTCCTAGACATTTCCACTTCACAATAGCAGCACTTAAAGTTGACCGGGAAACTCTATCAGGGCAGAAACTTGACAAACTGACTTGTTGGAAAGGTGGCATCCTATCACAGTGTCACGTTGAAAGTCAATGAGCTCTTCAATAAGACCATTGTACTGCCCAGTGGTGGAAATATACTCAATTGTCATATTTGAGTAAAAGTAAAGATACCTTAACAGAAAATGACTCAAGTAAAAGTGAAAGTTACCGAATAAAATACTACTTTAGTAAAAGTCTATAAGTATCTGGTTTTAAATGTATTTAAGTACAGTGGTATAAAAACTACTACATTGTCATACTTGGGTAAAAGTAAATGCTATACATCCTTATATTAAGCAAACCAGAAGGCACTATTTTCGTATAATTTTAAATTACAGACAGAAAGGGGCACACTCCAACACTCAGACATAATTTACAAACACAGTAGTTGTGTTTCGTGAGTCCGCCAGATCACAGGCAGTAGGGATGACGAAGTGTTATATGCTGCTTGAGCATTTTAAATGTAACGAGTACTTTTGTGTGTCAGGGAAAATGAAAGGAGTAAAAAGTACATTATTTTCATAGGGAATGTAGTAGAGTAAAAGTAAAAGTTTAAAAAAATATAAATAGTAATGTAAAGTACAGGTACCCCAAAAAACTACTTAAGAGTATTCTTTAAAGTATTTTTACTTAAGTACTTTACACACTGGTACTGCCAGTGTTTGTCTATGGAGATTGCATGGCTGTGTGCTGAATTTTATACACTTGACCGCACCTGGTGTGGCTGAAATAGCCAAATCCACTCATTTGAAGGGGTGTCCACATACTTTTATATAATAGTGTATCTGTGACCAACAGACCCATATCTGTATTCCAGTCATGTGAAATCCAAAGATAAGGGACTAATGCATTAATTTCAGTTGACTGATTTCCTTATATGAACTGTAAATCAGTAAAATCTTTGAAATTATTGCATGTTGCGTTTATATTTTTGTTCAGTGTGTAATGTTAGTTATATTGTACTGTTGAAGCTAAAAACATAAGTATTTCGCTCTACCTGAAATAACATCTGCAAAATATGTGTATTTGACCATTTTATTTGATTGCGTTGTCACACTCAACAGATGGGTTTTGTAACCAGCAGAAGTGCTTGAAAATTGGTTCACGGACACCATTGACCTCATCCAAAAGTATATTTCCTTGTGGATGGTTTCTGTTCCATTTTAGTGTGTAGCAGTCTAGTGCTCGGGATGTCTGGAGTGCCTCTCCAATCAGTCATTGGACAGCCTGTAATTGACTCTGATTCCCAATAGCTACAAAGCATGAAGCATTCTCTCAGTCATTTCCCCAGACCAGAGCTCTGCTCGACTACACTGTTGCAATGTTCACCCGTTGAAGTGATAATGATAGAGAAGAAAGACAGAATTCTTTACCCTCATAGGAGAAACTTCATTTTCACTACTTGGCAGAGCGAGAGAGAAAGAAACTGGATCGTCGAAATCAAATCCAATTACATGTGTCACATGCTTCGTAAACAACAGGTGTAGATTTACAGTGAAATGCTCACTTACGGGACATTCCCATCAATGTAAAGAGAAAATTATTGAAAAACAATTATAACACAAGGAATAAATACACAATGAGTAACGTGTAAAGTAGTTAATGATTGGAGATGGTGATTAAACTATTGCCTTGTGTTTTTTTAATAGCACATCAACAAAGATGAATAGGCAGATTCCCATAGATAGAGGACTCTCAAAAACTTTCTTTGCTGACATACACTTTATCAAAGGCTACATGACAGCTGGTAATGATGTGATTCAGGAAAGACATATGATGAAGCCAGACAGTTTCCCTAGAGTCAGCTGGCTAACATGAGCCAACTGAACCTCTCTCTGCTCCAGCACGTAACCTCAGCCCCCCTGTCAGTCCTCCTCCTCCCACGGCTAGTTAAGATGCAGAGGGGGAGGGGCCTGGGCAATACATCTGCTAATGAAATGGACAAGAGGTTTAATTAGCAAATAAAATACAACTCAATGAAGGCCTCTTCTTTTAGAAACACTATCATCCCCTCATCCACTTTCATCCTAATTATTTGTGAAAGGAGCCCCTCTATTTGGTGCCATGGAACCCCACTCCTGGGCCGGTTCTGTTCTTGCTCTGGCTGTCTGGGGGCCGGGGTGTTCAGTCCAGATTACTTTACCTCCTTCAGTCAGTGGAGACTGTTCAACAATGGTGAGCACTCCAGCCAAGAGAAATTAGTACAAGTTGAATATGAAATCCAATGGAATATTTTTTTTGAATTATCACTCTATTTGGAGGAAACGGGGAAGCACACTGTCCTTTCTATCCTAGACCCGTCTGTCTGTTTTCATTCCTCCAATCTTCACACTTCAAATTAATTAATGTTCTGTTTTTGTTAGACAATGGCAACGAAGAAAGCAAAATGACAAATATAAAATCTGAAATGGACATGAAATTATCAAGTGGGTGACACCCACCACTCAATGCATCGAGCAATCTTTCCTAGAAATGCAAGAACATGCAGTGCCTTCAGAAAGTTTGCATACGCCTTGACTTAATTTACATTTTGTTGTGTTATAGCATGAATTAAACATGTATTAAATATTTTTTTAAATGCTCACCTATCTACACACTACCACATAATGACAAAGTGAAAACATCACTTTATAATTTTTTTGCACATGTATTTACAGTGAAATGTGTATTTACAGTATATAAGTATTCACACCCCTCAGACTGAACCAGGTTTTCCTCTGGGATTTTGCTTGTGCTTAGCTCTACTCCATTTAGTTTTATAAACAAACAAAAAACTCCCTAGACCTTGTCAATGACAAGCATACCCATAACATGATGTGGCCACCATCATGCTTGAAAATATGAAGAGTGGTACTCAGTGATGTGTTGTTTTGTGTTGGATATGTGTTTTAATTCAGGCTGTAACACAACGTGAAAAATGTAATGGTTGTGAATTCTTTCTGAAGGCACTGTATCAAACCAAATCAAATCAAATGTACATCAGCTGATATCTCAAAGAGCTGTACAGAAACCCAGCCTAAAACCCCAAACAGCAAGCAATGCAGGTGTAGAAGCATGGTGGCTCTGGAAAAACTCCCTAGAAAGGCCAAAACCTAGGAAGAAACCTAGAGAGGAACCAGGCTATGTGGGGTGGCCAGTCCTCTTCTGGCTGTGCCAGGTGGAAATTATAACAGAACATGGCCAAGATGTTCAAATGTTCATAAATGACCAGCATGGTCCAATAATAATAAGGCAGAACAGTTGAAACTGGAGCAGCAGCACGGCCAGGTGGACTGGGGACAGCAAGGAGTCATCATGTCAGGTAGTCCTGAGGCATGGTCCTAGGTCTCAGGTCCTCCGAGAGAAAGAGAGAATTGGAGAGAGCACTCTTAAATTCACACAGGACACCGAATAGGACAGGAGAAGTACTCCAGAAATAACAAACTGACCCTAGCCCCCCGACACATAAACTACTGCAGCATAAATACTGGAGGCTGAGACAGGAGGGGTCAGGAGACACTGTGGCCCCATCCGAGGACACCCCCGGACAGGGCCAAACAGGAAGGATATAACCCCACCCACTTTGCCAAAGCACAGCCCCCACACCACTAGAGGGATATCTTCAACCACCAACTTACCATCCTGAGACAAGGCGGTAACGGTGTTGAATCTGATCCAGAAGAGACCTCTTCAAACAAGCTGTTCAGGAGATGGGAGCAGACCATGAGCACCTGCTCTTTCATTGTGAGGTTAGGTGGTTTCCAGGGGGATGGTCCTGGAGCTGTGGGAACTGAGATCAATTCACCCATGTGTGAAACTGTGAAGAAGGACATGGCTGAGATCACATGGCCAGCCTTCAGCAGAACTTTGACCGGTACTTCCCTAAACAACAGAGATCTCAAAAACTTAAATGGGTGATATATCTCTTTCAGGCAGTGTCCTCATCAGACCTAGGACTGTCTGACAGAGATAGAGGCCTTAGTGACATTGCAAGCAAGCAATGGCAGCAAGATGCTTTTTGAGGCAAACACACTCATACAGTTCTGGGTTGCTCATCTACAGCAGGAAGCGGTCTCCTGCCTGGCTGAAAAAGCAGTAGATGTTCTGATCCAGTTTGGCACCACATACATATGCGAGTCAGGGTTCTCAACTCTGGAGTACTTAAAAAACAAGTACAGAAACAGACTCAATGCTGAGCATGACCTCAGTGCTGCACTGTCAAAAACTGAGCCCAGAATAGTCCTGCGTGTTGAAAACTTCAACCAGCTACACACCTCTCATTAGGAGTGTGTGTGTGTTTGTGTTTTCTGTTATACATCTGAATGATGTGATCAATCAGTTTATTCCAGTTCAGAATGAAATGCATTTCTTGTATTTTAACAGCAACAGTTTCAACCTAGACAGATATGTATGTGTTATTAACAAGGAAAAATAAACATTAATTGATACTTATGTTGGTATTTCATTTAATTGTTATTTGTTTCTGCCTATATTGCATTTGTGTTAAGCATAAGGGCAATGAAATGTATCGATATTTACTTATAGTTGCATGTTTTTATAAGCTTGGGTCCCAGGAAAACACAGAATTTCTCATTTGGGTCCCAGGCTGAAACAGTTTAAGAACCCTTGCTTTAGTCGATAACAATGATGTAATCAGATCACCCCAGTGACGTTATTTCGTAACAGGTAATTTGATGTCATCACAATAGTATTTCATTTATTATGATGGTACGGAAAATAAAAATACTACATACACATTACACCAGAGCTCTCCAAACCTATTCCTGGTTTTTGCTCCAACCCTAATCTAGCGCACCCAATTCTAATAATCAGCCGGTTGTTAAAAAACTGAATCAGATTAATTACAACTGGGGCTGGAGCAAAAAGCCTACAGGCTAGCTCTCCATGAATAGGTTTGGAGAGCACTGCATTACACCAAGAAAAGTGCAATGCACTTTTGATGATATTTGGATGAAACCAGATCAGAAAAGTAGGATAACCAAAGTATAGAAAATTACTGTTGCTGGTACATTGATCAAGTTTGATCATAAAGTTACTGACCCCTTCCCCCGTGTCAAAAACTTTAATTCAGGAGGCAGGATTATTAAGGGCTTAGTGTGACATCACATGAAGCCTCTCATTTGAATACATCAATGGTAACGTCTTATCTCTTACCTAGCTAAGGGCTAGCTAAGTCTTCAGCCAGCATGGAGCAAAAGGGGGGGAAGAGGTGTTCAAAACTCCCACACAGTTGTCATGTCAACACATCTGTCAGTGCTGCGGCAAACTGGAACAGAAGAGACAAGCCAAACTGGAGATGTACACTGACTATACAAAACATTAAGAACACCTAAGCTGTGTTCGAATACTCTTGGACCTAGACTTGGCGCGCCGGTACCGCTTGCCGTGCGGTAGCAGAGAGAACAGTCTGTGACTAGGGTGGCTGGAGTCTTTGACAATTTTTAGGGCCTTCCTACCGCCTGGTATAGAGGTCCTGGATGGCAGGAAGCTTGACCCCGGTGATGTACTGGCCTGTACGCACTACCCTTTGAAGTAACTTGCGGTGGTAGGCCGAGCAGTTGCCATACCAGACAGTGATGCAACCAGTCAGGATGCTCTCGATGGTGCAGCTGTAAAACCTTTTGAGGATCTGAGGACCCATGCCAAATCTTTTCAGTCTCCTGAGGGGGAATAGGTTTTGTTGTGCCCTCTTCACAACTGTCTTGGTGTGCTTGGACCATGTTAGTTTGTTGGTGATGTAGACGCCAAGGAACTTGAAGCTCTCAACCTGCTCCACTACAACACCGTCGATGAGAATGGGGGTCCTCCTTTTCCTGTAGTCCACACAATCATCTCCTTTGTCTTGATCGCTTAGAGGGAGAGGTTGTTGTTCTTGCACCACACGGTCAGGTCTCTGACATCCTCCCTATAGTCGGTCTCATCATTGTCAGTGATCAGGCCTACCACTGTTGTGTCATCAGCAAACTTAATGATGGTGTTGGAGTCTTGCCTGGCCGTGCAGTCATGAGTGAACAGGGAGTACAGGAGGGGACTGAGCACGCACCCCTGAGGGGCCCCCGTGTTGAGGATCAGCGTGGTGGATGTGTTATTACCTACCCTTACCACCTGGGGGGCAGCCCGTCAGGAAGTCCAGGATCCAGTTGCAGAGGGAAGTGTTTAGTCTCAGGGTCCTTAGCTTAGTGATGAGTTTTGAGAGCACTATGGTGTTGAACGCTGAGCTGTAGTCAATGAACAGCAATCTCACATAGGTGTTCCTTTTGTCCAGGTGGGGAAAGGGCAGTGTGGAGTGCAACAGAGATTGCATTATCTGTGGATCTGTTGGTGCGGTATGCAAATTGGAGTGGGTCTAGGGTTTCTGGGATGAATGGTGTTGATATGAGCCATGACTAGCCTTTCAAAGCTTCATGGCTACATACTTGAGTGCTACTGGTTGGTAGTCATGTAGGCAGTTTACCTTAGTGTTTTTGGTCACAGGGACTATGGTGGTCTGCTTGAAACATGTTGGTATTACAGAGTCGGACAGGGAGAGGTTGAAAAAGACACTTGACAGTTGGTCAGCGCATGCTCGGAGTACACGTCCTGGTAATCTGTCTGGCCCAGCGGCCTTGTGAATGTTGACCTGTTTAAAGGTCTTACTCACATCGGCTGCGGAAAGCATGATCACACAGTCATCCAGAACAGCTGATGTTCTCATGCATGTTTCAGTGTTACTTGCCTCGAAGCGAGCGTAGAAGTTATTTAGCTTGTCTGGTAGGCTCGTGTCACTGAGCAGCTCTCACTGAGCAGCTCTCTGCTGTGCTTCCCTTTGTAGTCTGTAATAGTTTGCACGCCCTGCCACATCCAACGAGTGTCAGAGCCAGTGTAGAACTTTTCAAACTGAATCCTGTATTGATGCTTTGCCTGTTTGATGGTTTGGCAGAGGGCATAGTGGGATTTATTTTAAAACAGTCCTGTAATTTAGCATCTACTTCATCTGACCACTTTTTTATAAACCGAGTCACTGGGCTTCTTGCTTTAATTTTAGCTTGTAAGCAGGAATCAGAGTTATGGTCAGATTTGCCAAATTGAGGGTGAGGGAGAGCTTTGAACAGGTCTCTGTGTGTGGAGTAAAGGTGGTATCAATTTTTTCCCCCTCTGGTTGCACATTTAACATGCTGATAGAGATGTTGTAAAACTGATTTAAGTTTCCCTGCATTAAAGTCCTAGGAGCGCCGCCTCTGGATGAGTGTTTTCCTGTTTGCTTATGGTGGAATTCAGCTCATTGAGTGCGGTTTTAGTACCAGCCTTGGTCTGTGGTGGTATGTAGACAGCTACAAAAAAATGGAGATGAAAACTCTCTAGGTACATGGTGTGGTCTATAGCTTATCATGAGATACTCTACCTCAGGCGAGCAAAACCTTGACTTCTTTAGATATCATGCACCAGCTGTTGTTTGCATATATGCATAGGCCCTCACCCGGTGTCTTACCAGAGGCTGCTGTTCTGTCCTGCCAATAGTGTATAGCCCACCAGCTGTATGTTCTTAATGTCGTCGTTCAGCCACGACTCTGTGAAACATAAGATATTACCGTTTTTAATGTCCTGTTGGTAGGATATACGTGCTTTCAGTTTGTCCCATTTATTTTCCAGCGATTGAATATTTGCTAGCAGAACGAAAGGCAAGGGCAGATTAGCCACTCGTCGCCTGATCCTTACAAGGCATCCTGATCTTTTTCCGCGAAACCTACATGTCCTTTTCCAGCGAATCACAGGGATCTCGGCCTGGTCGGTGTCTGTTGTATATCCCTCCCATCTGACTCAGTGAAGAATAACTCCTGGTGCAATTTGAGGTGAGTAATCCCAGTTCTGCTGTCCAGAAGCTCTTTTCGGTCATAAGAGATGGTAGCAGCAACATTATGTACAAAACAAGTTATGAATAACGCGTAAAAACAAACAAAATAGCATGGTTGGTTAAGAGCCGATAAGACGGCAGCCTTACCCTCCTTGCGCCATCTTTAGGTCTCGAACACAGCTACTCTTTCCATGACATAGACTGACCAGGTGAATCCAGCTGAAAGCTATGATCCCTTATTGATGTCACTCGTTAGATCCATTTCAATCCGTGTAGATGAATGGGAGGAGACAGGTTAAAGAATGATTTGTAATCCTTGAGACAATTGAGACATGGATTGTGCATCTGAGGCATTCAGAGGGAGAATGGGCAAGACAAAAGATTTAAGTACCTTTGAATGGGGTATGGTAGTAGGTGCCAAACATAGGGCTGTTGTAGTGATGGATTCAAGACAAGGTCGTTTTTATTGATCTCAGATTCTTAGTTTGTCAGTGTCGAAGTAGCCTGTCATTTCGATAATTTGTGCGATATTAAAAAAGATTTTGCCTGTCTCCAGTTATCTAAAATGACTTGCATGAAATGCGTTTATATAAGGACACATTTTTCCAGTATCCTAGGCTACTAAAAATGTTCCCCATGTGTGCAACTTCTGTAAGTACCTTAACTCTACTGTTCTATGCCACTATGCAAATGCGATGATATGCATGCAATGCTTCATTATAAAAGAGATTTTTTTAAATCATTCATTCCGCTCCCCAGGTCACCCCCCTCTTGAGCTCACTTTTTGTTAAAACTTTTTTTTTTAAATGTCTCCCCAATTTTCGTGGTATCCAATTGGTAGTTACAGTCTTGTCTCATAGCTGCAACTCCCATCCGGACTCGGGAGAGGCAAAGGTTGTGTTAAAAAATGCTTTCCAGTCTCTCTGACTCACCCATTGATGCGCAGCTCACTCGCTGGTCATGGCCGATGCGTATGTGCCAAAAGCCTATCTCGCTCTTCTTTTACTTAAAACAATATTTAGAACTTGATCAAAAATGTTGGTAGCCTACAGCTTAAGGATTAGAGTCTTCTCTTTTCAGCAGGAGTCATTGCTTTTCAACCTGTGTTTTTCCGCGATTGTATTTGAACTATTACCTGTTTTGTCTGCATGCTGTTCACTTACTAATTTTCACATTATGTGGCAGGAGGACTACTGGAGAGGCAACTCGAATAAACTTAGATTTGCTTTATTATAATTTTTACATTGCAAAAAGTGAAAATGATTTTTCATGCATTGTGAGGTACCGGATCCGGCCAAATAGATTCTGAAACGAAACAGTCCAAAACGGAGAGGTGCAGGGACCTGTTCCGGCAGGATCCGGCTCAAGTAAGTACTGGTAAAGACAAGATCAAATTGAGAATAGTCTGAATGGTGAGAATATTATCACTTGTGGATGATACACAGCCCATGCATTTCTTTTGTGACTTTTTCAAATCATAGTCATCATGTAACCTAGCCCATAAGCCCCAGGACTACCTGACATGATGACTCCTTGCTGTCCCCAGTCCAACTGGCCATGCTGCTGTTCCAGTTTCAACTGACCTGAGCCCTTGGACCATGCCCCAGGACTACCTGACATGATGACTCCTTGCTGTCCCCAGTCCACCTGGCCATGCTGCTGCTCCAGTTTCAACTTCCACCTGACTGTGCTGCTGCTCCAGTTTCAACTGTTCTGCCTTATTATTATTCGACCATGCTGGTCATTTATGAACATTTGAACATCTTGGCCATGTTCTGTTATAATCTCCACCCGGCACAGCCAGAAGAGGACTGGCCACCCCACATAGCCTGGTTCCTCTCTAGGTTTCTTCCTAGGTTTTGGCCTTTCTAGGGAGTTTTTCCTAGCCACCGTGCTTCTACACCTGCATTGCTTGCTGTTTGGGGTTTTAGGCTGGGTTTCTGTACAGCACTTTGAGATATCAGCTGATGTACGAAGGGCTATATAAATAAATTTGATTTGATTTGATTTGATAAGCCTATTTGTTTTGCTACGGTTTGTATCACAACTGAAGTGGCCAAATAACTCCAAACGTAGCCTATAGGCTCAAGACCTCTGGAACATGGTTGGAGAGCCCATAGCCTGCAACAGTGTTTTCCAAACTCGGTCCTGGGCTCACTTTTGTTTTTTGCCCTAGCACTACACAGCTGATTCAAATAATCAAAGTTTGATGATGAGTTTGAAATGGTTTGTCGATATCTGTGTGGAAGAACTTGACTAGCCTGCATAGAGCCCTGACATCAACCCAATCGAACACCTTTGGGATGAATTGGAACGCCAACTGCGAACCAGGCCTAATCGTCCATCATCAATGCTGATCTCCCTAATGTTCTTGTGGCTGAATGGAAGCAAATCCCTGCAGCAATGTTCCAACATCTAGTGGAAAGCCTCCACATGCTTTTGGTCATGTAGTGTAAGTTCAGAAGTAAAAATGTGCTCAACAAGTCACATAATGAGTTGCATGGACTCACTCTATGTGCAATAATAGTGTTTAACATGATTTTTAATGACTATCTCATCTCTGTACCCCACACATATAATTATCTCAGTCGAGCAAACATTTTTAATAAGCAGACATTGAATATCCCTTTGTGCATGGTTACAGAGATTAATGGCTGTGATTAGGGCTGTTGTGGTGACGGTATTACCACCACACCGGCGGTCATGAATCATGAAGGCAGTCAAATTCCATGTGACCGTTTAGTCACAGTAATTAGGCTTCTTTAAGATCTGATGCTGATGGTCATTAGTAGCCTACCAAATGTGATAACTGCCTGATACTCAGCACTCTATTGTCTCTCTAATCACTGTGACATCAATGCAAATGTATTCGAAAATCCAATCAAACACTTCATGAGAGCCCATAAGCTCATGTTGTGCAACATTTCAATAAGCTATGCAATTGCACCGGAAAACAGAGGGGTGGCCTCTACTAAAAAGAGGAGGATCAGCTTTCTATAGGCAAAGCCTACTATATTTAATAATCAACTTTCCTAACATTAAGCACATTGCTTATATTTACAACAGGAGTATGGCCTACCTGGCTGGCATGAAAATAAACCACAGGGAAAAGTGTCCTCCTGTCACGCCCTGGCCATAGAGAGGCTTTTATTCTCTATTTTGGTTAGGCTAGGGTGGGCATTCTATGTTCCTTTTTCTATGCTTTAGTATTTCTTTGTTTTTGACCGGGTATGGTTCTCAGTCAGGGACAGCTGTCTATCGTTGTCTCTGATTGAGAACCATACTTAGGTAGCTCTTGCCCACAAGGGTTTTGTGGGTAGTTGCTTTCTGTTTTGTGTTTTGCACCTGACGGAGCTGTTTCGGTTGTTCTTTTTGTTACTTTGTATTTAGTGTTCAGTTCTATTTATTAAATGAAGAAAACGTACCACGCTGCGCTTTGGTCCTCACCTTCTTCCACCAACAGCCGTTACACCTCCATTTGCCATTTAAGTGCATATATTTTGTTCCTGCCGCCCGTTTCGATACAGTTGCATGATAATGGTCCATTCTAAATCAAAACAAATTTCCCACATATATTATTTAATATATGTAAAGACAAGATTAAATCAAGAATAGTCTGATGGGTGACAATATTAGCTCAGTTGTGAATGATATATTATCAATGATTCCCAGCATAAGAAACAATGCCTTTTCCCCAAACTTTTTTAAATCATAGTCACACACCTAATGTAGCCTGGCCCATAGATCTAAATGTTTTAATAAGGTTTGTATCACAACTAAAATGGCCAAGTAACTTCTTAAAATTAAGCACATTAATCAGCTTTACAAGGGGTGTAGAGCCTAACTGGTATACATAAACAGCGTGTGAGATTCAAGTTTGGGGAAGCTTTGTACTTTGTACTATGGGGGATAGTAGATTGACATAGGCTAGTGCTTTTGCTGTTCATTAGGCCTACTCATCTTGTTGGCTGACGAAAAGTAAATGTGGACAGTTCTTCCGATATCTTCAATATGCACCTCGGAATTGCATAAGGACACTGGTAGTTGCGTCCCTGATGTCTTTACTTTGTAACCTGTGAGAAAGACCTGATCACCTGATGGAGCGCACAGCACTCAGGGAGAAGGGCACAACCGCCACTGGCCGCAAACAGCATGGATTTTTTTTTGCATGCATTACGGCCACACAAAGGGGATGCTGCTGTGAAAGTCTAGGCATTATCAAGTTCCTGTCAAATTGTGAATGAGTGACTAATGTAGTGTGTCACACCTGCTCAGAAAACAAAGCAGAGCTCATGCCTTTCAAATTACATCATTAGAGTCGCATCATGCAGCCCTACAATGTATTAAAAATCAGAACATATAGCCCAACGTTTGTACAACAACTAAAGTTACATTAATAATACTAAATTAAGCATATAGGAATACCTATTTATTTGTTAACCGTTTAACACAGAGTACAGAACACAGAATGTGCGCACTCACTCAACTCGTTTGGAGAAAATGACGTTTTTATTTTATTCAGCTATGTTCAATTGTATTTTTCATACTATAAAATAATGCCATGGAATTCTAAGCAAATCTGGTCTGCTAAATGAACTAGTGTAGCCCACAGAAATTTGGCATAGCCAGATCCAGACCTAACATAAGGACATCTAAGAGTATGCTATTCTGTTCTTCTGAAATCAACTACATTTTCTTTAGAACTGTCTAAAATAAATAATGGATTTATTGTGATGGTGTAGGCTATATAACATGGATTTACTAGACTTTTTAAAATGTAGATGTTCCAAAGGCCTGCATCAGCGGCTTGTAGGCTATGTGTGGAAGCCCGGAGATGCTAAATGTGCTTGTGTTAATTAACGGTCATTTACCGTTAGACCGACAGTGACAGTACCAGTCAAAAGTTTGGACACACCTACTCATTCAAGGGTTTTTCTTCATTTGTACTATTTTCTACATTGTATAATAATAGTGAAGACATAAAAACTACGAAATAACACAAATTGAATAATTTAGTAACCAAAAAAAGTGTTAAACAAATCAAAATATTTTTCATATTTGAGATTCTTTAAAGTAGCCACAATTTGCCTTGATGACAGCTTTGCACACTCTTGGTATTCTCTCAACAAGGTTCATAAGGAAGTCACCTGGAATGCATTTCAATTAACAGGTGTGACTTATTAAAAGTTAATGTGTAATTTATTTTCTTCTTAATGTGTTTGAGCCAATCAGTTGTGTTGTGACAAGGTAGGGGTGGTATACAGAAAATACCACTATTTGGTAAAAGACCAAGTACATATTGTTGCAAGAACAGCTCAAATAAGCAAAGAGAAATGACAGTCCATCATTACTTTAAGACATGAAGGTCAAGAAATGTCAAGAACTTTGAAAGTTTCTTCAAGTGCAGTCGAAAAAACTTCACGCGCTATGGTGTAACTGTCTCTCATGAGGAAAGGAAGAGGATAAGTTCAGAGGATACGAGTTACCAGCCTCAGAAAATGTAGGCCAAATAAATGCTTTACGGAGTTCAAGTAACAGACACATCTCAACATCAACTGTTCAGAGGAGACTTCATGGTCGAATTGCTGCAAAGAAACCACTACTAAAGGACATCACTAAGAAGAAGAGACTTGAATGGGCTAAGAAACATGAGCAATGGACTTTAGACCCGTGGAAATCTGTCCTTTGGTTTGGTTAGTCCAAATTTGAGATTGTTGGTTCCAACCGCCGTGTCTTTGTGAGACGCAGAGTAGGTGAATGGCTAATCTCCACATTTGTGGTTCCCACTGTGAAGCATGGAGGAGGAGATGTGATGGTGTGGGGATGCATTGCTGGTGACACTGTCTGTGATTTATTTAGAATGCAAGGCACACTTAACCAGCATGGCTACCACAGCATTCTGCAGCGATACGCCATCCCATCTGGTTTGCGCTTAGTGGGACTATCATTTGTTTTTCAACAGAACAATGACCCAACACACCTCTAGGCTGTGAAAGGGCTATTTCACCAAGAAGGAGAGTGATGAAGTGCTGCATCAGATGACCTGGCCTCCAAAATCACCCGACCTCAACCTGATTGAGATGGTTTGGAATGATTTGGACCGCAGAGTGAAGGAAAAGCAGCCAACAAGTGCTCAGCATTTGTGGGAATTCCTTCAAGACTGTTGGAAAAGCATTCCAGGTGAAGCTGGTTGAGAGAATGCCAAGAGTGTGCAAAGCTGTCATCATGGCAAAAGTGGCTACTTTGAAGAATCTAAAATATATTTTGAATTGTTTAACAGTTCTTTTGGTTTCTACATGAATCCATACGTGTGTCATTCTGGAATTTTCCAACTGTTTAAATGCACAGTCAACTTACTGTATGTAAATTTATGACCCACTGGAATTGTGATACAGTGATTTATAATTGAAATAATCTGTCTGTAAATAATTGTTGGGAAAAGTATTTGTGTCATGCACAAAGTAGATGTCCTAACCAACTTGCCAAAACTATAGTTTGTTAACAAGAAATTTCTGGATTGGTTGAAAAGCTTTAATGACTCCAACCTCAATGTATGTAACCTTCTGACTTTAACTGTATATATTTTTAAAAATATTTTTTCCTTCTTTATTATTTCCCCCTAACCCTGCCACCCTTACCCTATTTGGAGTAAACTAATGGACCACAATACTTCTACTTCCAGCTTATACATACTATATATACATTTTACGGGCACACTGTATTTTACATTAGTTATCTTTTGTTTGTTTTTAGTCCCAGCCTTCAGCTACCCTCAACCCCTCCCATTTATCTCTGAACACCATCCAGTTTTAGCTGCCATATATGCTTCCACTGTGCTGTGATGTTTAATGAACACAAATTCCGAATCTTTCTATTCTCATAGTTGCGACAGATAATAAAATAAAGATAAAATTTTTTCGAAGAGTATTATTATATGATATTATATATATGATATTATATATATCGATCATTGACAATGACTTTTCAAATCTTCCAACAGTGCTATTTGCAGAGTTAGCTCCAAGTTAGCAACTAAAAACAAGCTACATATGAGCAGTACCAAAACAAGTGATCTAATGGTTCAGTCCCTTCGCAGCAAAATCTGCAGAGCTGGGATGGTTGAATCCCCCATATATATAGAACATTATATTGGTTGCTAGAATCCTGTATAATAATTAAAATAGAAAAACTCTACGTTTTGAATCCTGGCATTGTTTTGTGTATCAGTTCATAAACCATGTGCCATGGAATGGGTACATCAAAAATCTCCTGCCAATTATTTTGCAACCTGTATGGCACAGCTGTACTTTTTTTGGTCCTTAAATGGAACTGGCATACTTTTTTATTTAGCACAATTTTCTTTAGTCTTTAATGCCAACAGACAAGTTCCTTACCTTCTACCCTTTTCACTTTTTGCAATAATGCTGCAATCATTTGGTTGTAATTTTGGGATTGAGCAGACATTTCCATATATTTCTGTTAACTGCATGTGTGAGGGAATCAGTTAGTATATTTTAGTTTAACCATAATATTTGTTGTAATATTTTTTCTGTCTTTTCAGGTGGATTAAACTGAAATATTAACCAGCTTTCTATTGCTTGTTTTAAAATTGGCAATTTTTTGGAGCTCATTTAATTTTCAAATAACCAAAAGTGAGAGAATGCAATCTGAATGAAGTGAAAAGGGCCAATCTTGAACACGGGGTGAGCCATTCTTACTAATCCGCTAGAGATCCAGTTTGGATGTAAATATAGTTTTTGTATGACTGAAGCCTTTAGTGAGAGGTCCAATGCTTTAATATTTAATCATTTCTGCCCTCCAAATTCATATTCATTATATAAATATGCCCGTTTACATGTTATTATGTTTATCTTTGGTCTATTATGGGGGCTCTCGGCACTGCTGCGGGAGGGATCCCTCTCCATACATACAGTGTGAGGAGATTTACTAGGTGATGAAAGGGCACGGAACATTGAGGTTCACATTTCTTTTGAGGGTTTGGAGACCACGCAACCACAACTTCCCTCAGAGAAATACACATCTTATAACGCAGATGTCCAGAATGAAAGTGTGAATTTGTCTTGTGCTATATTCCTATAGCCAGATTCAGGATTACAGTCAGTGATGAGGTCTAGGTTAAAATTCTATGAGTGTGAAATGGATATAATTTAAAAGGTGCACAGTGGCGTGCCTGTCTGCTCTGCCTGTTGGAACGGCTGTAGTGCTGAGCTGAGCGCTGACATAGACCTGATGTGTATTAAAGAGACCTGATTCTTTCCCATCTCCATAATTCTATTCCTGTCTGTGGAGCCATAAGGAACCATGTTGGGTCCTGTGACAGAATGTGAAATGGAGAGGGTGAAATATGTTTTTAACGGACCTCTCTGATTAAGGCACCTCCAGTTGTCATGGGGATTGTAAAGGAGCGTAATAAGATGAGGGATAAAGGAGCCATCAGCACTTTTGTGAATTAGTTTTGAACCGAACATGGAGCCTGTAATGATTCCAATGGCTGGGAAATGAAATGGGTCCCTGGCGACAGCACATTATGTTCACAAAGTCGAAGATGCTTCACTGCAAGGCTGCTCAGCTCACCAGAGACAGGTCCTTATAGTGCTGTGTGTTCTTACTATGTAATAACCACTTTAGCTCCTTCACATGTTATTTACTGGATTAGATGCCAGCACTATATAATTCAAGAGGAGGGAATGAGATGGGCTAAGAAAGATTGAATTTCCAGGACTGCACTTACTGACAGATGATGCATGTGGTAGAGGTATAATTTCTACCTGCAAATGACTACGACTGTATATCTTCCTACTTACCACATATTAGGTGTGAAGTCACATCTATAAATCC
Source organism: Oncorhynchus tshawytscha (assembly GCF_018296145.1). Classification (NCBI taxonomy): domain Eukaryota; kingdom Metazoa; phylum Chordata; class Actinopteri; order Salmoniformes; family Salmonidae; genus Oncorhynchus; species Oncorhynchus tshawytscha. The sequence continues at coordinate 46,288,953 of NC_056435.1, read as the reverse complement.
TCTGAACCATATGCATCTATCAACATGCCGATGCATCAAAGCATGCAATTGACCAATCCCATGTCTTCACTATTCAAATCTCTTTTCTCCTTTGCTTAGTTATATTCAAGTTGGGACCTCTCTCCAGCATTGCGTCACAGTTCCACTGAATATTTCAGAACAAACATCCATTCCACCATTCAGGCTGCACCATAGATATAGAAATATCATTACATTTCTATGGACCGCAAACTGGGAGATGTACTCCTGTGGGAGGTTCTAACATTCCAGTCAGAACCTGAGGAATGCCCCAGGGTGGAGTTTCCCGGACTGGACCCGCAGTTAGGCTTCCGTCCCTGGGCTGTGTTGGGCCAGACATCCAGCTACAGGCTGTGGAAGTCTCTTCCACTGGTCTGACTACAGACGGATGTAGACAGAGTTGTGCAGACAACATTCTGTTAGGCCAAATGTTCTCTGCTGCATGCTGCAGTGCAGCAGAGCAAATGTTCCTGGCTGTAGCGGCTGGTCCGGAGTTATTACTGGCCTCTGTGGGCCTCATTAGCACCTCTGAAATGAGCCCCATTACCTTTACATTTTCACCCTCTCACTCTGCCTCATTTTGATATGATACATATCACCTCCCTCGGCCCCTAGGGATGTGTATCCATGTCCACAGCCAGTTTCCATGTCAAACTAGCCGACTCTGCAGGGTCACACTGGCTGCGGACATGGCTCTCTGGTGACAGAGTATGGATGATGACATTCCTCATCCATCACGACTGGCACTGATGATGTACCGTAAGGGCTTTGTTATCTTTAGGAAACACAGAGTACGGGGGAGTGGTGGTGTAAAGGTCCTTTAGTCCCATATGAAAAACTAACATTCATTCCAATTTCCTACGGGGGTATATACTGTAGTTAAAGAACCCATCCTCCTCTCTCATTTGTACTGAGGAGGCCAGGTATATGTCATTTGTCATCACAGTGCTATATAATCCCATTCTTACAGGCAACATGGGATAGAGAATACACATTAGTGTGAGAGAATATCCGGGATAACATCCATGATCTCAGTCACATGGGATGTACACTCAAAAGAAAATGTTCCTGAAGGCACCTTTAGGGGCTCCTCAGATTGCAACACCGGCAGAACCCCTCAAGGTGCCTTCAGGAACCTTTTCCCTGAGGAACCTTTTAAAAAGGTTCTTCATATAACTTTCTAGGGTTTTCCATTTCTGTAGGAACCTTTTATGTCCCATGTACTCTATTAATAATAACAATAATACTTAACAATAATAATACAAAAAACATTGAGTGGCAAACTTGTAAAGTCACAAATTAATTGTATTAACTTTGAAAGTTACAGAAATCCAAATATGCAATCAATAAATAAAAACACAATAACAATTATTGTTATTAACTTTCCCAATCAAAAGACCCCATCTTACAGATACAAATGATATGTTTAGATACATAAACAAATATTTCACAGGCCAATAATAAAACCCATAGGCATGTAGAGACACTAAAAGCATTAGCACATTGAATAACAGCTTCTAAGTGGTTTGTAATTTGAGTAGTTTGGCTGTTACTACAACTGACCTGCCTTACTTCGTGCTCTGGTCTCCCCTATCCCTTTCCGCTGCAAAAAGTTTGCAATTCAACTTTTATTTAGCAATTGACCTCCCTCATCAATTCCCACAGAACATTTCTGAATGCACAGCATAGTGCTTTTCACTGATGCTGCATACTAAATATGAAAAATGAAATGGACCCCCATTGCCAGTCCCAATAACATGGAGATGTCCTCAGGCTCTTCAGTGAGTAGCTCCTCTCCATCCAGGAAGACTTGGACGTGGCTCTCATCCTCAAAGGGATTCCCAACTATTCTTATGGTAGGTGATGGGAACTTTACACACTGTAAGAATAATTTAAAAAAAATAAGATTAAGGTTGCTCAAGTCAAATTTCTAAGTAAGTTAACAACAAAGCACATCGAGAGCATCCTGACTGGTTGCATCACTGCCTGTTATGGCAACTGCTGGGCCTCTGACCACAAGGCACTACAGAGGGTAGTGAGTATGGCCCAGTACAACACTGGGGCCAAGCTTCCTGCCATCCAGGACCTCAATACCAGGCAGTGTCAGAGGAAGGACCTAAAAATTGTCAAAGACTCCAGCCACCCTAGTCATAGACTGTTCTCTCTGCTACCGCATGGCAAGAGGTACCGGAGCGCCAAGTCTAGGTAAAAAAGGCTTCTTAACAGCTTCCACCCCCAAGCCATAAGACTCCTGAATAGAATCAAATGGCTACCCAGACTATTTGCATTGCCCCCCCTCCCTTCTTTTACGCTGCTGCTACTCTCTGTTTATTATCTATGCATAGTCACTTTTACTCTACCTACATTTACATACTACCTCAATTACTTCGATTAACCAGTGCTCCCGCACATTGACTCTGTACCGGTACCCCCTGTATATAGCCTCCACATTGACTCTGTACCGGTACCCCCTGTATAAAGCCTCCACATTGACTCTGTACCGGTACCCCCTGTATATAGCCTCCACATTGACTCTTTACCGGTACCCCCTGTATATAGCCTCCACATTCACTCTGTACCAGTACCCCTGTATATAGCCTCCACATTGACTCTGTACTGGTACCCCTGTATATAGCCTCCACATTCACTCTGTACCGGTACCCCCTGTATATAGCCTCCACATTGACTCTGTACTGGTACCCCCTGTATATAGCCTCCACATTCACTCTTAATGGTACCCCTGTATATAGCCTCCACATGGACTCTGTACTGGTACCCCTGTATATAGCCTCCACATTGACTCTGTACCGGTACCCCCTGTATATAGCCTCCACATTCACTCTTAATGGTACCCCCTGTATATAGCCTCCACATTGACTCTGTACTGGTACCCCTGTATATAGCCTCCACATTCACTCTTATTGGTACCCCCTGTATATAGCCTCCACATGGACTCTGTACCGGTACCCCCTGTATATAGCCTCCACATTCACTCTTTACCGGTACCCCCTGTATATAGCCTCCACATTGACTCTGTACTGGTACCCCCTGTATATAGCCTCCACATTCACTCTTAATGGTACCCCCTGTATATAGCCTCCACATGGACTCTGTACTGGTACCCCCTGTATATAGCCTCCACATTGACTCTGTACCGGTACCCCCTGTATATAGCCTCCACATTGACTCTGTACTGGTACCCCTGTATATAGCCTCCACATTCACTCTTAATGGTACCCCTGTATATAGCCTCCACATGGACTCTGTACTGGTACCCCTGTATATAGCCTCCACATTGACTCTGTACCGGTACCCCCTGTATATAGCCTCCACATTCACTCTTAATGGTACCCCCTGTATATAGCCTCCACATTGACTCTGTACTGGTACCCCTGTATATAGCCTCCACATTCACTCTTAATGGTACCCCCTGTATATAGCCTCCACATGGACTCTGTACCGGTACCCCCTGTATATAGCCTCCACATTCACTCTTTACCGGTACCCCCTGTATATAGCCTCCACATTGACTCTGTACTGGTACCCCTGTATATAGCCTCCACATGGACTCTGTACCGGTACCCCCTGTATATAGCCTCCACATTCACTCTTTACCGGTACCCCTGTATATAGCCTCCACATTGACTCTGTACTGGTACCCCTGTATATAGCCTCCACATTCACTCTTAATGGTACCCCCTGTATATAGCCTCCACATGGACTCTGTACTGGTACCCCTGTATATAGCCTCCACATTCACTCTGTACTGGTACCCCCTGTATATAGCCTCCACATTCACTCTGTACCGGTACCCCCTGTATATAGCCTCCACATTCACTCTGTACTGGTACCCCTGTATATAGCCTCCACATTCACTCTGTACTGGTACCCCCTGTATATAGCCTCCACATTCACTCTGTACCGGTACCCCCTGTATATAGCCTCCACATTCACTCTGTACCGGTACCCCCTGTATATAGCCTCCACATTCACTCTTAATGGTACCCCCTGTATATAGCCTCCACATGGACTCTGTACTGGTACCCCTGTATATAGCCTCCACATTGACTCTGTACTGGTACCCCTGTATATAGCCTCCACATTCACTCTTAATTGTACCCCTGTATATAGCCTCCACATTCACTCTGTACTGGTACCCCTGTATATAGCCTCCACATTCACTCTGTACTGGTACCCCTGTATATAGCCTCCACATTCACTCTGTACTGGTACCCCCTGTATATAGCCTCCACATTCACTCTGTACTGGTACCCCCTGTATATAGCCTCCACATTCACTCTTTACCGGTACCCCCTGTATAAAGCCTTGCTGTTATTTTACTGCTGCTCTTTAATTATTTAAAAAAAAATTACATTAAAAAAAAAACGTATTTAGGATTTACTTAACACTTATTTGTTTTTATACTGCATTGTTGGTTAAGGGCTAAAAATTAAGCATTTCACTGAAATGGTAATACCTGTTGTATTTGGCACATGTGACAAATAAAATGTTACTTGATTTGAGTTGACCTTACACAGTATTACTTCTAACTTTGCATTTGACCGAGGTCAGAGGAGCAGACTCAGTCAATTACATAACTTGCGATTGTCTCGTTATGCTGCTAAAAATGTGATGGAATAAACAATGTGAGAAGAAAAAATCCAAACCAGCACATTATGATCTGGGTAGGCACAATGTGGTGTAAAAAGGTTATTAGTGTGTGAATAATGTGAGAAGGAAAATTGAAGAATTCTTACAAATCCCTTCACCTTGTGGTCTCTCAATGAGGAGTACTTCTGAATGAGTGCTGTGCACACATCCATGTATTTCTGGTTAGAGGGGTACCTAAAGCAAAATAGAAAAATATAAGATTACATTCATTTAGACTAACAATTATGTTTGGAATACAAATGACATTGTTTGATGGCGTTGAGTATTATCAAGTAAAAGTTGAATATGTGCTATGCTATCAGCTGCAGTGATTATGGCAAGACAGTATGGAGAGGAAGAGTATGGAGGACAGAGACAAGAGTAACATAATACACAATAATTACACTGTAAATACATTCTTTCACCACTCAGTTAGTATTGGAAAAGACAAAGGAATAACACAGAACACACTTTAATCACAGAATCACAGTAGAGCTCCGATTCAAGATTGTGTCAAGGCACAGATCTGGGGAAGGGTACCAAAACATTTCTAAAGAATTGAAGGTCTCCAAGAACACAGTGGCCTCTATCATTCTTAAATGAATGAAGTTTGGAACCACCAAGATTCTTCCTAGAGCTGGCCGCCCGGCCAAACTGAGCAATTGGGGGGAATGGGCCTTGGTCAAGGAGGTGACCAAGAACCCGATGCTCACTCTGACAGAGCTCCAGAGTTCCTCTGTGGAGATGGGGGAATCTTCAAGAAGGACAACCATCTCTGCAGCACTCCACCAATCAGGCCTTTATGGTAGAGTGGCCAGACAGAAGCAACTCCTTACTAAAAGGCACATGACAGCCCGTTTGGAGTTTGCCAAAAGGTACCTAAAGGACTCTCAGACCATGAGAAACAAGATTCTCTGGTCTGATGAAACCAAGATTGAACTGTTTGGCCTGAATGCCAAGCGTCACACCTGGAGGAAACCTGGCACCATCCCTACGGTGAAACATGGTGGTGGCAGCATCATGACGTGGGGATGTTTTCAGCGGCAGGGACTGGAAGACTAGTCAGGATTGAGGGAAAGATGAAAAGAGCAAAGTACAGAGAGATCCTTGATGAAAACCTGCTCCAGATCACTCAGGACCTCAGGCTGGGGGAAAAGTTCACCTTCCAACAGGACAACAAACCTAAGCACACAGCCAAGACAATGCAGGAGTGGCTTCGGCACAAGTCTCTGATTGTCCGTGAGTGGCCCAGCCAGAGCCCGGACTTGTACCCGATCGAACATCTCTGGAGATACCTGAAGATAGCTGTGCAGCAAAGCTCCCCATCCAACCTGACAGAGCTTGAGAGGATCTGCAGAGAGAATGGAAGAAACTCCCCAAATACAGGTGGGCCAAGCTTATAGTGTCATACTCAAGAGGACTCAAGGCTGTAATCGCTGCCTAAGGTGCTTCAACAAATTTCTGAGTAAAGGGTCTGAATACTTATGTAAATGTAATATTTCAGTTTATTACATTTAATAAATTAGCAACAAAAAAAATTGTTGCTTTGTCATTATTGGGTATTGTTTGTAGATTGATGAAGAAAAGCTATATCACAACTGTATTTGGGAGTCCCATAGGACGATTGGCCCAGCGTCAATCCAGATTTCATCGGTGTAGGCCGTCATTGTAAATTGTAACGGAATTCCTCTTCTTCAGAGGAGGAGTAGCAAGGATCAGACCAATGTACAGCGTGGTAAGTGTCCATAATGATATACAGTGCCTTGCGAAAGTATTCGGCCCCCTTGAACTTTACGACCTTTTGCCAACTTTACGACCTTTTCTTTAAGAAGCCCTTTAAGAGGGCTTCTTAAAGAAAAACTAACAGGTCTGTGAGAGCCAGATTTCTTACTGGTTAGTAGGTGATCAAATACTTATGTCATGCAATAAAATGCAAATTAATTACTTAAAAATCACACAATGTGATTTTCTGGATTGTTGTTTTAGAATCTGTCTCTCACAGTTGAAGTGTACCTATGATAAAAATTACAGACCTCTACATGCTTTGTAAGTAGGAAAACCTGCAAAATCGGCAGTGTATCAAATACTTGTTCTCCCCACTGTACCTATGTAAGAATGGTGTTCATTGACTACAGCTCAGCATTTAACAGCATAGTACCCTCCAAACAAAGCTTGAGATCCTGGGCCTCGACCCTGCCCTGTGCAACTGGGACCTGAACTTTCTGATGAGTCACCCCCAGGTGGTGAAGGTAGGAAACAACATTTCCACCCCGCTGATCCTCAACACCGGCGCCCCACAAGGGTGCGTTCTCAGCCCTCTCCTGTACTCCCTGTTCACCCATGACTGCGTGGCAATGCATGCTTCCAACTCAATCATCAAGTTTGCCGACACACTAGAGTGGTAGGCCTGGTTGCCAATAACGATGAGTGGTGAGGGACCTCGGAGTGTGGTGTCAGGAAAATAACCTCTCACTCAACGTCAACAAAACAAAGAAGATGATCGTGGACTTCAGGAAACAGCAGAGGGAGCACCCCACCCATCCACATCGACGGGACAGTGGAGAAGGTGAAACGTTTTAAGTTCCTCAGCGTACACATCACGGACAATCTGAAATGGTCCACCCACACAGACAGCGTGGTGAAGAATGTGCACCAGCACCTCTACAGCCTGTCGGGCTGTATCACCGCCTGGTACGGTAATTGCACCGCCCTCGACCACAAGCCTCTCTAGAGGGTAAACAACCTGCCCTCCAGGACACCTACAGCACCCGATGTCACAGGAAGGCCAAAAAGATCATCAAGGACAACAACCACCCGAGCCACTGCCTGTTCACCCCGTTCTCATCCAGAAGGTGAGGTCAGTACAGGTGCATTAAAGCTGGGACTGAGAGACTGAAAAACAGCTTCTATCTCAAGGCCATCAGACTGTTAAACAGCCATCACTATCATAGAGAGGCTGCTGCCAACATACAGACTCAAATCTCTGGCCACTTAAATAAACAGACTTAATAAAGGTATCAGTAGTCACTTTAAATAATGCCACTTTAATAATGTTTACATATCCTACATTACTCAACTCATATTCTATACCATCTACTGCATCTTGCCTATGCTGCACACCATTGCTCATCCATATGTTTATATGTACATATTCTTATTCACCCCTTTACATTTGTGTCTATTTGTTGTACTCAACAAGTCTAAAGAAGCCCAGTTGTATTACTTCTTCAATCAGCACAACAGTTTTCAGCTGTGCTACCATAATTGCAAAAGGGTTTTCTAATGATCAATTATCCTTTTAAAATGATAAACTTGGATTAGCTTACACAATGTGCCATTGGAACACAGGCGTGATGGTTGCTGATAATGGGCCTCTGTACGCCTATGTAGATATTCCATTAAACGTCAGCCATTTCCAGCTAACGTAAACTCACCCCATTCCATACAAATGTGCGCAACCGCAACATTAAACGAGGCTACAAAGAAAACTAATGGGACTGTAGCGACTGTGTTGACTTCAAAATCAGGGGTGTGAATTAGGTTTCTATTCAAGCGTTGATCGACATGGTAATAGCTCTATAGTATTGGAGAAAAGTTGAAAAAACGGACCCTCCTTTACATCTAGACATGTCATGTCATAACTTTCAGCATGCATAAAGCAACTATTTCTGTCTTACAATTTCTCTCCACCAGTTGTAGCACTTCTCTCATCCTTTAAAAACAAGAAATCGACAATGACAGGGGTAAGGGGGATACCTAGTCATTTTTTGCGTCATCATTGCATGCGATCATCATTCTCAAAGCCGCTGTTAACTTCTAAGATCACTTTAGCACCGCCCTAAAAACCCGATTCAAATTCGACACAAACCTTCAAATTGGTATGTAATGACACATTATATAAACTCTTTATAGTGTTTTATTTACATTTTAAAGGCGATAAGGTGATAAGTTGGATAGATCAAGTGAAAAAAAACAATTTTCCTACACAACATCTCTCCTTCTCACTATCACGCATTAGTTTCGCTTCCCCACCTGCCATTTTTAAAAAGACCTGACGGGGCTCATTGCCTGCTTGAATTATGCAGAAACGGGCAGGCGTTTAGGTCATGTAATTGATTATTTTGGAAAGGGGAGAAATTGTGCTTTACAATGGTATTGACATTACAGTTGATCTGGAAGTATTATGTTTTGGGGCGCTAAGAACCTTAAGGTAAATGTTTTACCTTAAAATTTCCTGAAGGATCCTGCCGGAACCATTTCTTTTTAGAGTGTAGTACAGGTTTGTGCAAATTTCATTAAAGATGAACAGCAACACATTGGCACTAAGACAAAACATCAAAAGAAGCGGAACCGGCATTAAGTCTTTCAAAATGTAAACTGAAATCCAATATGCCCAGGATTTCTCACTTTCTTCCATTCCCTTTGGCAGTAAAGCAGTTTTAATTAGTCACAGATCATAATGAATATTTTATTTTATTTTACAACAAACAGATTTCTATCAGATTAGCTGTGTAGTGGCTTCAGTTTCACAGTCTTACCCTTCTAAGGGTTTCTGAAGTGTTTTTGATAAAGCTATCATTTTCAAGCCATAACCCAATTCAATTTCGACTCAATTGTTGTAAATAATTAAAGGCCCAATGCAGCCATTTTTTTTACATCAATATCAAATCATTTCTGGGTAACAATGAAGTACCTTATTGTAATAGATTTTCATTAAAATGGGCATAAATACTGAAAACTAGATTTTATTGGCAGAGAGGTTGGGAACAACATTTTTATTGGTCTAATAACCAATTTACCGCATGGTGATGTAACCATGGAAAGCTGAACCTCCCACCCATGAAAACCTGCTGATTAGAAGGTCCTCTGTATATTGTATTTTCAACCAGCAACTAACAGGACATTGTTTCACACTATCACAGTGTTAGTTTCATCAGCTCTTGTAGAATATGATACAAACACAGGAAAAAAATATTTTGCTGCACTGGGTCTTTAATCGTGTAGCCTGTCTTAAAATATGCTGAATTGCCCAGTGTAATGGAAATACCATGGGTTAGAAAGCAGGAGGTTTTGTCAAACAAATTTCCTGCGAAATAGAAATGGATACTTTCTTTCTAGAATGTTCTTATGACATTGCGATTTGTCTTTTAAGTCGGCAGTATTTTCAATGGTTTGAACATACTATCCTCTGCCTGGTCATTCAAGTATCAATGGAAGAGAAATTGTGCCATCAGTGTTGTCACACAGTATTATGTTTACTACTTTTAGACTTCTACAGTAATGGTCAATGTCATTGCCAGACATGTTCTTATTGGAGCCTCTCTGACACACTCATTCTATCCTGTCATAGAGATTGCATGTAGCTGATTGGGACCCATAACATTGAATTTCACTTTAGTACTCTATCACTTGTTTATGCTCCTTTCTGTGTCAAACCAGTTTTTGATAACTCACTTATGAACCAGATTTTCCATTACAAATAGGGCCTTGAACATTTAAGAACACCATGTTTACTTGATTGGTTAAGTGCTCTTCATTATCCTGGCATGACATAATGCGTCAATCTGAAAAGTCCATTAACAATTGCCCATCATGTAAAGAGTATCAATGTAGACGATAATCTGAGCAAACTCCATATTTGAGCATGTACCAATCTTGACTGTTTTCTACAGGTTGATGAGGTATTTCAAATGTAGACCTGCAGTTCTGTTTTTTTATCAGCAACTGTAACATCCAACGTAATCAGTGCTTTATGTTTCAGGTAGACCACTACATTTGCCTGGAATACATCTAAGTAATCACAAGTAATCTAATCTAGTATAATCTTATTTGAGGTCCATTTGATAGATTATACAGTGAATTAAAATGATCTGGCAAGCTGCAAATCAGATAAAGGATCAAATAGTTGCTTTATAAAATCACAATTACACTGAGATCTACTTTAAGATCTCCTGTGGGGTCTTAAATTCCAACCTCTGATCAGAGTAGACACAGTGCAGTACAGCACATCATAAATGGTAACTAAATATTAGTGTCATGGACAATATTTTCTTACTTTTATTCCTGTCAGATTTAGTTCAATAGATTCATTTTATTGTATTTGATAGAATTCCTCCGGACTTCGTAGGGTAAGAGTTGAATACCCCTGGTCCTGAGTATCTGTATTTACTCCTGCTAATTCCTCCGATTACTTTATTGCAGTTCCCGACACCTTTGACCCATATTGCATCCAAGCAGGATATTAGGGAAAGTTATTTAGTTCATCTCTAACATCAGTGCATACGCATTATTGTATTTGTATTTGATGGGATCCTCTTCATTGAACTGATATCATGTCCTGTAATCCAAATTGGTCCAGTAATTGGAGAGGCTGTGTCTATGGCGACCGATGGGCGTGGGCAACCAAGACGAGCACCGTGTGATAACAAACATTGCCTCTGACGAGACCCGGCGTAGAGGAGAGAAGGAACAAACCAACAAAATAAACAATAATAGGAGGACAGGGAAGTGAAATGGGATTAGTAAACCAGACAGGAATGTTGGGTGAAACTGAAGAGGAAGAGGAGAAACTGGGAAGGATTAAACACAGACAGCTTCAAAGCATCACCTTGGCTGGGACTGCCTGACAAACCGTCAGATATTTTCTTCATCTGAAGAATCCCCTTTACTCTCATTCCTTTTCTAGAATCAACTTCCTTGTGTCTTGTAAAGATTGAAGGAGAAGCTGGAGTGAAAATGGATTGACTGGAGTTGCCTTCTCTGTAGTCAGATAACTGCCCAGCTGTAACATTGCCTATGAGGTAATGCCTTGGGCATGTAACAAACCACTGCTTCTAATCTCACTATGTGGTCATTCAGCAGTAGGCTATGCATATAATGTATATTATTATTTTCTCTCACCTGTAAAGTGTGAATGGAGTGAAAAACTCAAACTAGCTTGACAAATGTTTGTAGGCTGACCGACAAACTGAACAAAAGAGCAGGGAGAGTTTTAATGGGCTCACCCTGCCTTACTAATAAACTACATTTCAAGAGCTAAGAGGATTATGTTTTGTTTCAAGTAAATGAGATTTATCAGACAGTGATTTCATGCTCTTGGTGCTGAGATTGGGAGTGGGGCAAAAGTTCACTCCTGTAATTCCCACCTACTGCCCAACAATAACATAATTAAACTCTTATGACTTCTGACACATGCAGAGGCTTTTGAGCTACAGTTCTTTCTTAAAGCTACTAAGAGCAGTCTCCTGCACGCTATGGCTTTCTGCAACTGTATGAGTGTTACGCAAGCTTCCGCAATCTGCTAGGCAGATATCATCCATCTACAATCTAAACAGCCCATGGATTATTCAAAAGAGCTTTTTTGGATGTACCTTACTGTTCAGTTTTGTTCTTAACCTTAAAATATGGGGGAAATAGTTTTATATGAGCCTATAAATTTTCATATTTCCCATTATCTGACATTTCTGTATAGTCCTCCTGAGGCCTTTTGTCTCTTACCTCACCGTACTGTCAAAACAGTTGAACAATAACCTTGTGGAGAGGTGAGGTGAGAGGGATTGAGGGATAATAATACAGTCTCAGGTGCTCCAGTGCATTGTGGGCCAAGCCAAACCTTCAGATGCTTCCTCTGACAGCACTTAGTCTATTCATTCCATCTATGGCTGATCAATCACAATCTGTCCACAGATTTTAGTTTGATTGAAAATAAAGCGTACTGTGTTTTTTATGTTCCCTCTGTTATTTCATTTTGTCTTTATAAGAAGCTCTGCTTCCAAAATCAGTGAAGTGAGAAACGTCTTTATGATGCAGCCATGGCAAATTTTGCCTGCTGGGATACGATAATGACTAGCATTTTTACCAACTTCTTTCCCATCCTAACTCAAAACATAAACATGCAAAAACATATTTCTCACGAGAAAGAAACATAACTGGAGTTGTTTTCCTGACTGTGAGTTCCCTTGTGGTATGCTAACTCACCATGACGTTGTGACAGATAGCAGAGTTGGTCTGACATGAATTAAATCTGAAATGAGAGCCAAAAGCTAAACCCTTGCCAAAGAGCAGAGCCTTGGACGCCGTCCCGCTGGTGTGAAATATGAGAGCCCCAACTAACCCCCTCCAGTCCACACATACCTAACCCCACAGTGATCAGTGACCAGGTGTATTGGTCATTATAAACACAAACACATTTTTTTTTGTCACAATGGACAGATTTTTCACATTGTTGGCTTGGGTATTCAAACCAGAAACCTTTTGGTTACTGGCCCAACTCTCTAACCACTAGGCTATGTGCCCCTTCTGGGAAGGATGATTTATCCTCCCATACTCTTGCACACACACAAGCATACACACACATACATATACTATACACACACAAACATGCTTCTGTTGGGTCTGTTCAGACTTATAACATGGGAGTCCAATAACCTGTTTCTTATCATCCTCCCTACATTACCTGAGTAGTGATGGAGAGCAGTTAGATGGTAGGACAACAGTTGGGCTGGACAATACCTTTTAAATCCTAATTTAGAGACTAAATATGAACATGGTAGAGCAGTCTTACCTTGGTCACATGGACAAACTCTAAATTAGTCCAAAAAATATAAACATCATTCAGTAATCATGACTTATTTTTGTCTTCCCACGTCAATGCAGTGCATTCGGAAAGTATTCAGATCCCTTGACTTTTTACAATTATTTTTAAGTTACAGCCTTCTTCTAAAATGGATTCAATCGTTTTCCCCCTCATCAATCTCCACGAAATACACAATTTGTTTGCTAATTTATAAAAAATAAAAATTGATAACACATTTACATAAGTATCTGACCCTTTACCCAGTAATTTGTTGAAGCACCTTTGGCAGTGATTACAGCCTTGAGTCTTCTTGGGTATGACGTTACAAGCTTGGCACACCTGTATTTGGGGAGTTTCTCCCATTCTTCTCTCTGAAGATCCTTTCAAGCTCTGTCAGATTGGATGGGGAGCATCACTGCACAGCTTTCTTCAGGTCTCTCCGGAGATGTTTGATCGGGTACAAGTCCGGGTTCTTGCTGGGCCACTCAAGGACATTCAGAGACTTGTGCCAAAGCCACTCCTGCATTGTTTTGGCTGTGTGCTTAGGGTCGTTGTTCTGTTGGAAAGGTGAACCTTTGCCCCAATCTGAGGTCCTGAGCGCTCTGGAACAGGTTTTTATGAAGGATCTCTCTGTACGTTGCTTTGTTCATCTTTCCCTCAATCCTGACTCCCAGTCCCTGCGGCTGACAAATATCCCCACAGAATGATGCTGCCACCACCATGCTTCAACGTAGGGATGGTGCCAGGTTTCCTCCAGGTGTGACGCTTGGCATTCAGGCCAAATAGTTCAATCTTGATTTCGTCAGAGAAGTCCTTTAGGTGCCTTTTTGGAAATCTCCAAGCGGGCTATCATGTGCTATTTTGTGTGCTTTTTTTACTGCTTTTTTACTGAGGAGTGGCTTCCATCTGGCCACTCTACCATAAAGGCGTGATTGGTGGAGTGCTGCAGAGATGGTTGTCCTTCTTGAAGGTTCTCCCATCTCCACAGAGGAACTCGGGAGCTCTGTCAGAGTGAGCATCGGGTTCTTGGTTCCCTCCATGACCAAGGCCCTTCTCCCCCTTTTGCTCAGTTTGGCCGAGCGGCCAGCTCTAGGAAGAGTCTGGGTGGTTCCAAACTTCTTCCATTTAGGAAAGACAGAGGCCACTGTGTTCTTGGGGACCTTCAATGACGCAGAAATGTTTAAGCATTGAAGGTCCCTTCCCCAGATCTGTACCACGACACAATCCTGTCTCGGAGTTCTATGGACAATTCCTTCGAACTCATGGCTGTGTTTTTGCTCTGACATGCACTGTCAACTGCAGGACCTTATATAGACAGTTGTGTGCTTTTCCTAAGCATGTCCAATCCTTTGAATTTACCACAGGTGGACTCCAATCAAGTTGAAAAAACATCTCAAGGATGATCAATGGAAAGACTATACACCTGAGCTCAATTTCGAGTTCCATAGCAAAGGGTATGAATACTTATGTAAATAAGCTATTTCTGTTTCAAATTTTGGATACATTTGCAAAAATGTCTGTTATCGCTTTGTGATTATGGGGTATTGTACACACAAGATTGATGAGGAAAAAAGTTATTTTATCCATTTCAGAATAAGGCTGTAATAAGGCTGTAACGTAAAAAATGTGGAAAAAAGGAAGGGGTCTGAATACTTTCCCAATGCACTGTAGCAATTACGCTATAATGATTATGTTTTTGACTTGGCAATTTTCATAACCATTAACTTCAATTTAAGAAACCTTGATTTCCCTAGTGAAAGTGGAATCTCCATCTCACAGTGCATGTCTCTCTGCTGCCAGTCAGTTTGCTGTGAATGTGACATTGACAATCCAGTGGTGGTGAGTCAGACTCTGTATCATGTGACTTTAGAAGGGTATCCAGTCCACTCCCGATCAGGGCCACAGTGCCCTTGGCTCAGCCTACGCACTGTCCATTAGCAAGCATTACAGCCCTACAAGGCTCTTGCAGCTCCCTCCCAGCTCCCAGCCTGTCCTTGCATTAGCTTAGGCTTCAAGGTCCTTCTGCTTTTACAGACAGAGGAGAGCCCTGCTTAGAATGGTGGTGTTCTGAAGGTCCACCTGCATTTCATTGATTGTTCAATTTTATTGCACTGGATGGATTGGATTCTAACTTTTGAGCTGACGCTGGTCCATTGTGGGGAAAAAAACATACATTTATCTGAAATAAAGGTTCAGAGAGTAGAGCCTACAGCTCTCTAACAGAAATCAGTAATTTAATTAATTCATAAAAAGGTATAATCCCAGAGTGGTAATGGGAAAGAGAGATTATTTCTGAAGCAGACGAATAGAGCTGTGTGTGATTGTCGATAAAGACAAACAACATTAAGTTGCCAGGTGTGATAGGGTGATCCCTAAACCCTGGCTAATGTTGATACTAGACAGGTAGAGGACCAGTGACTGAGACACGTGTGGCTATTGACTGGACAGGATCAGTCATGAGCTATAAACTGGTTTCCACAAGACGGCTTCACTTCCAAGGCAGTTAAAGTCAATTAACTAATCACTGATCATAATCTTGATGTGATTGGCCTGACTGAAACATGGCTTAAGCCTGATGAATTTACTGTGTTAAATGAGGCCTCTCCTCCTGGTTACACTGGAGACCATATCCCTTGTGCATCCCACAAATACGGAAGTGCTGCTAACATTTAGCTAATTTTAATTTGCCTCACAAAAAATGACTGCGTTTTTGTCTCTTGAACTTCTAGTCATGAAATATATGCAGCCTACTAAGTCACTTTTTATAGCTTCTGTTTATAGGCCTCTTGGACCGTATACTGCGTTCCTTACTGAGGTCCCTGAATTCCTATCAGACCTTGTAGTCATGGCAGATAATGTTCCAATTTTTGGTGACTTTAATATTCATATGGAAAAGTCCACAGACCCACTCCAAAAGGCTTTTGGAGCCATCATCAACTCAGTAGGTTTTGTCCAACATGTCTCCGGACCTACTCACTACCACAGTGATACTCTGGACCTAGTTTTGTCCAGTGGAATAAATATTGTGGATCTTAATGTTTTCCTCATAATCCTGGACTATCGGACCACCATTTTATTACGGTTGCACCTACCCAAGGACGTCAGAGTACAAAAATTGGTTAACTACCTAACTGAGGAACTAAATTTAACCTTGCATAATACCTTAGATGCAGTCGCACCCCTAAAAAACATTTGTCATGAGAAACTAACTCCCTGTTATACAGAAAATCCCCGAGCCCTGAAGCAAGCATAGAGAAATTTGCAACGGAAATGGCGCTACACCAAACTGGACTGTCTTCCGACATTTTTTTCACTGCTGCTCGATCATCCTATTATTTGAATTGAGGAGAATAAAAAACTCCTACATTTATTTTTGATACTGTCGCAAAGCTAACGAAAAAGCAGCATTCCCCAAGAGAGGATGGCCTTCACTTCAGCAGTGATAAATTCATGAACTTCTTTGACGAAAAGATCATGATCTCCTCTTTAAATCTGCATATTTCTCCAAAGCTCTGTTGTCCTGAGTCTGCACAACACTGCCAAGACCTAGGATAAAGGGAGACACTCAAGTTTTTAACATTATATCTCTACACGGACAAGTTCTGGCCTGGTTTAGATCTTATCTGTCGGAAATATATCAGTTTGTCTCTGTGAATGGTTTGTCTTCTGACAAATCAACTGTAAATTTTGGGGTTCCTTAAGCTTCCGTTTTAGGACCACTATTGTTTTCGCTATATATTTTACCTCTTGGTGATGTCATTTGGAAACATCATTTTAACTTTCTCTACTATGCGGATGATACACAGCTGTACATTTCAATGAAACATGGTGAAGCCCCAAAATTGCCCTCCCTGGAAGCCTGTGTTTCAGACATAAGGAAGTGGATGGCGGCAATTTTTTTACTTTTAAACTCGGACAAAACAGAGATGCTAGTTCTAGGTCCCAAGCAACAAAGTGTCACGACTCCTACCGAAGGTGGCTCCCCTTCCTGTTCGGGTGGCACTCGGCGGGCGTCGTCACCAGCCTACTAGCTGCCACTGATCCCTTTTCCCCCTTTTCTGTTTATTAGTTTCACCTGTGTTTAGTTTAGGATAATTGGTTGGGCTTTAAGGTAGCAGCAGGGTAGCCTAGTGGTTAAATCGTTGGACTAGTAACCGAAAGGTTGTAAGTTCATATCCCCAAGGTACAAATCTGTTGTTTTGCCCCTGAACAGGCAGTTAACCCACTGTTCCTAGGCCGTCATTGAAAATAATAATTTGTTCTTAACTGACTTGCCTACTTAAATAAAGGTAAAATAAAAATAAATAAAAAATG
The DNA here is from genome assembly GCF_018296145.1 of Oncorhynchus tshawytscha. NCBI lineage: Eukaryota > Metazoa > Chordata > Actinopteri > Salmoniformes > Salmonidae > Oncorhynchus > Oncorhynchus tshawytscha. The sequence continues at coordinate 46,271,396 of NC_056435.1, read as the reverse complement.
TACCAGCCGGCCCGCCTGCTGGTTCTGCGGGATTGTTTTCAGTGTACATGTTGAACACGGCTGTAGGTCACTGTTGTCCGTGTATTTTGTATTTTGCTGGACTGTTTAAGTTCCCCTTGTTTGGGGCATTTGTTTGGGTTAGCCCACTTTCACCGTTGTGGTGCAAATAAAGTAGCGCTACCCTGAACTCTCTGCTTCCTGCGCCTAACTTCTTCCTCCACTACACCCCGGGCGTTACAGAATCCCGCGCCATTAAAGAATGGAGTCAGCAGGAGCAGCTGCCAACCCCCTCCCATCGATGGAGGAACGTGTCCTCCACCATACCACCGTCCTCCATCGGGTAGGATCTGCGATGGACCAGATGATGGAGACAATGGACCGATGGGAGAGGAGTGGTCTCCTCTCTCCACCTTCAGTTCCTCCAGCTCTGGATCCCCCTTCTCCTCCCTCCCCCTCCGGCTCCAGCGCTCTCCGTCTTGCGCTCCCGAGGGACTATGATGGAGCGGCGGCAGCGTGTCAGGGGTTCCTGCTCCAACTGGAACTGTACCTGGCGACTGTGAGGCCCACTCCCTCGGGAGCAGAGAGGGTGAGTGTCCTCGTCTCTTGCCTGACGGGTCGTGCTCTGGAGTGGGAGAACGCGGTCTGGAATGGCCCAGACTCGGCGAAGGAGCACTACCCGGAATTCAGGGTGAGCGACTGTTCCACCTTAGGCAGGAGAAGAGGAGCGCACAGGATTACGCGTTGGAGTTCCAGACCTTGGCCGCTGGGGCTGGTTGGAGGGACAGGGCCCTGATAGACCACTACCGGTGTAGTCCGCAGGGAGCTAGCATGTCGGGATACCACTCTCTCCCTTGATGAACTCATCGACATGTCCAGCTGGACAATCTGCTGGCTGCCCGTGGGCGTTCGGAGAGGGTCCTGTTTGTTCCACCACCCAGCGCCCCCGCTCCCATTCCTATGGAGTTAGGGGGGGCCGTGCCGAGGGGTACCGGAGGAGGAGGCCCGTCTGGGAGTCGAGAGGGCAGGCGGAACGCTTCTCGGTCACCCCAGGTGAGTCAGCACCAAACTCACCCAGAACCCCCTGTTGGTCATGTTTGTCTTGATTTTTTTCCTTGATGTTTTTCCCCTCTTCCCAGCATAAGGCGCTAGTCGATTCAGGTGCAGCTGGGAACTTTATGGATCGCGGACTCGCCATCAAGCTGGGTGTTCTGCTCGTGCCGATAGATTCTCCCTTCCCCGTGCACTCCATAGACAGCCGGCTGTTAGGGTCAGGGTTGGTCAGGGAGGCCACGGTTCCACTGGACATGGTGACGCAGGAGAATCATAGGGAGCGAATTAGTCTGTTCATTACCGATCCACCTGCGTTTCCAGTGGTGCTGGGGATTCCCTGGCTGGCTAGTCACAATCCTAAGATTTCGTGGAGACAGGGGGTTCCTCAGGGGTGGTCAGAGGAGTGTTCTGGAAGGTGTCTGGGAGTTTCCATCGGTGCCACGTCGTTGGAGAGTCCAGACCAGGGTTCCACGGTGCGCATCCCCCCTGAATTTGTCGATTTGGCAATTGCTTTCAGTAAGATGAGAGCGACTAAATTACCACCTCATCGACAGGGGGATTGCGCGATAAATCTCCAGGTAAACGCTGCGCTTCCCAAGAGTCACGTGTACCCATTGTCCCAGGAGGAGACGTTGGCTATGGAGACATATGTCACGGAATCTCTGGGGCAGGGGTACATTCAGCCCTCCCTCTCACCCGTCTCCTCAAGTTTATTTTTTGTGAAGAAAAAGGAGGGAGGTCTGCACCCGTGCATTAATTATAGAGGTCTAAATGCCATCACAGTGGGGTTTAGTTACCCACTACCGGTCATCGTCACCAGCCTACTAGCTGCCACTGATCCCTTTTCCCCCTTTTCTGTTTATTAGTTGCACCTGTGTTTAGTTTAGGATAATTGGTTGGGCTTTATTTACCAGCCGGCCCGCCTGCTGGTTGTGCGGGATTGTTTTCAGTGTACATGTTGTACACGGCTGTAGGTCACTGTTGTCCGTGTATTTTGCATTATGCTGGACTGTTTAAGTTCCCGGTGTTTGGGGCATTTGTTTGGATTGGCGTCGTTTCACCATTGTGGTGCAAATAAAGTAGCTCTACCCTGAACTCTCTGCTTCCTGCGCCTGATTTCTTCCTCCACTACACCCCGGGTGTTACACAAAGAGATCTTCTGTTGGATCTGACAATTAATCTTTATGGTTTTACGGTCATCTCAAATAAAACTGTGAAGGACCTCTGCGTCTCTCTTTTGACGAAGGACAGCTTTTTTCCATCTTCGTAACATTGCAAAAATCTGAAACTTTCTGTCCAAAAATAATGCAAAATATATCCATGCTTCCCTTCTAGGTTAGACTACTGCAATGCTCTACTTTCCGGTTACCCCGATAAAGCACTAAGTAAACTTTAGTTAGTGCTAAACACGGCTGCTAGAATCTTGACTAGAACCAAAAAATGTGATCATGTTACTTCAGTGCTAGCCTCTCTACACTCGTTTCTTGTTAAGGCTAGGGCTGATTTTAAGATTTTACTGCTAACCTACAAAGCATTACATGGGCTTTCTCCTTCCTATCTTTCCGATTTGGTCCTGCCGTACATACCTACACGTAGGCTACGGTAACAAGACACAGGCCTCCTAACTCCCTAGAATTTCTACGCAAACAGCTGGAGGCAGGGCTTTCTCCTATAGAGCTAAATCTTTATGCAATGGTCTGCCTATCCATGTGAGAGACGCTGACTTGGTCTCAACCTTTAAGTTATTATTGAAGACTCGTCTCTTCAGTAGGTCCTATGATTGAGTGTAGTTTAGCCCAGGGGTGTGAAGGTGAACGGAAAGGCACTGGAGCGACGAACCGCCCTTGCTGTCTCTGCCTGGCCGGTCCCCCTCTCTCCACAGGGATTCTCTGCCTCTAACCCTATTACGGGGGCTGAGTCACTGGCTTACTGGTGCTCTTCCATGCCGTCCCTAGGATGGGTGCGTCACTTGAGTGGGTTGAGTCACTGACATGATCTTCCTGTCCGGGTTGGCGCCCCCCTCGGGTTCATGCGTGGGGGAGATCTTTGTGGGCTATACTCTGCCTTGTCTCAGGGTAGTAGGTTGGTGGTTGAAGATATCCCTCTAGTGGTATCCCTCTCCCTCTCTTTTTCTATATTTCTCCTTCTCTCTCTCTTTCTCTCTCTCTTTCTCTCTCTCTTCTCTCTGAGGACCTGAGCCCTAGGACCATGCCTCAGGACTACCTGGCCTGATGACTCCTTGCTGTCCCCAGTCCACCTGGTCATTCTGCTGCTCCAGTTTCAACTGTTCTACCTGCGGCTATGGAACCTTGACCTGTTTACTGGACGTGCTACCTTGTCCCGAACCTGCTGTTTTGGACTCTCTCTCTACAGCACCTGCTGCCTCTAACTCTGAATGATTGGCTATGAAAAGCCAACTGACATTTACTCCTGAGGTGCTGAGGTGGAAGCAAAATACCCTCTACAACCACTGTTATTATTATTATGATGATTATTATTATAATCTATGAACGTTTGAACATCTTGGCCATGTTCTGTTATAATCTCCACCTGGCACAGCCAGAAGAGGACTGGCTACCCCTCAGAGCCTGGTTCCTCTCTAGGTTTCTTCCTAGGTTCCGGCCTTTCCAGGGAGTTTTTCCTAGCCACCGTGCTTCTACATCTGCATTGCTCGCTGTTTGAGGTTTTAGGCTGGGTTTCTGTACAGCACTTTGTGACATCGGCTGATGTAAAAAGGTCTTTATAAATACATTTGATTGATTGTCAGCTGGTTGACTTTGTACTCAGGTGTAACTGGACAATAACACTTCCCTCTCGTGCAGATCCATATTGTCTGGTCAATGAAGCATTAGAGCGACTCACAGGCGCAGTTAGGGTTTAGCGCCTTGCGCAAGGGAACGTCGATAGATTGTTCATGTTATTGACCCAGGGATTCAAACCAGTGACCTTTTGGTTATTGGTACAACACTCTTAACCACTAGGCTACCCACAGTGGGGTCTGAAATGATTGACACCCTTATAAAGATGAGCAAAAATGACTGTATAAAATATATAATTCAAATAATAAGCTGTATTCATGCAACATAAAAAATGTGAAATGATATTATTTAATACTAATACAATTACTCTGAGAAAAATATTTTGTTGAACAAGTAATAAAATAAAATCTCAAAAAAGGTAAGGGTCAGATTATTGACACCCCTGTTTTCAATATCTTTCAATACCTCACCTTGCGATGATAATGACACTGAGCCTTTTTCAACAACAAGAAAATGAGTTGGAGAACACACTGGGAGGGATCCTAGACCATTCCTCCATACAGAATCCTTCCAGATCCTTGATATCCTTCGTCTGCGCTTATGGACTACCCTTTTCAATTCAAACCACTGTTTTTAAAATGGGGTTCAAAGTCCGTAGAATGAGATGGCCATTGCAAAACGTTGATTTTGTGGCAAATTAATCATTTATTTATTCTCTTGCTGGAAGATCGACTTGCAGCCAGGTTTCAGCTTCCTGGCAGGGGCAACCAAGTTTTGGGCTAAAATATCCTGGTTACTGGGTAAAGTTTATAATTCCATTGACCTTACCAAGGGCCCCAGGACCAGAGGAAGCAAAATAGCCCCATAATAGATCCACCACCATATTTTACAGTCGGTATGGTTTTTTTCTGCTCATGCATTCTCATTTCGACACCAAACACACCACTGGTGTGTGTAGCCAACGAGCTTAATTTTCATGTTATTTAAAAAATGGAAATGCCTGGAGTTTTCTAAATTACATTGGCACTTTGATTGGTCAGCTGACATGAAAATAGAGCTCTTTAGCCACGCACACCAGTGGTGGGTTTGGCATCGAAATGAGAATCCATGAATTGTATTAGTATAAAATAATATAATTTTCCCATATTTTGAGCATACAATATACAGTAGCTCAGTATTTGAAGTATTTATTTTATACAGTCATTTTTATTTATCTTCATCAAGCGTGTCAATAATTCTGGACCCCACTTCATATCAGTTTGTTTCTTAAGAATAAAAGTATACTTATTTCTGAAGTATGAAATAATACAGTTGGTAAAGAAGCTGCAGCACAGCTGCAAGAGGAGAGTGACTCCCCACTGGGCACACACTGGTTGAATCAATGTTGTTTCCACATTATTTCAATTCAATTACGTTGAACCAGTGTGGAAAAAATGTTGAATTGACATCTGTACCCAATGGGTACATAAACTGTGTCTTGTTGAATATGTATTGGAAAGAGAACCTGACAAGCCGCTGTGTATTCTTTGGTCAAACTAACGAGGAGCTAAAAAAACAGTAATATTTAGCTTTTTTTTAGGACTGTTGCCGATAAGATTGTGAATTCAGAAAACCCAATTATTCCGGTCTGACATCGACTCCACTTGTAATGAAAAGTGGATGAAAATAACACCTCGAATCACTGTGTTCTAGCTGTTTCCATCTTTACTCCTCCTAGAAATAGAGAAGCATTTCCACCTATTATGATCCACCTATTATGATAATGGATGTTTTCATCATGAAGACAGGACAAATGTGAATTACTAGTAATTGGTTGCTCAGTTAACACTGGATGCAAATACAGGACAGCAGCAGCCTCGCTTGTTGTGTTCTGTTCCATATGAACAGGACATAATCCTCTGAAATGAAAGATGGATATTGTTGGACTTGTTAGTTTCATTTCCCCCTGAGGAGCGGCCAGGGTTGACCACCCCTGCCCACGCCGTGCCCCTCAGACTGGGCTAGCCCAAATAAACACCTCTCCCAGAGGCACTCCACAGACACCATGGGGAGTTTCATCCTGCTATGGTTTGGGAGCGAGAGGGCTGGGGTCCTGACTTTACAAACAGACTGAGTCAGGCTCTGAAGAGACTCTGCTGAGGCTGTCAGAGTGGGCCACTATTTGTGGCCAAAGCATAAATCAGAGAAAAAATACTTCAAACACCCCACCTCAAATTGTATTTAAACAGGCCGTTTAAAAAATGCTTGCTATTTCGTCACAGAACATGTCATGTTGGCTCATAGGCTGAGCTGGCCAATCAGCGGTCTACTCACATTCTGTTATTGGGGTGCACCCACTCCATTCTAACATAGAAAAGCAATTTTTTTAACATAATTACACATTTTTGGAAGGAAAACCATTTCACTCATATTGTAATTAATTATTATGGATTATGTTCATAAAAATCTGGAAACACAGAACAGTTACTTTAAAGGGTAGAATCACAACACACATCCTGTTAGAATGTGTAACTTGGGTCTGCTGGCCATGTGCCTCGACTAACAGAGAGGGGAAGAGAAGAGAAGGGTCTGGGCCCCAGGGTGTGCTTATGCAACCAGTGATCCTTTTGTTAGTGATATCACCATCCTCATCATCAGGGCTATGAAATAATTAACTCTGTAGCTGGCCCCTGCGTCAGTGGGAATTCCACAGCCACTGGAATCTGTGGGAGAATGTAGAAGTGACTGGGATGAGCTCCGGGTAGGATGTGGGATACAGTAGATTTTGGGAGTGATATATGTCACATAGTTGAGTTTTCTTAAAGTTGACCCTGGAGACTCAATGAGGATTCTACAGCGGGGCATAAAGTGGGGAGAGCCAAGTTAGGGAGCTTATGTAAGGTCCACCATCATTCATCATTCATTACCACAATTACTAGTATAACTATAATGAACTATACTGAACAAAAATATTTCATCAGCTGAAATAAAAGATCACAGAAGTTTTCCAAATGTTTACATCCCTGTTAGTGAGCATTTTTCCTTTGCCAGGATAATCCATCCAGCTGACATGTGTGGCATATCAGGAAGCTGATTAAACAGCATGATCATTACACATGTGCACTTTGTGGTGGGGACAGTAAAAGGCTATAAGCCCACTGTCGTTTTAGAGAATTTGGCAGCACTTCCAACTGGCCTCACAACTGCAGACCACATGTGGCCATTGCCCAGGACCTCTAAAACCGGCTTTTTCACCAGCGGGATCATAGGGGGGTATTCTGATGGGCTGCGCCCGGCTCCCCTATGCCCTCCCAGGCCCACCCATGGCTACGCCCCTGCGCAGTCATGTGAAATCCATAGATTAGGGCCTAATTAATTAATTTAAATTGTCTGATTTCCTTCTATGAACGGTAACTCAGTAATATCTTTGACATTGTTGCATGTTGTGTTTATATTTTTGTGCGGTATATCTTAAAAAATGCTTCCTATGACCATGTAAACGTCCTCTGTCTAATAAATGTGTATTTCCCTCCCTCTGCTGGTCGGGTGCATCATTAATTCAATTTATATCACTTCACTGCAACTTTAGGTTAGATGGGCATTCCTTAGAAAAACATTTATCCAGCTCGACTGCTTCACAGCACAGACTTGGCAAAGCAATCGCTGAATTTGTTCGAGCAGGCAGATCTAAATACATAACTTTCATATAACTATAATAAAGCATGCAATCTACACACTTCCTTAAATCTAAAATAAGTAAAGAAGTAATTTTGTGTGGAAGTCAAACATTTGTTTTACGTGTGAGGCAGACACATTGCAGAATTTCAAAACCCAGCCCATCTCCCCTTGTCTATAGGAGGGACAAATGCTGTTTAAATGGCCCAAATGTTGATTTAGACATTCACAAATTTAACAGATTTTGACTATCACTAATGTAATGATATGTTTGGTAAAGTAATAAAGAAGGTGAAATATTAAAGAAGGTGAAATATTTTGGGTCGATGTTCCTAAAACATTGTGTTGTTCCTAAAAAATTGTTGTGGTAGCTACTATCTTGTCTCATCGCTACAACTCCTGTACAGGCTCAGGAGAGACAAAGGTTGACATGCATCCTCCAATACACAACCCAACCTAGCTGCACTGCTTCTTTAACACAGTGCACATCCAACCCAGAAGCCAGCCACACAAATGTGTCAGAGGAAACACCATGCACCTGGCAACCTTGGCTAGCACACACTGTGCCCAGCCCACCACAGGAGCCCAGCCCACCACAGTCACTGGTGTGTGATGAGACAAGGACATCCCCACTGACCGAGCCCTCCCTAACCCAGACGACGCTAGGCCAATTGTGCGTCGCCCCATGGACCTCCCGGTCGGTTACGACAGAGCATGGGCGCGAACCCAAGGTCTCTGATGGCACAGCTGGTGCTGCAGTACAGCACCCTTAACCACTGCGCCACCCGGGAGGCCCTGCCATCTTGCAAGATTGATGACTTAAACCATATTGAAATAGTGCAAAGCGGCTGCCAGTTCAACTGCTTATAAGTGAACTACAATGGAGATCTCCTAATTTTGTTCTGTTAAGCGACACCATTCACTAATTATGAAAATAAGCCCCTTTAACCTTTGCCATGTTGTAAACTAATGTGTGTGACATAAAAAGCAGCAGTGTCGAAACTATGGCATGTAAGATCAGCGTGTGGGCCGATTGACCTGCAGTCAGGAAGCAAAGGAGCAGTAACTAGGCCTCTAATAATGTTCTAAGATTAGGCCAAGACAAGTCAGTCCACACATAGTAATCTCTTCTAAGGCTATCTGCATAGTATCTCATAGGCCGACTTCTTCCTCAATAATCGTCCAGCAACCCCATACTTCTTAGTTCTTCTTATGGCTCGTTTTGGGAACTTGTCGACTTTTAGAATTCAGAAGAAGTTTGTCTACTGGCCCGGGGGACTCGGATGCAGGCGAGCTCATTCCTTTCAGTGGCTGGGATAGTGCGGTGTGGTTCATCACAGGCATACAGAATAGATTTCTTGGCCATGTTCTGTTATAATCTCCACCCGGCACAGCCAGAAGAGGACTGGCCACCCCACATAGCCTGGTTCCTCTCTAGGTTTCTTCCTAGGTTTTGGCATTTCTAGGGAGTTTTTCCTAGCCACCGTGCTTCTACACCTGCATTGCTTACTGTTTGGGGTTTTAGGCTGGGTTTCTGTACAGCACTTTGAGATATCAGCTGATGTACGAAGGGCTATATAAATCAATTTGATTTGATTTGATTTAGATTTCTGTGCCGAAAGGCTTTGTAAAACAACATCAATGAGACAAATATGGCATTTCAAGGTTATGCATGGCATGGATGTAGTCAACATTTGTATTTACAACCATCCTAAATTCGATCAATAATTTAGGCCTACCTACCTTGAGCAGCAGGCTGCCGATGGAAAGAACCAACTGGGGCACAAATTAAACTTCTATTCCACGTTGGTTCAACATAATTTCATTGAAATCACGTGGAAACAACATTAATTCAACATGTGTGCTCAGTGGGATAACATTTTTTCCACAATTGTTTCAGAAGCATTCATGGAATTAAATGGAAAGTTGCACTAGACATGCCATTTTTTATTTACATTTTTTATTTCACCTTTATTTAACCAGGTAGGCCAGTTGAGAACAAATTCTCATTTACAACTGTGACCTGGCCAAGATATAGCAAAAGTAGTGTGAAAAAAACAACAACACAGAGTTACACATAAACAGACATACAGTCAATAACACAAAATAAAATAAAAATAGAAAAATCTATGTACAGTGTATGCAAATATAGAAGGGTAGGGAGGTAGGCAATAAATAGGCCATAGAGGCTCAAATAATTACAATGTAGCATTAATAATGAAGTGATAGATGTGCAGATGATGATGACTTGCAAGTAGAGATACTGGGGTGCAAAAGAGCAAGAGGGTAAGTAATAATATGGGGATGAGGTAGTGGGGTGTGCTATTTACAGATTGGCTGTATTGTAGCCAAATCGACTGCTGTCGACTGTATAGCTAGTGTCCATATATTTCATCTCTAGTGTGAAGTTATTTAATTAGTCATTTAATTATGATTGTTCGTTATGTTTGTCATTATATGATTTTAGTTGACTAGGGTAAATGATGATGATGATGACCACTTCGTTTTCGGAAATAGGACAGTTTTCATTTCAGATGTTTTCATTTCAGATGGAGTGAATTGTTCAGTACTAGGCCATCATCTATAAGAGTGGCGCACATGGACACCTAGTGGAAATAATGTGTAAATCCATTTCTCGTGTGTCATCTTGGCCAGGGATACCAGTGGTATAAATATCATGATGCTGGCCATTCCGATCGCTACTAGTGAGGGAGGCTCACTGGTTTATGAAAAGAAAAACACTGTGACGTTCCAGTATTCTATTTACAAGACAGAGGGTAAAGCAGATTCACATGTAAGTAGTCTACATTTACATTAGGAAAACCCATCATAATAGGCTATTTATTACTTGTAGGCTATGTTAAATTATAATTTGGATGTCTGAAGAATATGGATAGACAATGTGTTTCACATTGGTGAGCCTCTATCAATAATTTCTTAAATCATATTATTTGGTTCTATTCCTTTTTCGTTTAAAAGGGGCTATCTACATTTCAAACAATAACAAAGCAGACAGAGCTATGAATACAAAGACCTTCCATGCTATCAAAATTATAGTTTTAACCATATTTTTTTTACTGTCAAATGTTTGTTTACAATTAAATGAGCATATATTTTGGGTTCTGATGGGGTTCGACAGTTGAACTAAGCTCATGGGGCATGTATAAGGTGTATTCTTAGGAGCCACGGGTAGCCAAATCGCATTCATTTTAAATGACAAAAATGGATGCACCAATCTCAGATTGCCCCTTCAATTTGGTATTATATAATTTAATTGTTTTGAATGAAAACAAGGTGTTTATGTGTTTCCTCTATTTCCTCTCCTTCAGTGTCTGATCCTATTCGGATATGAATAAGAAATAAGGCTTCAGCGCAAAATTGCGATTACATTTTCCCACGTGCGTAAAAGGTAACAACACAGCTCCACACTAGGACGCTTTGCCTTGCCACCTGTTAAAACGAAGAGCCAAAGAATACGCGGTACTTTAAAACAACCCTCCACTGTTTAACGGTGGCTGAACATTGCTGCAATTGCATTTTGGGCGTCGCACGAGGACTGGCAGAGGATACGATCAACACAATGGAAAATACCATATTAAATGAGCAGGACTTTTGGTCATTCAACAAATCCTGGAGGAACTCAACCCTTGGCAACGGGACCACCGGGGGAAACCAGACTAACCCCCTGAAACGGAACGACGAGGTGGCTAAAGTGGAGGTGACCGTGCTCGCCCTGGTCCTGTTCCTTGCCCTGGCTGGGAACCTGTGCGTTCTGGTGGCCATCCACACCACCAAGCACACCCAGTCCCGAATGTATTACTTCATGAAACACCTCAGCATCGCGGATCTGGTGGTGGCTATATTTCAGGTCCTGCCACAACTTATCTGGGACATTACTTTCCGTTTCTATGGACCCGATATCCTGTGCAGGTTGGTGAAATACCTTCAAATCGTCGGAATGTTCGCCTCTACCTATGTGCTTGTTTTGATGTCCGTAGACAGGTGTTTGGCGATTTGTCAGCCGCTTCGGTCTCTGCACAAGAGAAAGGACCGCTTCTATGTGATTATATCGTGGGTCCTAAGCCTATTGTTCAGCAGCCCACAGATGTACATATTTTCTCTGAAGGACGTTGGAGCCGGAGTGTATGACTGCTGGGGTGACTTCGTTGAGCCCTGGGGTGCCAAAGCGTATATAACTTGGATTAGCCTTACCATCTACATCATACCAGTGGCCATACTGAGCCTTTGCTATGGGCTAATAAGCTTTAAAATATGGCAAAACTTTAGAATGAAAACCAAGAGGGAGCAGTGTATAAGCCTCACCCCGAAGACTTCGAAAGGCCATGCGCTCGCCCGGGTGAGCAGTGTAAAGCTCATCTCCAAAGCGAAGATAACCACCGTTAAAATGACATTTGTCATAGTCCTGGCGTATATTGTTTGCTGGACACCTTTCTTCACCGTGCAGATGTGGACGGCTTGGGATCCAGCGGCGCCCCGGGAAGGTAAATTTAAACTCCACCTCGAAAAGAACCATTAAAATGCAGTGTGGTGAGATTATGTGCGTAATAGGAGCTACTTTAACGATGGACTTCGCAATTCTAGACTGAAGCAATTATTAACATGTACATTTTAAAGTTAAACCACAATGAATGTCCATGGTTAATTTAAAACGCTCAGAACGTATTGTGCCTTGGGGTTTATCATACGCCGTGCGTAATGTTGCATGCGGTGTGGTATTATTTATCAGACTTCGGCATTCTGCGCACCGGAGCAGCCCACAGCTCCAGTAATGGTGTACGTAAATACTTTAATTATTACGAATAGCAAATAGCCTCGATGATAATACAAATATACAAAGATACACTATACAACCTTTGCCATTGACAGTCAAATGAAATTCGCACAATATTGGACACTGCACTTTTACCCAGGAAATGTTGGCCAACCTGAGGAACATCAGAGTATGTATGCAATTGTAAGATTAGACGCACCATATGGAGTAGCCGCCGTGGATAAAATGACAATGTAAACTTAGATAATTTCGCAGCATCTCATTATATTCCTCCAGCCAACCAAAATGCCATGTTGCAAATGAAGCTCTGCCCACCTATCGAAATGTATTGTGACTTGTGGAGACGCGGGTGCAACGATCCGAATATGTATGGGATAATGTTACATTTGCAAAAAAAACATTATTCGTTATATTAATTTCATATAGTCCTATCAACATATCCTTCATTTTTGAAAAGTTTTGAATTTGACAATGGTTGTCCAGAATTGGTACAGTTTGTTATATGAAGACAAAAAAACACCACCACTCGTACATTTGATTCACTCTCTGTAACGAACAACAACAACATTGACAACAGTGATCTTATTAGGCTATAACACCCCTCCACTAAAGCGAAGCAAATTATCCTACGCACGATAATTTACATGCTACCAAAATAAATCACTGGAAGCAGTCTTTCATGAGTGTAACCTGCGTGGTTTGCGTGCTTCTCTGAGGCCCAACCTCCCGAGCCTGCCTGCAGTTAATCATTAGTCTGAGTGTACATGTACCGCGAGCTATTGTTACCTGGGAGGCACATCGGTGCGCATGAGTGGGGCCACGCATGTCATCTCCTCAGTCCAGCACACAGGGCAGCGGCACGGCACGACACACTAGAGCTCTTGGATGGAGCAGCAGACAGTCCACTGTAATTAATTTCTTAATGACCCGCTTTATGGCCACATCCAATGTTATTCATTAATTCATTGGTTTTCGTCAAATATGCTATTGCTGTTGGCAGTGGCGATTTTAGCATATCAATCTTGGTGGTGCAAAAAAGAAAGAAAGTGGGATGCATGCCAGCAAAGCCAGTGCACAACACAACACTAAACAATACATCAATTGCACTATAACGGTGATAACGGTGCACACAAACGGTTAGGGCCTATATAAAGCTGTCCCAACAGCAGAGTCCTAACAGCAGGTCCAACATCTTACCACTGCTACACCTGGCTATCAGCTGAGCCTTGTCTGGCAGCAAAACAGTTCATTCAGCCTCATTTACTGTCTTTTAAAAAAACATAGCTGATATGGCTGACTTGCTTAAACAAATGTGGTTTCTACGGACAATTGAGATGTACAAACTATGGTATAAGGGGACGAAAAGCGAATAAGAGGAAATCCATAATTTTGATTAATTAATGAGAGAGCTTGGACAGACATAGTCAATATAACTATTTGTTCAACACTTTTGAAATGAACAGATAAAGAATTCAGAACATGGGCCGCTCTTACAGTGTTCTCCCTGTACACCAAGTCAGAACCATAAGATAAATAAATGGGGCATATAAGCAAACAATGAAAGCTCTTACAATATTCTCATCTTGCCTATGCCGTTTGGCCATCGCTCATCCATATATTGAAATGAACATATTCTTATTAATCCCTTTACACTTGTGTGTAAAAGGTAGTTGTTGTGAAATTGTTAGATTACTTGTTAGATATTACTGCATGGTCGGAACTAGAAGCACAAGCATTTCGCTACACACACATTAACATCTGCTAACCATGTTTATGTGACCAATAAAATTTGATTTGATTTCATGATTACATTTCTCAAAAACAGGTTATAGGCTACATGTGCACCACCAAGTCAGAACAGTAAGCAACATTTTAAGAGGTGAAAATAAACCAAATTATTAGAGTGAGTCACATGGGCTACTAACAGCTTACTACATAACATAGACCGAGTATTACTTTCTTAGCTACAGTATACATATCTCCCTGGCATATTACATAATTTATGCAGCAGCATACAATACATTTTTGGACTCACCTTGTTGTGCTGTGCTCACTTGAACAGGAAGGTGGTGCGGTGGTCCTTTTGTGGGCAAATTTTGTCATCAAACTTTGTCATCAAAGCCTGGCATTCTCTGGATTTATGGTGCTTTCAGGAGAACTGGGAACTCGCAGAAAAAAAGTTTGAATCATGATGACGTCAGGTCATAGCTCTAGAAAGAGGCCTGAGTTCCCAATTTACAATTCTGAGTTTAAAAAAAAGTTTAAAACATATTTTTCCAGTCGTGGCTCGTTTTTCCCAGAGTTCTCAGTTATCTTGAACTCACTAAAGTCAGATTTTGCAGTTCTGAGTTAACAGTTGTTTTGAGTGCTGCACAAATCATGCTTCATTGACAGCATGGCCAATGTTGAATGTTTATAATTTTAAACTAGGAAAAGAGACCCTTAATCTTAGACTTGGGGCCACTCCACTGAACAGCAGGCTAGTGATTGCTTTGCAATGCTTGCAGTTAGCCACTGATTCCTTCCAAACCACGCATTGTTGAAGTTGCGATTTCCTACTTGTTGTGTGTTAATGTTTATGTCCAATGGCCAATGAGCACCGATACATTTGATCTATAATTTCTATTAATTATTTATCTTCATATGACAAGGATTAAAAATGATTTGCCAGTAGATTGTCGACTTGATTGAGGATGATGAATGCGAGCTAAGATTTTTAAAGTATGATGTTGACATGATCAGTCCAATCAAAGCTAATGTAGTTAAAACATGATTTGATGTAATTTTATCTGTGGCCAATGACCTTAGGCCTTCTTGGTTGGGTACTTCTAATGTAATTCTATGGCAGCACCCAAGGGGGCTTGAATTTTTGAGGTGACATAGTGTCCCCATGAGTGACAGAACACTGAGCCTGTGAGGACTGACACTAGAGTAGAGAAGCAGGTATGGGGAGTCAACATTTAATTAGGAACAGACATGGAACAGGACAGGAACAGCGTCAGAACCTGGTAATACAGACGTAAGACAATTAATGCAGTAGAGGGGAACAGAGCAGGGAACTGACAAATATAGGGGAGGTAATAAACATGTGATTGAGTCCAGGTAAGTCTAATAAATCACTGATATGCGTGACAAGGGGGCGAAGAGCGTGAGCAGGCGTGACAGAGCCAATCACAGCACAACGCTCCGTATTTTCTGCTGGCTTGCCCCACCACCACAGAAAGCACTGAGCTAGGCTGAATCACCTACATTTTGGAGCTGCCTTACTCAAGAAAACAGAAAAGAGACCACGTTTGTATGCAGCTTTATTAATTCAACAATATACAGTGCCTTGCGAAAGTATTCGGCCCCCTTGAACTTTGCGACCTTTTGCCACATTTCAGGCTTCAAACATAAAGATATAAAACTGTATTTTTTTGTGAAGAATCAACAACAAGTGGGACACAATCATGAAGTGGAACGACATTTATTGGATATTTCAAACTTTTTTAACAAATCAAAAACTGAAAAATTGGGCGTGCAAAATTATTCAGCCCCTTTACATTCAGTGCAGCAAACTCTCTCCAGAAGTTCAGTGAGGATCTCTGAATGATCCAATGTTGACCTAAATGACTAATGATGATAAATACAATCCACCTGTGTGTAATCAAGTCTCCGTATAAATGCACCTGCACTGTGATAGTCTCAGAGGTCCGTTAAAAGCGCAGAGAGCATCATGAAGAACAAGGAACACACCAGGCAGGTCCGAGATACTGTTGTGAAGAAGTTTAAAGCCGGATTTGGATACAAAAAGATTTCCAAAGCTTTAAACATCCCAAGGAGCACTGTGCAAGCGATAATATTGAAATGGAAGAAGTATCAGACCACTGCAAATCTACCAAGACCTGGCCGTCCCTCTAAACTTTCAGCTCATACAAGGAGAAGACTGATCAGAGATGCAGCCAAGAGGCCCATGATCACTCTGGATGAACTGCAGAGATCTACAGCTGAGGTGGCAGACTCTGTCCAACAATCAGTCGTATATTGCACAAATCTGGCCTTAATGGAAGAGTGGCAAGAAGAAAGCCATTTCTTAAAGATATCCATAAAAAGTGTCATTTAAAGTTTGCCACAACCACCTGGGAGACACACCAAACATGTGGAAGAAGGTGCTCTGGTCAGATGAAACCAAAATTGAACTTTTTGGCAACAATGCAAAACGTTATGTTTGGCGTAAAAGCAACACAGCTCACATCACCCTGAACACACCATCCCCACTGTCAAACATGGTGGTGGCAGCATCATGGTTTGGGCCTGCTTTTCTTCAGCAGGGACAGCGAAGATGGTTAAAATTGATGGGAAGATGGATGGAGCCAAATACAGGACCATTCTGGAAGAAAACCTGATGGAGTCTGCAAAAGACCTGAGACTGGGACGGAGATTTGTCTTCCAACAAGACAATGATCCACAACATAAAGCAAAATCTACAATGGAATGGTTCAAAAATAAACATATCCAGGTGTTAGAATGGCCAAGTCAAAGTCCAGACCTGAATCCAATCGAGAATCTGTGGAAAGAACTGAAAACTGCTGTTCACAAATGCTCTCCATCCAACCTCACTGAGCTCGAGCTGTTTTGCAAGGAGGAATGGGAAAAAATTTCAGTCTCTCGATGTGCAAAACTGATAGAGACATACCCCAAGCGACTTACAGCTGTAATCGCAGCAAAAGGTGTCGCTACAAAGTATTAACTTAAGGGGGCTGAATAATTTTGCACGCCCAATTTTTCAGTTTTTGGTTTGTTAAAAAAGTTTGAAATATCCAATAAATGTCGTTCCACTTCATGATTGTGTCCCACTTGTTGTTGATTCTTCACAAAAAAATACAGTTTTATATCTTTATGTTTGAAGCCTGAAATGTGGCAAAAGGTCGCAAAGTTCAAGGGGGCCGAATACTTTCGCAAGGCACTGTATATTTTTTTTACATTGTTTTCAAACTGATATGTGACACATATTAATGCCTAAATCAAATCAAATCAAATCAAATTTTATTTGTCACATACACATGGTTAGCAGATGTTAATGCGAGTGTAGCGAAATGCTTGTGCTTCTAGTTCCGACAATGCAGTAATAACCAACAAGTAATCTAACTAACAATTCCAAAACTACTGTCTTATACACAGTGTAAGGGGATAAAGAATATGTACATAAGGATATATGAATGAGTGATGGTACAGAGCAGCATAGGCAAGATACAGTAGATGATATCGAGTACAGTATATACATATGAGATGAGTATCTAAACAAAGTGGCATAGTTAAAGTGGCTAGTGATACATGTATTACATAAGGATGCAGTCGATGATATAGAGTACAGTGTATACGTATGCATATGAGATGAATAATGTAGGGTAAGTAACATTATATAAGGTAGCATTGTTTAAAGTGGCTAGTGATATATTTACATCATTTCCCATCAATTCCCATTATTAAAGTGGCTGGAGTTGAGTCAGTGTCATTGTCAGTGTGTTGGCAGCACCCACTCAATGTTAGTGGTGGCTGTTTAACAGTCTGATGGCCTTGAGATAGAAGCTGTTTTTCAGTCTCTCGGTCCCAGCTTTGATGCACCTGTACTGACCTCGCCTTCTGGATGATAGCGGGGTGAACAGGCAGTGGCTCGGGTGGTTGATGTCCTTGATGATCTTTATGGCCTTCCTGTAACATCGGGTGGTGTAGGTGTCCTGGAAGGCAGGTAGTTTGCCCCCGGTGATGCGTTGTGCAGACCTCACTACCCTCTGGAGAGCCTTACGGTTGAGGGTGGAGCAGTTGCCGTACCAGGCGGTGATACAGCCCGCCAGGATGCTCTCGATTGTGCATCTGTAGAAGTTTGTAAAACATGTAAAACAGGCAAGCCCAAATTGTACTTTATTTATTTTTGCTAAAAATGTGGAGCTCGAAACCGGTGGGGCTCTGCCCTGAATGACAGGTCGCCGCTGGCAGTTCGAGTTTTGCATGCCATTTTTGTTTACATTCCTTTCCAACCAAATTGGCCTATAATAGCTGTCCGGAAGGCATACACATTACACCAAGGTTAGCCTTACGTCTCCCCACTGGAAGCCTGAGGTAGGGGGAGCGCGGAATCTATGAAATAGTGCACCTCTAACTTTGTACAGTACTAATGCAATTAGCAAAATCAGTCACACTATGAAATGCTACCAAATAAACCACAATTCATTCATAATATTGTTCACAGACATATTGTTGCATTTTTTCTGGGTTGTGCGAAATTGTTAAGAATAATATAAAACCAGTCTGTACACCACCAAGGTGAATTGGTTTAGTCTTGAGTCTTGGTTGACAGTGTTGGGGAATGGGTGGGGAATTTGTTTCAATTTGTCTTTGTTACTTCTTTTTGATATTTACGAGTCTTATTTTTGTATATATTTTTATATTTATATAGTTTTAAATGTTATGATTAATTATTTGTGTTGTTCCAAATGTCTGAATACAAATGACAGTTACTGCACACTGGTGCTTTGTTGTTGGTGGGGGGCTGAAGGGTAGTTCACCCTGGGAGCCATAGAAGCTAGAACCACCACTGGCCACATTGTTAAGAAAGGTACTACGTGGCACAGGTGGAAGATCATACCTCACCACCCATTGAATTATGTTGTGTGCATGGTTCTTTAAACATCTTTTCCAGTTGTGGATCAGCGGTTTGGGCGTGAGGCTATCATCCTGGGTCTTATTTTTATAACGTTCCCTTGCGTCATGCAGCCATTCCTCTGGGTAACCCCGTTGTCTGAAACGCTCATCCAGATAGTCGGCTTGTTTGTCATAGTCACTTTGTGTAGTACAAATTATGTGTATGCGACTGTATTGGCTAATTTGGAGGCTCTTTTTTAGGGGTGTAGGGTAGTAACGGTCTCCGCGTAACAGGGAATTCCTGTCTGTCTGCTTCCTGTAAAGATCCGTGCTTCCACCCTACACCTCTAAAAAATAGCCTCCCCATTAGCCAATAATGTGGTTGCTCCACTAAAGGTTTTGCAATTTACGCTGTGGGACTTCATTTGTGGTTTAGTACAGTACCCTGCGTCACTACTTCATTGCTCCAGACCAGCGCAAGGGGGTGTTAGAGCACTGATTATGCTTTGGGTCCCAAGGTGTTTCTGTGTCTCTGTAGTACTGTAGCCTACTCCTGACCAGTCATGCTGTACAGTAATGTTCCTTAGTGGCGCAAAGGTCTAAGACACTGCATTGGAGTGGAAGCTATGTTGCTACTGATGCTGGTTCAATCCCGGTGCTGTCCTTGACAGGGAGATCAAGGCTGACTGTAGGTTTTTGGTTTCTCTCCCTCTAAAAACAGAAAGAAATCATTCTAAATAACAAACTGGCTATGAATTAGTAACAATGTCTCACCCCAAGTTCACTAATTTTACGTTATTTGAAAACAAAATAATCTCCAAAATATTGTTATTTTTTAAACAAAGTGATTAGTATTATTAATTTAGAATTATGTACGGACGGGCAAGGTTCAAGGCACGAGGGCAGGGGGCACGGGATGGGCCACAGAGCCGTGCACAGAAGACGGACCTACCCCATGGGGAAATGGGGAGGAGGAAGGGAGGGGTGATGGACCCCCACCCCGCCCCACTGGGTAGCAAACGGCTGGACAACGGACCGTCCCGAAAAAACACATGGTTGCCAAGAAAACGGCTCATTTTGCTAGATTCTTAAAATGTACACGCAGCATTTGTATGTTGGAGTCACTTTTAATTCTTAATTGATCAACCGTTTCTATCATAGGCCACTGTATTCGATGGGGGCTCAGGGCGGTACCATTCTGCTCATCTGATGAAGGTGCACATGGATCCGATTCAAACTTTGAAGACCGAGATCGAGTCATTGAAGACAGACCAGCAGAAAGAGAAACATTATCTGAGGGCAGAGATAAGGGCGACAGCTGATGCATTGGTCCAGAGCCAGGCGGCATCGGCATAGAGTCAGGCGGAGGATGACGCGTTGAAGAGGGCGAGGATCCATGCCAGGCACACTTGTGAGCTCTGGAACTTCACCTCCGACAGGCAGAGTCAACATACCTGGTGGGTTCATCAGGTCGTCGGTTCACCCTGACATTTCTATTCCTCTTCTGACAACAGAACTTGACCAACTCCTCACTAGGCACAGCAAGGGCCGTCTGGACCATTATGCTGTTCTGCTACAGCCTAATAAATAAATGCAGGTGGCTTATATCTTCAAAATCCTTTAATGCTTTATTATACAAATGTAAAACCATATACTGTACAGTACTGTATTTCTTCAATCATCATATTTATGCTTTCGTTAATAAAATAATGATGAAAATACTCTTTCAAAATGCCAATGTTTATTTAGTTATGGATCCATAACGAATTACTATGTGAATAAATATCACTAAATTAGAGAAATATCAGAACAATGTTGTCTAATGAAGGTTAACAAATTGTTGCTTACTGGAAAATACTCTTTCAAACACACATGGTCACGTTGTACATCGCCATTATGGCTATTAGCAGGGCTATATTTATATTATTTTAAATAAATATTATTTTGGCCTATTCAGATTACAATCACTCACTGTCGTTTTAAAAAAAAACAAAATAATCTCAAATATCGTTATATATAGCCTACCCGCTCTGGATGACTATTTCAGTATCATTTCGCATTGAGCATGGAGAAACAAAAAATTTCAATTATATTCCATGATATTCTTGAAATATGTGTGTTGACTGAATATAAGCCAACATCTCTCTGTATTTTGATACATTGTGGATGGGGCCTCTCGAGTGGCGCAGCTGTCTAAGATACTGCATTGCAGTTCAAAATGTGTTGCTACAGATGGAGGGTTCAATACCTGTGCTGGCTGCCTCTGGCAGACCCATGAGGTGGCTTTTGGTTTTATTTTAGAATCCTCCAACCCTTTATATGTAATTATTGGCACACTTTATCAATCACACTTTACATACTGTATCCCATTAGCCAGGCCTATTCACAATCAGATTCTGGTATGCAGGGGAGGGAGATTGGACAATCTGCGCTGAACTAAATACAGTAGATGGCCTACTGTTTGGGGTTGCCATGTTGTTTATGTTCTATCCTTTGAAGAGGTATAATATATAATTTAAGCTGTATTGCTGTAAACAGCTAAGGAGCATGGTAAATCAAAGTGAGACCATCAATCCATTGGAAATACATCAGAGGTACAGCACAGCACTATGTATTCAAATCAAATTCAAATGTATTTATAAAGCCCTTCTTACATCAGCTGATATCTCAAAGTGCTGTACAGAAACCCAGCCTAAAACCCCAAACAGCAAGCAATGCAGGTGTAAAAGCATGGTGGCTAGGAAAAACTCCCTAGAAAGGCCAGAACCTAGGAAGAAACCTAGAGGGGAACCAGGCTATGTGGGGTGGCCAGTCCTCTTCTGGCTATGCCGGTGGAGATTATAACAGAACATGGCCAAGATGTTCAAATGTTCATAGATGACCAGCAGGGTCAAATAATAATATTCAACACAACTGCTCTCTTCTGTTCTGTTCCCTTCTGATTCCCACAGCAGCAGCATCACAAATTATTTCCCAACATTTCAAGACAAACACCAGGAAATAAAAGGAGGTGGTAAACAGTTATTAGAATCCCCAAACAATCTTGCATTACAAGTGTATGGAAAACTATAGAAATAACAATTCTCAGCCAAAGTTATCTTTTTTTTAAAGTAGAGTAGATGTCCGCTCCCCCATGGAAATATAATTAGCATAATAAAATAAAAAATCCAAATCCACCTGTTTAAGCTAGAGATAACAGTTTTTGCATGGGCTGCATCTCAATCCACCTGTTTAAGCTAGAGATAACAGTTTTTGCATGGGCTGCGTCTCAATCCACCTGTTTAAGCTAGAGATAACAGTTTTAGCATGGGCTGCGTCTCAATCCACCTGTTTAAGCTAGAGATAACAGTTTTAGCATGGGCTGTGTCTCAATCCACCAGTTTAAGCTAGAGATAACAGTTTTTGCATGGGCTGCGTCTCAATCCACCTGTTTAAGCTAGAGATAACAGTTTTTGCATGGGCTGCGTCTCAATCCACCTGTTTAAGCTAGAGATAACAGTTTTAGCATGGGCTGTGTCTCAATCCACCAGTTTAAGCTAGAGATAACAGTTTTTGCATGGGCTGCGTCTCAATCCACCTGTTTAAGCTAGAGATAACAGTTTTTGCATGGGCTGCGTCTCAATCCACCTGTTTAAGCTAGAGATAACAGTTTTAGCATGGGCTGCGTCTCAATCAACCTGTTTAAGCTAGAGATAACAGTTTTTGCATGGGCTGCATCTCAATCCACCTGTTTAAGCTAGAGATAACAGTTTTTGCATGGGCTGCATCTCAATCCACCTGTTTAAGCTAGAGATAACAGTTTTTGCATGGGCTGCGTCTCAATCCACCTGTTTAAGATAGAGATAACAGTTTTTGCATGAGCTGCGTCTCAATCCACCTGTTTAAGCTAGAGATAACAGTTTTAGCATGGGCTGCGTCTCAATCCACCTGTTTAAGCTAGAGATAACAGTTTTTGCATGGGCTGCGTCTCCATCCACCTGTTTAAGCTAGAGATAACAGTTTTAGCATGGGCTGCGTCTCAATCCACCTGTTTAAGCTAGAGATAACAGTTTTAGCATGGGCTGCGTCTCAATCCACCTGTTTAAGCTAGAGATAACAGTTTTAGCATGGGCTGCGTCTCAATCCACCTGTTTAAGCTAGAGATAACAGTTTTTGCATGGCCTGCGTCTCAATCCACCTGTTTAAGCTAGAGATAACAATTTTTGCATGGGCTGCGTCTCAATCCACCTGTTTAAGCTAGAGATAACAGTTTTGCATGAGCTGCGTCTCAATCCACCTGTTTAAGCTAGAGATAACAGTTTTTGCATGGGCTGCGTCTCAATCCACCTGTTTAAGCTAGAGATAACAGTTTTTGCATGGCCTGCGTCTCAATCCACCTGTTTAAGCTAGAGATAACCGTTTTTGCATGGCCTGCGTCTCAATCCACCGCATCCGCCAATGGCAGCCTTCAACCGTATGCGTTGGAAGGTTGCCAAGCTACAGCTGTGTTTGTCAAACCATGAGACATCCCGAAAATCGTTCTTGTCACGGAAACGTCTGTAGCGTCAGAACGGTTTGGCCTACAGATGAATATGACCACTCGATGGAAAGATGAGACGTTTTTTGCACCAGCCTTACAAGACTCATCTGAAGGAAGTACAGTATATATGGAAGTGGTTTAGTGCCCCCAAATATTTTGTATGGGAAAAATAATAAATAATAATTACCTGATCTTTCTTATATAGAACAGACACTTTAAAACCAACTTCCCTTTGTTTTATTTTTGGACTATGTCACGTGTGCTTATGTTTATTGATTAAATAATTCACTCCCTGGACTTGCTTCCCAACTCCCAGCGCAACGTTACAGAATAACGCCTCACCAAAGGGAAGCATCAGGGGGTGGTGTTTTGTTTTTGTGTTGGAGGTGATGTCGGGTTCGGGTGTCAGTACCCGAGTTACCAGGGAGGCCTCAGGCGGTTCGTCGGACTCTCATGCTTCAGCTGGCTTGACGGGTTCCCATGCCTCGGCGGGTTCGACGGGTTCCCCTGCATCAGCTGGATCGACAGGTTTCCATACCTTAGTGGGATCGATAGGCTCCCATGCCTCAGCTGGGTGAAAAGGTTCCCGTGCCTCAGCCGATGCAACCAGGGAGTTTTCAGCTGGGTCATTAGGATCTCACGCCTCAGCCGGTTTGTCAGGTTTCTGCTCCTCAGCGGAGGCAACTGTTCCGCTCCTGTTCCCCGGGATCGTCCCTTTGGTTGGCGTCCTGCGGCTGGAGCCCCGTGCCAGGTAGGGGGTACTGTCACGTGTGCTCCCTCTCCGGCCTCTAGGTTACCAGGCTGCTGATTATTGCGCACACCTGCCACCATCGTCACACGCATCAGTGCCTAATGACATTCACCTGGAAGCCATCACCTCCTAGATTACCTGCCCTATTTATGTCACTCCCTTTGGTTCCTTCCCCAGGGGTTGTTGTTTCAGTTTCATGTCTGTGCGTTGTTCGTGTTTCCCTGAACTTGCTTCCCGACTCCCAGAGCGCATGTTAGACTATCTGTTGTTCTATGTAGTGAATCTTTTATTTGTTGAGTTTCTATGAGCTAACAGCAGTAAGGCCAATGCAGTTATATTGGCATATTGGGCATGGGATGCAACATGGTGCAAATAGTTTATTTTCACTATATGTTTCCATAAAATACAATTGGAAAATCCATAATATATTGGGTTTAAAATGGAAAGAAAGTAGCTTATAAACTATTTGAAAGCAGCCATTATGGAAGAGAACCTGGCTGCATGTGGCTATGGAGAGATAAGGTATCCATTAGCTAGCAGCACCACAGCCAGCAGAGTGAGCCCAGACAGCCGTACAGACTAATGGCTATTACTGAGGAGGCCATTAGTAACACATGCAGTACTTTGCTAATGCTTGATAAGGACCACATCACACTGCCTATTACCTCCAGCATGGCAGATAATGATGTCAGCATTACACCTATTCACATTCAGATAACAACCTATCAAGACACACTTGTAATACTATTCTGATGAAACTATAATGTAGGATTTAAGTCATGACACTTTATTACAGAGCAGATTATTTGACATACCCCTTGATAGAGCTAAGATAACCCGTAGCTTCCTTTTCTTGCCACAGAGAAGCTAAACTATAAATTGAAAACATCCGTTAGTACAGAATGGTTGTCAGTGGTGTTTTTCCTCCTCGAAAAACTTTATACATTGGCTCCCCAGAGATGGGCTCAAATAAGATAATTTTCCACCACTCTCGCAATAAAATCAAACTGCAAACACAAAAGTTCAAGTTCTCTGTTTCCTGCTTTCCCTGAAAAGGGGTGAACTCAGCAGAAACATGATTCCCAAACATAGCAACCCACAGCAATATCATTGATTGAAGCTTCATGTGGACCTGTACTTCTTCCCTCTTTCTACACAACAGTACCATAGCTGAAATTTAAGGAATTTAGGACTTGATTACCTTCTCATACTCATATAAACAAACACACTCTAGAGTGCACACATGTAAATACATAATCACACACACACACATTCACATACACACACACACAGTGTACAAAACATAGACTAACCAGGTGAATCAAGTCAAATGAAATCAAGTGTTATTTGTCACATGCGCCGAAAACAACAGACCTTACCGTGAAATGCAGGTGAAAGCTATGTATGTGACCTCCTGGGGGTACAACTCAATATTAGGAAGGTGTTCTTAATGTTTTGTACACTCACTGTATAATATATACATATAGTAATACTACAGTACTATAGTCTTTTTTCATGTGGGTATTTTGAGCTTGCTCCTGTGGGTTTAACACGATATTGTCATTTGTTTTGAATGGCAACATAATGAAGAAAACTGGCTAAACCAGAACATTTTTGGACCAAGACAAAGTTTGCTGCCTATGTTGTCTCAATATTGATTATCAGATGCTGATCTGCAGCATCCCATCTATGAGTTGTGTCCATGCTCATCCATGCCTGAGTGTACAGCCTTCATACTCCCCAAGTTGCCTCACCCTCTGCTCTGCTGTGTGATGCTGACTGGCAGTGACTCCATCAATCAGCATTCTGTGGTAGAAATTCTATAGTAAGAGAGACTGCAGATATGCAGGGAACAGAGTTGTTAAAAATCATTTAGCTTGTCTGTGTAGATCAAGATAGCTGATATTGCCACCATTCTCTGTTCCTCCCAGCAATTCCTTTTGAGACATTATTGTTTCTGTCACATAGCTAAATTCCTGCCGATCATGGTATCCAATTGCAACTCCTGTACAGACTAATAAACAGGGAGAGGCAAAGGTCGTCAGAGCCGTGCATCCTCATTTGAAACTTTTCAACCCAACTCAATTGTTTCCGCACTTCTTCAATTTCATGTATACAATGCCCCTGTACAACCGGGAGAGGAAGCCAGCTGCACCACTGTGCATACACGATGGGACAAAGACATCTCTGCCGGCCAAACCCTCTCCTAACCCGGACAACGCCGGGCCAATTGTGCACCGCCCCATAGGTCTTCCGGTCACAGACAGCTGCGACAGAGCCTGGACTCAAACTCAGAATCTCTAGGGGCACAGCTAGCACTGTGGAGGCCTTAGTAAAGTGTTATTAAATATAAAGTTAGATGTGCCTTTTTATTAAAACACGGAAGTCCTTTTCAGTTGTGTCGACTCAAACAATCATGTGATCAGATACTAAATAGAGAGTTATTGTACTAGCTTCCATTTAAGGAATTAATAGTGTAGTGCATCTGATAGCCAGGTCAGTGGTTGGCTGAGAGCCAAAACAGAGTCTTGTTTTGGAATTCTACTGCTTAGCTTCTCTGGCAGTGAATCATCTGAAGTGCAGTCTTGATATTAAACTCAGATGATTGTAAATAATTGTCTTTCTTAGAAGAGGAAATAAAATAGTTTGATGTTGTGTCAGCCTTTATGAATGTGCTAAAGAGCTTAAATGTGGCCACCAGTCAATACAGCACCCGACAACAGATTTACGAATCAAGGGAAAGATTCTAATTTGCCAGTTTAGTGTGATTGATCGTCTCCTGGTAAACGGCACCATGAGCTAATCTACCAAAGGTTATTTATCATCATAATTCCTTCCTTGGCCCCATTCTCACCCGTGATCCACCTTTTACAAAGCCATAAAACATTTTTATAGACATGATCTGGCAAGACATTTTTTTAACTAGGCAAGTCAGTGAAGAACAAATTCTTATTTACAATGACTGCCTACACCGGCCAAACCTGGATGATGCTGGGCCAATTGTGCACCGCCCTATGGGTCTGTCAATCACAGCCAGTTGTGATACAGCCTGGATTTGAACCAGGGTGTCTTTAGTGACACCTCTAGCACTGAGATGCAATGTCTTAGACCAATGCGCCCCTCAGGAGCCCAATATACTGAATGCTATTTAACATGGCATACAGTATATATTGAATGTACTGTAGCATATACAGAACATTCATTTACATTTGGACCATTATTATTACTGGTAAATACTTCCAAACACGGAAGCTCTGGCTTTGCCTAACAGAGTTAGATCAAAAAAGCTGTGTGTAAGTGTTAGAATGTGTTTGTCTGTTTGACTGCTGCTTAGTGCCCCTTGTGGTGTCTCTGGGACTCAACCACCTGTCATGCCTCAGTGAAAAGATAATTGATCCAATGCCAAGATGTATTCATTCATTCATATCCTTCCCTACCTCACATCTATCCAAGAGCAAGGTTATGAATATGAGAGGAAATGTATTGAGTTATTCATTCATCTATCATCATTGTGTTCCTTTGAGATTTAAGTTGTGTCATTTTGTGGCTCAAAGTAAGCTACAAAGCAATGGAATTACAGAGTACCTACTTTACAATGCTGCAGGACGTCCTAATGCTGCAGGACGTCCTAATGCTGCAGGACATTCCAATGCTGCAGGACGTCCTAATGCTGCAGGACATTCCAATGCTGCAGGACGTCCTAATGCAGCAGGACGTCCTAATGCAGCAGGACGTCCTAATGCAGCAGGACGTCCTAATGCTGCAGGACATCCTAATGCTGCAGGACACCTTAATGCTGCAGGATATCCTAATGCTGCAGGACACCCTAATGCTGCAGGACACCCTAATGCTGTAGGACGTCCTAATGCTGCAGGACGTCCTAATGCTGCAGGACGTCCTAATGCTGCAGGACACCCTAATGCTGCAGGATATCCTAATGCTGCAGGATGTCCTAATGCTGCAGGACGTCCTAATGCTGCAGGACACCCTAATGCTGCAGGACACCCTAATGCTGCAGGATATCCTAATGCTGCAGGATGTCCTAATGCTGTAGGACGTCCTAATGTTGCAGGACGTCCTAATGTATTGGCAACTTGCAATCAATAAAAATCTAAGTGTGTGTGTGTGTGTCTTGTTTCCCCAGCCATGCCCTTCATCATCTCCATGCTGCTGGCCAGTCTGAACAGTTGCTGTAACCCGTGGATCTACATGTGCTTTGCGGGCCACCTGTTCTCAGACCTGAGGCAGAACTTTGTGTGCTGCTCGGCCCGCTACCTCAAGTCATCCCAGTGCCACTGCGAGCGTGACAACGACTCCAGCCGCAAAAGCAACTCCTCCACCTACGTTATCAAGAGCACCAGTAGCCAGAGGAGCGTCACACAGACATCTACCACATGAGACGCCCTCACTTCCCACAATGGTACCCCCCCAGTCAGAACTGTAAACCCCTCACACACACCCTCCACCACCGCCCCAAACCCACATTTCTCCTTCCCCTACTGTTGTCCCGCTCCGGGGGAGGCTCACCTAAAACTATTGCACTGATTTTTATATTTAGTCTCAGACATGGTTTGTCAAGAGTAAATTGAACTTAAATTGATTGTTGTACAGATGGAGATTTATTTGGGGACATGTTGAACGTCTCCACTTACAGGCAAATGTCCTGTCGCAGTTCAGAGTGAGTCATCCATTGATTGTGTTTTCAGACTGATGGATTTACATATTTGGTCCGTGGAGGAGGACAGGAGATGGTAAATGAAAAATTAAGCACTGACTGTCTGTCACTCCCAACCAAGGAGAGGAGGGAGCTGTGTTCTCCTCACCATGGACTTAAAGTCCATTAACATAGGCCTCCCATGCCACAGACTTTGTGTCAATCAGATCTGTAATGGTGGTTTGGATTGTGAATACTGACCAAGACAGTGACATTTCTTATTCATTTTGTCAGCCTGAAGGTAAAGCTACTCTCCTCTTGCATTGCTTTGCACATATTGACATTTAGGATGTCTCCTGTGCTATGTTGCTCATGTCTGTTGTATCACACCATCCTTTAGGTCACACACACAGTACGTTTCAATTATTACACAGTTTGTGAAATGACAACTGCCATATCTGTCATGCTGTAAATGTTTACTTACTTAATTTTACAGAAGGCAACTCAATAAACTAGCTACCATTTTCTTCTAGGATGAACATAAACATCCAAATGTATTTCTATGAAGATTGTGGTGTACTTTGGCAAAAATGCTCCTACGTAATTACTCTGTATGTACTTTTTGAGTGGTAGGCTGACGTCTTCTTCATTGCAAAATAGGATTGAGAAAATGGATTACAGACACTCAGAACACTCAGAATTGGGAGAGCAATTCCATGAATCCTGCTTTGAACTATCTGGATTATTCAATGTATTGTAGAACCTATTGCATAAAGAGGGTGACCTGCCTTAATTATGAATCTACTTGAAACTCTGTTCCTTGTGCACATCACAAATGGCAGTATTATTTTATTTTACAAAGTTGGCTTCTTCTTTTACTGTAAACGTCTTGGTTTTCATTCCTTAAACCTACTGAACATTTAATAGAAAACATCATTTCCTTATTTGCATTTAAAGTACATAGTGTATGTATCTCTTATTTATTTGAAATAAATTGTTTGTGTTCTATCAAGTGAGTCTGAAATGATTTTTGTGTGCATCAAATGGAGTTGAGCCTTTTGGACCTCATAACTTAACTTATTTAAAAAATATATATTTTTTATGATAAAAAGGACATGTTTGACTTTTAGTAAATCATACTAGTCAAGCTCATGTACTTTTGGGGGGGGGCATTAATTAATTGCCCCTGAACAAGGCAGTTAACCCACGGTTCCCCGGTAGGCCGTCATTGTAAGAATTTAAGAATTTAAGAATTTGTAAGAATTTGTTCTTAACTGACTTGCCTAGTTAAATAAAGGTTCAATACAATTTTAAAACAAAAACATTGTTTTACCACCAAAGAAATTATGACAATTTCTGAATGTGGTTTAATTTTACAAAGGGGCTATTTTCTTTATTGGTGAACTATAACAAACTAATACGGTTCAAAGTGATATCAGGGGCACACAGCAAATCTTAAATAAAATAATAATAAATACAATAATCATGAAAAAAACATTATTGATGATAGAGAATTTAACTAGGACTATAAAATAAACGTATTATTATTTTAATGCTTATATTTCTTGTGGAAGTTGATGAATAGAATTGTCCAACACAACAAGACAGTCGTGAAGAGGGCACGACAAAGCCTATTCCCCCTCAGGAAACTCAAAACATTTGGCATGGGTCCTGAGATCTTCAAAAGTTTCTACAGCTGCAAAATCGAGAGCATCCTGACTGCTTGCATCACTGCCTGGTACGGCAATTGCTCTGACTCTGACCGCAAGGCACTACAGAGGGTAGTGCGTACGGCCCAGTACATCACTGGGGCTAAGCTGCCTGCCATCCAGGACCTCTACACCAGGCGGTGTCAGAGGAAGGCCCTAAAAATTGTCAAAGACCCCAGCCACCCCAGTCATAGACTGTTCTCTCTACTACTGCATGGCAAGCGGTACCGGAGTGCCAAGTCTAGGACAAAAAGGCTTCTCAACAGTTTTTAATCCCCAAGCCATAAGAATCCTGAACAGGTAATCAAATGGCTACCCGGACTATTTGCATTGTGTGCCCCCTCAACCCCTCTTTTTACGCTGCTGCTACTCTCTGTTTATCATTTATGCATAGTCACTTTAACTATATATTCATGTACATACTACCTCAATTGGGCCGACCAACCACTGCTCCCTCACATTGACTAACTGGGCTATCTGCATTGTGTCCCGCCCCGCCCCCCCACCACCCGCCAACCCCTCTTTTACTCTACTGCTACTCTCTGTTCATCATATATCCATAATCACTTTAACCATATCTACATGTACATACTACCTCAATCAGCCTGACTAACCGATGTCTTTATGTAGCCTCGCTGCTTTTATAGCCTCGCTACTGTATATAGCCTGTCTTTTTACTGTTGTTTTATTTCTTTACTTACCTAATGTTCACCTAGCACATTTTTAAACTATTGGTTAGAGCCTGTAAGTAAGCAGGTACCTGTTGCATTCAGCGCGCATGACAAATAAACTTTGATTTGATTTGATAACACCCAGAGACATGTCAAAAACGCCTATATCCACTGAAAAAAAGTGTTAAAAATGCATAGAATTCCCTTTCAAGATCCATATATTTGTGTTTTTAAGGTAAAGGACACCGACCTTCTGCTTAAAGCCTTTTGGAATCCACATTTTACACTAAATAAGAAGTGATATTTCCTGGGGCCAGAAAAGGCACCACATTGTAGGAATGACCCAGCTCATAAAGTATGTTGAACTTCTGTATCTTACATTTAAATTCATGTGCACATGTCATTGAAAGATAGGAAAAATATTTGGGATGGGATAATGCTACTTTTATAGGCATGTCCTTACGTGTCTGGTTCCAGACCACTGGTTCTCAATAGGCTTTTCTGTCCTTACCTTCCAATGAGAATGACTGGTCCACCTGGTTACAAAAATAAGTTTATAATTTCCACTTTAAAATTTCAGACTTGATTTTCCCTCACGAAAAATGTATCAACCCATACAAAAATGAATTATAATCCACATAATAATTCAAAGTTCCTGTTGCTGCAGGATTATTTTACTGCTGTAGTAAACTGGATCAAATTAAGATCCTACATCTATAGAGGCCAAGAGGATAATAATAATCTGTGATATCAATTCAAAGAAACCCAAATACTGCTCTGGAATGTTTATAGCCACAGTCTTATCCATCAAATAATTATGTGCAAATGCCGATAGAGCAAATTCCCCACAGATTAGGTTAGGCCCCACTCATCATAAATCGACAACAGATATTTGTACTTCTCTTTCTCAATCAATATATAAACAAATGCAATAATACCAATGTCGTATATCTTTAGTGAGATAATTGGCCTACACTCTAATGCCACATACTTGGCTGAATTGTAGGACCTGCAAATAGAAAATTCTACTTATCATTTTAAAACCTGAGTCTCCTTTCTT
Source organism: Oncorhynchus tshawytscha (assembly GCF_018296145.1). Classification (NCBI taxonomy): domain Eukaryota; kingdom Metazoa; phylum Chordata; class Actinopteri; order Salmoniformes; family Salmonidae; genus Oncorhynchus; species Oncorhynchus tshawytscha. Next base: position 46,239,156 of record NC_056435.1, on the reverse strand, counting down.
TCTAACATTCTTACAGTTTCAACAGCCACACAGTCAATTTATTGGTAGCTTATGTGAAAGAAATGTGAAGCAAAATGTACAATTTAGAATGTGTTTAATCAAAATTATTCAGTTGAGAAAATGCATCTTATTGATTCTGTAAAAGGTGATATAATCTTGTTGAAGCACTACAATTCTCTTTTCTATTGTACAACATCAACTAGTTTATCAGCAGGCACAAAATGCACGCACACACACACACACACACACACACACACACACACACACACACACACACACACACACACACACACACACACACACACACACACACACACACACACACACACACACACACACACACATCTGACTGTTTAATATACTGTATATCAATTCAGAATTGGGCTCTCCAACCCTGTTCCTGTGAATGACCCTCCTGTAGGTTTTCACTCCATCCCTAGTTGTAACTAACCTGATTCAGCTTATCAACCAGCTAATTATTAGAATCATGTGTACTAGATTAGGGTTGGAGCTCTTCAGGAACAGGGTTGGAGAGCCCTGTGTAGCCCTGTGTAGGCAGTATTGTCCTACAGGCACTGCAATGTCGTTAGAGTGACTGGGGTGTTTATGTCATGTGACCGAGAAGCTACTGTCCTCAGCATCTCAAGATATATTCCATGGCTGCCAGCGCTCTATTCCCTCAATGAACAGGCAGCTCTCTGCCTTCCAACGGAGCCAGAGCTGTCACCCAACCATGCTGCAGCTATCACAGAGCCTCTAATGGCACTGGTCGCTCTGAGCATGTCAGGACTCAAAGGGCAAGATGGACTGGGCGAGGCCCAGGGCTCCGGGCTGGGTGAGGGTAACGGGGGGTGTCTTGGGAAATATGAGGACACCAGGACTGGTCATCTGGTCTGGCATATAAAAAGGGTGCAACATTTCATCCAAACACATGTAAACACTGTGGTGGGTGTGAGTCAGTGGTGGCTGGTGACACTTTAAATGGGGAGGACAGGCTTACAGTAATGGCAGGAACAGAATAATGGAATGGCCTCAAACACATTAAACACATGGCTTTCCATGTGTTTGATCCATTCCATTGACTGCATTCCATTCATTATTATGAGCCTTCCTCCCCTCACCAGCCACCTCTGGTGTGAGTGTCTAGACCTCTTTGCGCAGGGCCACTTTCACACTGCTGAAGATTTTGCCCAAGGCTTCAAAGAAGGGGTCACAGAAGGTCTGGATGCAGAGGGAGTAGATACGACTGATGCACTGTGACTCGATCAGGCAGCTCTTGATGCAGGGCACCACGGCCCAGATATGACAGAATGAGATGCAGGCGAAGAGGAAGCCCCAGAGCAGGGCCACAGGGATGCCGAAGATGGCTGAGAGGATGCGGTAGCACCAGTACTTGGACACGGTGAAGGTGGTGTAGCTGAGCTTCCACACCCCATCCAGACTGTGTGTGCCGTCAGGCTCTGCGATTACATCCTCAAACTCTACCTGCAGGGAAGGAATACCATGGACGACGTTAGTGAATTCTCACTGATGAAAGGAAGTCTAGTGTTTAGTCTAGTGAGTACCTAACACCAGGGCCAGGATTTAATCAACGACGTGTTGTCAACAAACCCATTGCACTGTCGACAATATGCCTTTGGAAGGTCATTTTCTTAATATTCACGGAAAAGTAATGGTAAATGCTGTGAATGTCGGCACAAGTGTAAATTCCCTTTTAAAGTCAAGAACAATGCGCTTAGCAACAGTGCACCCTTGATTGAATCCTTGCCCAGTTTCCTCACAAATCAATGGATATGATTATGCAAAAATGCATGTGATATTATGACTTAACAACATTACTGTTATCATTAGTAGTGCCTGGGGTACATAGTGGATGAAATAAACACAACTATACTGAGGGCCTATACCACACTTCAATCTGTTCTGTGTACTGTACTAACAAATAGACCCCTTTCTGTGTTAGCAAACATTGCCACACTAGGGACACAGGGAGTTCTCATAGACCGCTAGCAAAAAAGCCTCCATTTACATGTTGCTTATGAGTGCATTTCCCACTACCTTGGATTATGAATGGATTGTAAAAGCTTGCATGAATGACCTGCTTATTATAATGTGTGTGTCATCGTTGCCCATCAACTGCATTATACGTAAAAAACATTTTTTTGAAACACTTCAACTTCAACTGGTAAACATACCCTTCGCTAACTTTACTACAGACTATATCAATGAGCGTTAACTACTGAATCTAAAATAGGTATTTGGCAAAGATCACAACTAAATATACTCTTAGCAACTGCTCAAGCAATAATCAAAACAACATTGTAAGCGTATGAGAACCCCAAAAACGTGTTTTATTTAGAAGTAATAACTACAGTATGTAAATGTGGTCTATGTTGAATGGGCGCAGATGGTGATGGCTTTCATTTTCTGCCTCCAAAAGTCAGTGTGTGACGTCATTGTGTTGTCTACTGAAAAGTGGCTGAAACCCAGAGTTTCTTCACGTAAAATGCAAGTCTGTGATGGCCCAGTTTGTAATTGCTTGTTGTATTCAGTATCCAACACCTGGTCCTTACATAGACATCTGCAACTCAACCCTGAATGGTAATTCACTTGTTACACTCAACAGATGCCTAACAGATGTAAACCAATTTCTAGAATTTGAAATATTACTACTGAATCACAGTCTATTCCTTTTAATTATCACAACTTTAAAATTGGTTGTAGGCATGCTTTCCAAACTGAAAAGTGGTGCGTGCATATGTATTCACCCCCTTTGCTATGAAGCCCCTAAATAAGATCTGGTGCAACCAGTTACCTTCAAAGGTCACATAATTAGTTAAATAAAGTCCACCTGTGTGCAATCGAAGTGTCCCATGATCTGTCACATAATCTCAGTATATATACAACTGTTCTGAAAGGCTCCAGAATCTGCAACACCACTAAGCAAGGCACACCACCAAGCACGTGGCACCATGAAGACCAAGGAACTCTCCAAACAGGTCAGGGACAAAGTTGTGGAGAAGTACAGATCAGGGTTGGGTTATAAAAAAATATCAGAAACTTTGAACATCCCACAAAGCACCATTAAATCCATTATAAAAACATTTGAAAGAATATGGCACCACAACAAACCTGCCAAGAGAGGGCCGCCCACCAAAACTCACGGATAAGGCAAGGAGGGCATTAATCAGAGAGGCAACAAAGAGACCAAAGTTGACCCTGAAGGAGCTGCAAAGCTCCACAGCGGAGATTGGAGTATCTGTCCACTTTAAGCCGTACACTCCACAGAGCTGTGCTTAATGGAAGAGTGGCCAGAAAAAAAGCCATTGATTATTAAAGGGGAAAAAAGCAAACAGAGAACACCATCCCCACAGTGATGCATGATGGTGGCAGCATCATGCTGTGGGGATGTTTTTCATTGGCAGGGACTGGGAAACTGGTCAGAATTGAAGGAATGATGGATGGTGCTAAATACAGGGAAATTCTTGAGAGAAACCTGTTTCATTCTTCCAGAGATTTGAGATTGGGACAGAGGTTCACCTTCCAGCAGGACAATGACCCTACGCATACTGCTAAAGCAACACTCAAGCGGTTTAAGGGGAAACATTTAAATGTCTTGGAATGGCCTAGTCAAAGCCCAGACCTCAATCCAATTGAGAAGCTGTGGCATGACTTAAAGATTGCTTTACACCAGCGGAACCCATCCGACTTGAAGGAGCTAGAGCAGTTTTGCCTTGAAGGATGTGCAAAATTCCCAGTTGTTAGATGTGCCAAGCTTATAGAGACAAACTCCAAGAGACTTGCAGCTGTAATTACTGCAAAAGGTGGCTCTACAAAGTATTGACTTTGGGGGAGGGTGAATAGTTATGCAGGCTCAAGTTTTCTGTTTTTTTGTTTTATTTCTTGTTTCACAATAATAAAAAAAACATTTTTCATCTTCAAAGTGTTAGGCATGTTGTGTAAATCAAATGATACAACCCCCCCAAAAAAATATATTTTAATTTTAGGTTGTAAGACAACAAAATAGGTTAAATGCCAATGGGGTGAATCATTTTGCAAGCCACTGTAAGTAATGAAAATACTGAGCTATAGTATACTCTGAAAAAAAAGTGTAACAAGTCACACCTTTTTTCTCTCTAAAAATATCTAAAATATCTAAAATATTTCTCTCAAAAATATTGACACCCTGAAAGATTCTTAGAAATAAAGTAGTCAAAAGATTAGTATTTGGTCCCATATTCCTAGCATGTGGTAACTACGTCAAGCTTGTGACTCTACAAACGTTTTGGATGCATTTGAAGTTCATTATGACTGGGTTTCAGATTATTTGTACACTATAGAAATGCAAAATAATGTATTGTGTCCTTCTGGAGTCACTTTTATCGTAAATAATGGGTTTCTAAACACTTCCACATTAACATGTGGGTGATACCATGACTACAGATAATCCTGAATGAATCGTGAATAACACACCCCCAAGACATGATAACCATTATCAATAACAGGAAAGGTTAGCATGTCTTGGGGGCTAACCATTACCAATAACAGGAAAGGTTAGCATGTCTTGGGGGCTAACCATTACCAATAACAGGAAAGGTTAGCATGTCTTGGGAGCTAACCATTATCAATAACAGGAAAGGTTAGCATGTATTGGGGGCTAACCATTACCAATAACTTATACTTAACAGATGACTCACTCAAGTCAATAAAAGTTTTTTCATATGCCCTGTTTAGCCAGGCAGTAGACTATCTCCTTCCACGCTCTCCTGAGCTCTGGGGAAATATAGCGCATGATAGATTTCACTGTATGTAAACATGACGACAAACACAGGAAAAGCAGCTATAAAGCTCTGAAAAGAAACCACCTCATAATATCCCTGTCTGTCACAGCGCTTTAGCCCCATTCCAGAAATAAACGCTGGGTGCCGTGCTGGGGCATAAGGAACAGGCCTGGGACTATTTTGGGACATTCATGGCAGCAACACAGCAACATACTGAAGTGTTCAGTGTTGGGTTTAAGTTTAGACTTTAGACTTAATTTTAAACTAAGGTTTAAAACTTGTCTTTCCTTACTTGAGGCAAAACGAGTTCAACCTGTAGATTCAGTGTGCGTGTGAGTGGGTGGCGTCGTCATGGTTTACCTACCTTGATCACATCCTCATTGATCAATTTAGGGTCTCTGTTGATCAGGTCGATCTCCTTGGTGTGGCTGTCTTTCACAAATTTCTCCTCGTTGGTGTTGAACTGGTACTGGTCGGCCATGGTGGGGCCGTGGGCCTGGGCTGGGGCAGAGGCAGGGAGAGTAGTGGGGGGTGGAGGGCTGGGGCAGAGGACAGTGAGTGTGAACCCACTGAAGCAGACTGCAGGCAGCCCCCTCAGTCACACTGATCCTCCCTGTTACCACTGTGACGACACGGCTGAAATTCCCGTGGACAGCTGCTACACACACACACACACACACACACACACACACACACACACACACACACACACACACACACACACACACACACACACACACACACACACACACACACACACACACAAACACACACACACACACACACACACACACACACACACACACACACACACACACACACACACACACACACACACACACACACACACACACACACACACACACACACACACACACACACACATATACATACACCTATACACACACACCTACACATGCACACACACTTATACACCCACACACCTAGACTCACACACCTAGACACACACACACAGCAAAAGCATGTCTTAAAGGGGACCCCAGAGCCGTGTCAAATTTCACACTGGGCTGTGGGGTCAGCAGGGCAGGGCTTACATGGTAGCATGAATTTCCACTCTAGGGTGATGCAGTGACGACTCTCCTACTCCTGCTCCCACTAACACCAACAGTTCACTACAGTACCATCCGCGCTGACCAACAACCTCCAGACAGGAAGAATGTAGGACTTTGTCATAAACAGTAATCCACTGTATTATGCTTAGTCAACAAAGTATATGTGAATGCATAGAACATTTTCAAAACAAGATACTTAATTGATAAAGGGTTCAAGTAAAGAATGAGAAAGTATACATATTGGATTTACCAGATCATTCATCATTCATCCATGTTTTGTTGTTGTATGATTTGTTTTTGTTTTTATCGAGGCCAAAAGTCATTGAATGTTGTTTGACTGTGTAACAGTCCTCAGCCCTCTGGTCACTAGCACAAGGTTTATGTTGTAAATCCCAGCTCGGTGTCTTTACCTCTTCCCTTCATTCAGAAAAGATGAACGTGATCCTCTCTCTGTATCCTCACCGGTCATTGAAGTAAAACTTGTCCACTTCTACTCATCAACGTATTGATGAAAGCACAAGAAAGCATATTGTAGTTCAGCAGGTGTTGATGCATACCTACATTAAGAATTAGAAACATGCACTTTACATATGCATTTTTTGGAATGTAATTACTTTTAATAAGCAATGGATGATGTGCATTTCAGCTGTGAACTGACCATCATTATACAATGTCAAATGAGTTTCAGCTAGCCCTGTAGACAAATGCCCTCTTGAGGTGCTCATTTTCAGTCATCATTAAGCTGTCACCCACTGTGATAAAAAATATATTTGATTGAGAATCTTGTCTAGCTTTATATTGATAAACTACCGCTGACATTGCAAATGTTACAGTTAATAAGCAGTCAGTGACATAATTGACAACTTCCATTATGTCTATTAACAAATTCTATGGGCTGTACAGCAAGCAAATAGAATAAAAAATAAATGACATTTTCATTTATGAGTCAAGCCTCACTGGTGGTAGAACACTGTGCAGTGTGTCACTGTCTCAATACGTCCACTATAAAGTATTTAATTTAACCTATGGCATATTGCTGGACAGCACATAGTAGTGAGTCAGTGCCAATGCAAGACTAGTTACTGTAAAAGAGAGATTTTTTAAAACTAGGCAAGTCAGTTATGAACAAATTCTTATTTTCAATGACGGCTTTGGAACAGTGGGTTAACTGGCTGTTCAGGGGCAGAATGACAGATTTGTACCTTGTCAGCTCAGGGATTTGAACTTGCAACCTTGCAGTTACTAGTACAACACTCTAACCACTAGGTTACCCTGCTACCCTCACACCCTGTCCTTATGAGTCTCAGGGCAAGACAGAACAGAACAAGAGTGACCATGGAACATTTCTGGAAAACCAGGGAATTCATTCAATTTACCCAGAATTTTCCAACCCTAGTTAGTAGTAGCTGATTTCATTGACAAATCAAAATCAATATTAAATTAGAGTACTTTGGAGACAAGAAATGGAGTGTTTTATCCCATGGCTCCCGTCAACCCAGGCACATCCATCACCTACCAGGGAAAGAGCATACTCAAACTCGTCATTGTACTGTAGGTGATAGACGCTAGGGATCCACCTCTTTGATGGTATGCATTCTGTATGAAGAAAGCAAGAGCTTGTCATTGACTTCGTATAAGCCTTTATTATTCATGAATTATCTTTATCACCCTTAAAAGCTCAACTAACTCACCAGTGCAATTTGTATCTATTTTGTATTATAAGCCTGCACAAATTATCTCTACTTCTTATGGACATGTGTTTTAGTGGTATTTTAAAGTAGATATTATTCTCTCTCTCTCTCTCTCTCTCTCTCTCTCTCTCTCTCTCTCTCTCTCTCTCTCTCTCTCTCTCTCTCTCTCTCTCTCTCTCTCTCTCTCTCTCTCTCTCTCTCTCTCTCTCTCTCTCGGAGGACCATGCCTCAGGACTACCTGTCCCTTGTCCACCTGGTCGTGCTGCTGCTCCAGTTTCAACTGTTCTGCCTGCGGCTATAGAACCCTGACCTGTTCACTGGAAGTGCTACCTTGTCCCGGGACTACTTTTTTCGACTCTCTCTCTCTCTACCGCACCTGCTGTCTCTAACTCTGAATGATTGGCTATGAAAAGCCAATTGACATTTACTCCTGCACCCTCTACAACCACTGTGATTATTATTTTTTTACCCTCCATTTGAACATCTTGGCCATGTTCTGTTGTAATACCCCTATAAAACACAATACTCTCTCAAAATAAATGTATCATCTTTAGGATTTCTTGCAGTTGTCACGATCAGTCATTACATCCTATATTTACTTGTTGCATAAACAAGACCATAGAAACATTATGATGATATGGAAAAGAGGAAGGAGAGGAGGAAAAAGAAGTGTTAGCTAAGCAAGCAACAGTAATAGCAGTGTATCACTATTGTAAGCCTGTTGCAATTTATCTCCACCAACAGACTGCTGTCCAGTAGCATGCAAAAAATACTGTATTGAGTCAAGTGAACTGTGTCTTTAGGGAAGAGCAGTGGCTTGACCATGTTCCCTGTACCAGTTCCCTTTGGGCAGAGAGACAGAAAGTGGGAGAGATGGAAATAGGGGTGGGGGAGTGGTGGAATGGGATCAGAGTGTGGGCTGGGGTCTGGTGGGCTGGGGGTCGGGGCACGGAGAAGGAGGAGGGACAGAAATAGATCCCTGATTGTCACGGAGGGCATGCCTGTGTCTCCTGTGTGTGTCAATGCTGTAAACTGCAGTGGGTCCTGACCGACAGACTGAGCCAGACAGACAGACAGATGGCACCCCAACAGATTGACCGCATGGGAGTAAAATTGAACGTCTAAGACTCCTAGATGTTTTGACATTGATGTTGACTTCTTTACTGAACAGTAGGGTCTGCCAGACAACTTAAAAGGGTTTCTTACAATCCCAGAGAAATTGAAGAATGTATCCCTGTGGTATAGGCAAGGTTCACTGCAATTTCCATTGAAAATGAACTGTATCACAAAAATAGTTGCTTCATAAGTTTGTGAATGGTAGTATATGCATGCTAAGGGTCAGAAATCCCAATGATTAGTACGGTAGAGTGCATTAGCATCTCACAACAGCTGTGCAGTGCTTTTAAAGTTTACATAATTTGAATTGCTGGGGCAACTATAATTGCCTAAGTCTATTTAGGCTCCAGAGACAAGTCTGTAGCTCATTATGTTTTATCTTAATTGCTAACACATTTCTTCAAGCTATGGTTTAGAGATGAAACTGACTCCAATGAACCAATAATAGTTCTATATTAGTATTTTGTACTAAAATAAGAAAAAATAAATAATATTATTTTTAGATACGGTGTAATATAATTGAACAGATTTACTAAATAAATATGACAAGTTCTACTTTTTAAAATCCATCCTTTGCAGAGTAAAGGTTGCAAAGTAATTTTTTCTTTGAAAATAAGACATGACTGCAAACAACCAGTGCCAATGTAGTGTGCTTCAGCCCAGCCCCCCTCCCTCCCTCCCTCCCTCCCTCTCCCTCCCTCCCTCCCTCCCTCCCTCCCTCCCTCCCTCCCTCCCTCCCTCCCTCCCTCCCTCCCTCCCTCCCTCCCTCCCTCCCTCCCTCCCTCCCTCCCTCCCTCCCTCCCTCCCTCCTTCCTTCCCTCCACCCTCCCTCCACCATCACTCCCATAGAAGGTGGCAGAGCCCAACATCAGTCCCTGGCTAGTCGGACGTTGATGCTACCACAGCACTTTCCCATACTCTTAAAGAAGGGAGTCATGGCGATGTTTAACACACTGCTCGAAACAGTCTGAACCCAGTGCATGTTGATCAGGAAGAGCTGCATACAGGGCATGATCAGCCTGGGGACGGACAGGCAGACAGACAGACTGAGCATTAACAGGCCAGTGCAATATCTCTTAAAGCAAGTTTACACTATACACAATTCATTGAAACCATGGGCACATCATTCGACTCCATCAATCACCAACTGAAGACATTGGATGGACCACATCAGAGGAGGTCAAAGGTGAGAGGACCCACCAGATGTGTAGGCAGCTGAGGACAGTGAAGAGGATCCCTGCTACCAGAGAGACGGGTACGGCCAGGAGGATGGAGATGAGCAGGTAGCACCAGAGACGGGACACTTCAAACAGGGCGTGGCTCCACAGCCACACATTATCGAAGCTCCGCACCGAGGGGGGCTGAGCTATCACGTCCTCAAACGTCACCTCAGGAGACACAGAGGACAGTCAGGTCATGGCCTGGTGGGAGCTCTCTTTAGCATGGGACTTTAGTGAAGTTCTATGTATAGGGATGGTCAGAATAAGGATGTTGGGAGGTTCTCAAATACTTCATATCTTTTATTTATTTAATGTGATGCAGAGAAGCCACAGACATGAACTGAATCACACTCACTGCAATAACCACATTACAATGGGACTGAATCATTACTTATAATATGGTCACGGGGCGAGATGAAAAACGAGGTATAGTTCAAACTGTGTCCACAGGAGGTCAGCGTCGCTCAGCACACCAGTTTTCAACATCAGATTCCACTTTGTTGGATGCCAGATCTCCCTCTCTATTGCCTTCAGATGTGTGTCCAGTCTACCATTAAAGCTACGGGGTTTGAGATACATGAGTGCTCATGTCAATAAAATCCTAGCCAGTTAATCCATACCACTGAACATTGTATGCATTGTATAGACATTACCTAACAAGTTTACCATTAATGGCTCATGGTGTACAGAGAACTCTATGTAGGTGACCCAAATCCTTCCCTATCTCAACCATAACATTTCCAGAGTATCTCAGAACATCAATACGTGATTATATGCATACTGTTGCTCTTATTTCATGCCTGTGTTTAAACCTCTCCTTCCCCTATCTGGAAGTCAACAGACAGGGGATGTGGGGTATCGGAGTATTTGCAAGCACACGCAGTGCTTTTATCTCCCACAGAGTGCTCTCTGTCTGTATAAACCTTCACTTTAACTCGCTGTTTACCGGGCTGTGCAGCAGTGTGTGTCAGTTACCTTTAGACACTTGTTGACTCCCCTTGGGTCCCTGTCCTTCACTGGTGTAACTGTGGATAGAGATGGAGAGTGAGACAGAGTCATCCTCTTGGGCTGGTTCCTCTGCTTCTACCTCCACTACTTCCTCTAGTAGTCCCTCTGCTGTGTGTCTGGCTGGAGGGATTCCCGGGGGTGGGACCCACAGAGGAGTCTCCTGCTCCACTATGTCCTCCAGGTCTAGCCTGGTCTTGGCTGGTGAACGCCCTGTGGCCATGGTGTGTGTGTCTCAGTGGCGTGCACCTTCACTGGGCTGGGACAGAGGATGAAGGGCGGGGGGGTCACTCTGGAGGTTGACCACCATAGACCAATCCTACTCCGCTCGCCCCAGCAGCCCAGTCGCTGACACCCCAGTGGGACATAGTGGACTGGTGACTGCATCTGTGCATACTCCCTCAATGTGGAATTCCCAAATTGGCTTTCACAGGCCTGACAAGCCAAATGAAGGAGCTAATTTTGACCTGTGTGAGAACTTTCCAAAAGGAGGAGCTGTCCTCCACATTGTAATTGACAGAGTAAAATTTGCGAATTATATACAAAAAACATCTGAGGCACATGTGTTGATTTGAGTCCATTGATAACACTGTGCTAATTATAATGATGTTGGTAATGCTGCTTCGTCCTGTAAAACATATTTTGCCGGATTTCAAGACACAAAATACATAGTGAGACAATGATATACACTATATATACACTGCTCAAAAAAATAAAGGGAACACTAAAATAACACATCCTAGATCTGAATTAATGAAATATTCTTATTAAATACTTTTTTCTTTACATAGTTGAATGTGCTGACAACAAAATCACTCAAAAATTATCAATGGAAATCAAATTGATCAACCCATGGAGGTCTGGATTTGGAGTCACACTCAAAATTAAAGTGGATAACCACACTACAGGCTGATCCAACTTTGATTTAATGTCCTTAAAACAAGTCAAAATGAGGCTCAGTAGTGTGTGTGGCCTCCACGTGTCTGTTTGACCTCCCTACAACGACTGGGCATGCTACTGATGAGGTGGCGGATGGTCTCCTGAGGGATCTCCTCCCAGACCTGGACTAAAGCATCCGCCAACTCCTGGACAATCTGTGGTGCAACGTGGCGTTGGTGGATGGAGCGAGACATGATGTCCCAGATGTGCTCAATTGGATTCAGATTTGGGGAACGGGCGGGCCAGTCCATAGCATCAATGCCTTCCTCTTGCAGGAACTGCTGACACACTCCAGCCACATGAGGTCTAGCATTGTCTTGCATTAGGAGGAACCCAGGGCCAACCGCACCAGCATATGGTCTCACAAGGGGTCTGAGGATCTCATCTCGGTACCTAATGGCAGTCAGGCTACCTCTGGCGAGCACATGGAGGGCTGTGCGGCCCCCCAAAGAAATGCCACCCCACACCATGACTGACCCACCGCCAAACCGGTCATGCTGGAGGATGTTGTAGGCAGCAGAACGTTCTCCACGGCGTCTCCAGACTCTGTCACGCCTGTCACAAGTGCTCAGTGTGAACCTGCTTTCATCTGTGAACAGGGAACAGGGCGCCAGTGGCGGATTTGCCTATCTTGGTGTTCTCTGGCAAATGCCAAACATCCTGCACAGTGTTGGGCTGTAAGAACAACCCCCACCTGTGGACGTCGGGCCCTCATACCACCCTCATGGAGTCTGTTTCTGACCGTTTGAGCAGAGAAATGCACATTTGTGGCCTGCTGGAGGTCATTTTGCAGGGCTCTGGCAGTGCTCCTCCTGGTCCTTCTTGCACAAAGGCGGAGGTAGCGGTCCTGCTGCTGGGTTGTTGCCCTCCTACGGCCTCCTCCACGTCTCCTGATGTACTGGCCTGTCTCCTGGTAGCACCTCCATGCTCTGGACACTACGCTGACAGACACAGCAAACCTTCTTGCCACAGCTCGCATTGATGTTCCATCATGGATGAGCTGCACTACCTGAGCCACTTGTGAGGGTTGTAGACTCCGTCTCATGCTACCACTAGAGTGAAAGCACAGCCAGCATTCAAAAGTGACCAAAATATCAGCCAGGAAGCATAGGAACTGAGAAGTGGTCTGTGGTCACCACCTGCAGAACCACTCCTTTATTGGGGGTGTCTTGCTAATTGCCTATAATTTCCACCTGTTGTCTATTCCATTTGAACAACAGCACGTGAAATGTATTGTCAATCAGTGTTGCTTCCTAAGTGGACAGTTTGATTTCACAGAAGTGTGATTGACTTGGAGTTACATTGTGTTGTTTAAGTGTTCCCTTTATTTTTTTGAGCAGTGTATATACAAAAGTATATACCCCTTCAAATGATTGGATTTGACTATTTCAGCCACACCCATTGCTGGCAAGTATATCAAATCGAGCACACCGCCATGCAATATCCATAGACAAACATTGACAGTAGAATGGCCTTACTGAAGAGCTCAGTGACTTTCAACGTGGCACCATCATAGGATGCAAGTTCGTCAGATTTCTGCACTGCTAGAGCTGCCACGGTAAACTGTAAGTGCTGTTATTGTTAAGTGGAAACTTCTAGGAACATCAACGGCTCAGCTGCAAAGTGGAAGGCCTCACAGAACGGGACAGTCAAGTGCTGAAGCGTGTAAAAATCATCTGTACTCGGTGGCAACTCTCACTTCTGAGGCAGGGTAGCCTAATGGTTAGAGCATTGGACTAGTAACTGAAAGGTTGCAAGTTCAAATCCCCGAGCTGACAAGGTACAAAATCTGTCGTTCTGCCCCTGAACAGGCAGTTAACCCATTGTTCCTAGGCTGTCATTGAAAATAAGAATTTGTTCTTAACGTAAAATAAAGGTAAAATAAATTTTAAAAATTACCATGCTCAATGCCAAGTGATGGCTGGAGTGGTGTTAAGCTCGCTGCCATTGGACTCTGGAGCAGTGGAAACGCATTCTCTGGAGTGATGAATTATGATTCACCATCTGGCAGTCTGAAGGAAGAATCTGGGATTGGTGGATGCCAAGAGAACACTACCTGCCCCAATGCATAGTGCCAACTGTAAAGGTTGGTGGAGGAGAAATAATGGTCTGGGGCTGTTTTTCATGGTTCGGGCTAGGCCCCTTAGTTCCAGTGAAGAGAAATCTTAACGCTACAGCATACAATAACATTCTAGACGATTCTGTGCTTCAAACTTGGTGGCAACAGTTTGGGGAAGGCCCTTTCCTGTTTCAGCATGACAATGCCCCCGTGCACAAAGTGAGGTCCATACAAAAACGGTTTGTCGAGTTCGGTGTGGAAGAACTTGACTGGCCTGCACAGAGCCCTGACCTCAGCCCGTCGAACACCTTTGGGATGAATTGGAACGTAGACTGCAAGCCAGGTCTAAACTCCCAACATCAGTGCCTGGGCTCACTAATGCTCTTGTGGCTGAATTGAAGCAAGTCCCTGCAGCAATGTTCCAACATTTAATGTAAAGACTTCCCAAAAGAGTGGAGGCTGTTATAGCAGCAAAAGGGGGACCAACTTCATATTAACGCCTAAGATTTTGGAATGAGATGTCCATTGAGCAGGTGTCCACATACTTTTGGTCATCTAGTGTATCGCAGGGCATATATATACAAGTGTCAGACATTGAATTGGATCAATAGATTGAATAGATCCACATCCAGCATGATTCACATGGATGTGATGTGATTTTATTGTCATGCTGGGGGTGTCATCCACATCGCCTGGTTGAACAGCACAGGAGACGGCGCTGACGCAGTATGCCCTTCAGTCTGCAGACATGGAGAGCCAGCAAGCAGTGTGTTCAAAGCCTTGTAATAGAGCCATTGAAGTGAGATATAATGTATGGCTTTATAGCGCTCTCTGCTGGCCAAGACTTTTTACTCTGCATTTGTCTATTTAGAAGCCCATGAAACATAATTGCCAAACATGCAAGCTGACAGGGTGAATTAGTTTTTGCACACATCTTTGTCTGCTGTACTGTACCACTACCCATTGCTGCTTACTGCAGACTTGAGTCAAAGTGTAGATAAATATACAGACAACAATCATCATGAAATAAGCTTCGACTTGGTGATATAGTGTACTGAATGGAGTGTCTCCTCCAGGTATTGATGGGTGGATTGCTTTTACAGCAGCCATTCTGGAGTAGGGTATTGAGACTGGATGTGATGATTGATGTGTGGTGAAATCATGGTGATGGAATGCACCAGGCATCTTGGTGGGTGAGCCCCACAGACAGAGACAGAGATGTGCCTGCTCTTTATCACATAACAGAAATGATGTAGAAGTGACTCAAGCCACCGTGGCTTTGTTAATCTGTCATATAATATACAGTGCCTTCATAAAGTATTCATACCCCTTGACTTATTCCACATTTATTTGAGTTACAACCTGAATTCAAAATGGATTTTTTTTTAAACGTCTCACCCATCTATCTACACACAATAACACATAATGAACAAGTGAAATATGTTTTTCAAAAATGTTGCAAATGTATTGAAAATTAAATATAGCAATATCTCATTTACATAAGTATTCACACCCCCAAGTCAATACTTTGTAGAAGCTACTTTGGCAGTGATTACAGCTGTGAGTCTTTCTGGGTATGTCTCCAAGAGCTTTCCATACCTGGATTGTGCAACATTTGCCAATTATTCCTTTCAAAATTCTTCAACCTCTGTCAAATTTGTTGTTGATCATTGCAAGACAACCATTTTCAGGTCTTTTCATAGATTTTCAAGTAAATTTAAGTCAAAACTGTAACTCCGCCATTCAGGAACTGTCTTCTTGGTAAGCAACTCCAGTATAGATTTGGCCGATTTGTGTTTCAGATTATTGTCCTGCTGAAAGGTGAATTCATCTCCCTGTGTCTGGTGGAAAGTAGACTGAAACAGGTTTTCCTCTATAATTTTGCCTGTGCTTAGCTCCATTCCATTCATTTTGTATTTTTAAAAACTCCCCATTCCTTAACCATTACAAGCATAACCATAACATGATGCAGCCACAACTATGACTGAAAATATGGAGAGTTGTACGCAGCAAGTGTGGTATTGTATTTGCTCCAAACAAAAAGTGAATTGCTTTGCCACATTTTTTTCAGTATTACTTTAGTGCTTTGTTGCAAACAGGATGCATGCTTTGGAATATTTTTATTCTGTGCAGGCTTCCATCTTTTCATTCTGTCAATCAGGTTAGTATTGTGAAGTAACTACAATGTTGTTGATACATCCTCAGTTTTCTCCTATCACAGCCATTAAACTATAACTTTTTTCAAGTCACCATTGATCTCATGGTGAAATCCCTGAAATCCCAGAGTGCCCTTCCACTCCGGTAACTGAGTTAGGAAGGACGCCTGTATATGTGGAGTGACTGGGTGTATTGATACGCCATCCAAAGTGTAATTAATAACTTCACCATGCTCAAAAGTATATTCAATATCTGCCTCTTTTTTAACCCATCTTCTTTGCAAAACATTGGAAAACCTCCCTGCTCTTTGTGGTTGAATCTGTGTTTGAAATTCCCTCCCTATTGAGGGATCTTACAGATAACTATGTGTGGGGTACAGAGATGAGGTAGTCATTCAAAAATCATGTTAAACACCATTATTGCACCATCCATGCAACTTATTATGTAACCTGTTTACTCCTGAAGTTATTTAGGCTTGCAATAACAAAGAAGTTGAATACTTATTGACTCAAGACATTTCAGCTTTTATTTTGTATCAATTTGTAAACATTAAAAAAAAAAAAAAATCCACTTTGACATTATGGGGTATTGTGTGTAAGCCAGTGACACATTGTTAATATTTTTAATCAATTTTAAATTCAGACTAAACAACAAAATGTGGAAAAGGTCAATGGGTGTGAATACTTTCTGAAGGCACTGTAATTAAGTAATGTGTGTGTAGAAACATTGAATTATACAACTACTAAGCTAGCAGGCAGCCCTTTGTGGCCCTCACCTTTGCCAGACACTACTCTATATCATCTTTGTAGATCATCAGGGAGAGGGGCTTTGGGCCAGGACCTCCAGCTGACTACAGGTTCAAATAGACAACTCTGTTTGAATTTGCTCTGAGCACATTACCCCCTACCAGTTTTGGCTTCCCGGGTGATTTAAGGGGAACATCTGCTTTATCCAACCTTTAGACGCATTAGTAGATCTCCAGTGTGTATGTCTGATCCCCGGATGCATTGGACTGGCATTTTAAAAGACATTTCAATAAATAATGGACATAAAGGTAGATAGATTCAGCGAAAAGACATTGCCACAAGCACCGCAGATATTGAGATGAGTGAGATGAAAGACTGCACTCACAAACCGTCATACACAGTATCTTCGCATGTGCACGGGTTCACTTCACGTTGGTACAGTGTGGTAGCCAGGCAACCAAAACAGCAGAGAAGTTGCGCCTGTTCAACGCTCTTAGTTGTTCCGGAAATGGCTGTTTACTTAATGCATCTATGTAATATCGCTGAGTCTACCTTTAAATAAATAATTTAAACATGTTTTAACGGATGAAATACACTACATGACCAAAAGTATGTGGACACCTGTTCGTCGAACATCTCATTCCAAAATCATGGGCATCAATATGGAGTTGGTCCCCCCTTTTCTGCTATAACAGCCTCCACTCTTCTGGGAAGGCTTTCCACTAGGTGTTGGAACATTTCTGCGGAGATTTGCTTCAATTCAGCCACAAGAGCATTAGTGAGGTCGGGCACTGATGTTGGGCAATTAGGCCTGGCTCGCAGTCTGCGTTCCAATTCATCCCAAAGGTGTTCGACGGGGCTGAGGTCAGGGCTCTGTGCAGGCCAGTCAAGTTCTTCCACACCGATCTCGACAAACCATTTCTGTATGGACCTCACTTTGTGCACTGGGGCATTGTCATGCTGAAACAGGAAAAGGCCTTCCCCAGACTGTCACAAAGTTGGAAGCATAGAATCGTCTAGAATGTCATTGTATGCTGTAGAATTAAGGTGGCCCTAGCCCGAAACATGAAAAATAGCCCCAGACCATTATTCCTCCTCCACCAAGCTTTACAGTTGGCACTATGCATTGGGGCAGGTAGCGTTCTCATGGCATCCGCCAATCCCAGATTAGTCCGTAGGACTGCCAGATGGTGAAGCGTGATTCATCAGAGAATACATTTCCACTGCTCCAGAGTCCAATGGCGGCGAGCTTTACACCACTCCAGCCGACACTTGGCATTGCACTTGATGATCTTAGGATTGTGTGCGGCTGCTCGGCCATGGAAACCCATTTTGTGAATGTCCCGCCGAACAGTTATTGTGCTGACGTTGCTTCCAGAGGCAGTTTGGAACTCTGTAGTAAGTTTTGCAACTGAGTACAGACGATTTTTACACATTACATGCTTCAGCACTCGGCGGCCCGTTCGGTGAGCTTGTGTGGCCTACCACCCCGGCTGAGCCATTGTTGCTCCTAGATGTTTCCACTTCACAATAAGAAGCACTTACAGTTGACCGGAGCAGCTCTAGCAGGGCAGAATTTTGATGAACTGACTTGTTGGAAAGGTGGCATCCTATGACTGTTCCAAGTTGAAAGTCACTGAGCTCTTCAGTAGGGCTACTATATGTAGTCAGGTAGATTCAATCACTGAGAAGTCTCATGCTGGCCTGTCTTTTTCACTGGCTTTATTCAGATGATAATAAGCTCTGTCATTCTGTATGTCTGTAGCTATAGGCTGTGGGTAATGAGACACACAGCCTGTGTAATGTGAAGAGCAGGTTCAGGCCTCTCTCTCTTTCGCTCTATGCTCTCCCAAACTGGATCAAAAGCCTAGCATCCAGCACTGCAGCAGAGGACCTTGTTGCTGTGTCCCTGCCTACTGCCTCACTGCATTTCCATGACGACAGGCACAGACGACATTTAAGGCATCCCTCAGATTCATGGTGGATGGTTCCATTTTTAAATCTCCATGTTGCTGTTTTGATGTTTTATACTAGTTTTACCTTTTATCCCTTGCATTAATATATACTTGCACATGACACACAGTTTTTCACTTGTAAGATGGTTTTAATTATTGTAATTATTAGAAAAGATAAATCTATTGTTGTTACTCTTGTAATTATACTTTATTTAAATAATGTGTTAATGAGAGAAAGTTAATTAGAAGCTTTACATTCCTGCTGTACAATTTTAAAATAGGAAAGTATTCCAATACCTTTTTTCCTGTTCATTGGAAACATGAGTAAACACGTCCATAAATGTTATTTCAGAATATAAACTGAGCAAAAAAATTCAATTAACATCACAGATCATCATTGTGAAGGGTTTAAACACTGTTTCCCATGCTTGTTCAATGAACCAAACAATGAATGAACATGCACCTGTGGAACAGTCGTTAAGACACTAACAGCTTACAGATGGTAGGCAATTAAGGTCACAGTTATGAAAACTTTGGACACTAAAGAGGCCTTTCTACTGACTCTGAAAAACACCAAAAGAAAGCTGCCCAGGGTCCCTGCTCATCTGTGTGAACGTGCCTTAGGCATGCTGGAAGGAGGCATGAGGACTGCAGATGTGGCCAGTGCAATAAATTGCAATGTCTGAACTGTGAGACGCCTAAGACAGCGCTACAGGGAGACAGGACGGCACCTGATCGTCCTCGCAGTGGCAGACCACGTGTGACAACACCTGCACAGGATCGGTACATCCCAATATCACACCTGCGGGACAGGTACAGGATGGCAACAACAACTGTCCGAGTTACACCAGGAATGCACAATCCCTCCATCAGTGCTCAGACTGTCCTCAATAGGCTGAGAGAGGCTGGACTGAGGGCTTGTAGACCTGTTGTAGGGCAGGTCCTCACCAGACATCACGTGCAACAATGTTGCCTATGGGGACAAACCCACCGTCGCTGGACCAGACAGGACTGACGAGTCGCGGTTTTGTCTCACCAGGGGTGATGGTCGAATTTGCGTTTATCGTTGAAGGAATGAGCATTACACGAGGCCTGTACTCTGGAGCGGGATCGATTTGGAGGTGGAGGGTCCGTCATGGTCTGGGGCAGTGTGTCACAGTATCATCGGACTGAGCTTGTTGTCATTGCAGGCAATCTCAACGCTGTGCATCACAGGGAAGACATCCTCCTCCTCATGTTCTACCCTTCCTGCAGGCTCATCCTGACATCCTGGCTCATCCTGACATGATAATGCCACCAGCCATACTGTTCGTCTGGGACCTGTTGGATTGGAGGGTGAGGGCTAGGGCCATTCCCCCCAGAAATGTCCAGGAACTTGCAGGTGCCTTGGTGGAAGAGTGGGGTAACATCTCACAGCAAGAACTGGCAAATCTGGTGCAGTCCATGAGGAGGAGATGCACGGCAGTACTTAATGCAGCTGGTGGCCACACCAGATACTGACTGTTACTTTTGATTTTGACCCCCCCTTTGTTCAGGGACTAGTCACATGTCTGTGGAACTTGTTCAGTTTATGTCTCTGTTGTTGAATCTTATGTTCATACAAATATTTACAAATGTTGAGTTTGCTGAAAATAAACGCAGGTGGCAGTGAGAGGACGTTTCTTTTTTTGCTGAGTTTACAATTCATTCAACATTGTATGAAACAAGCATACACTTTAACCCCCTAAGGTCGATCTCCGCGCCCCTGTGTCAGTCTAATTGTAATAATAAAACAATCCCCATAAAAATCTGTCAATTTAAGATAGGGATGTGTTTGTTTTGGGATTGGATGCCTCTCATCTCAATCCACCACATCTGCCTATATCACAATTCTGCATCTGTGGTGAAAGGTGACAAAACTAGAGCGATGTTTGTCAGACCACAAGACAATCCCGAAAATCGGTCTGCTCACAAAATCATCTGTAGCTTACCAATGGTTTGGCCTACAAACTATGGAAAGATGAGACTAACGAACATGATGTTGAGGCCACAGGCCTTACAAAACTCATCTGAAGGTCCCTTGGTACCAGCTGAAAAAATGAATGGAAGTATATATGGAGACTGTAACAGAATGTTTCGGTTTAGGCCTGTCATGAAACAATGGTAAAGTCAATGAAATTCTGTCACAATAATTTCATATTTCACATTAAAACACTGGTCTTGTGTTGGAGACCTTACCAATAAATAATGGACACCTACTCAGAGGCATATTATGCACAGCTTATGAGTAGGGGCTTGAGTTTTTACCAACCACATGATCTGACTTGAAAAATCTCAGGGCCCTATAGTTTTCCTGGTCAGGACACATAATCAGGAAAAACTCAGGGTGCTACGAGTACCGATGGCTGTCATATTAACAGTCCAAATTGAAGTGTGCTATCCACTGGCCTCTGTTTAGCCATGCTCCTCTGGTATCTGGCCAGGTATTCTGATCCCCTGGTCCAGAGTGTTCCTGGGGCTGGAGGTGGTGCAGCTGGAGCGCTTGTCGGCCGTGCTGCTGGTTCTCTGAATGAACTGGAGGAAGTTCTCCTGAAAGGAGCCCTCATGGCTGGAGGCCACCAGCTCCACCGGCCCGGAGGAGCAGCAGCGCCGGAACTTGACCAACTCCTCCCTGATCTGTCTGTTGAGAAGGCCATAAAAGAAAGGGTTGACAGCAAAGGAGGAGTAGGCCAGCCAAGTGACGGCCTCCTCCACGTCCCCGGGACTCTGCAGGGACGATCTGAAGGACAAGTGCAGGTGGAAGGAGAAGTAAGGCAGCCAGCAGAGCAGGAACTGGCTCACAATGACCAGCAGGGTGAGGGCAGCCTTACCCCCGCTGAATGCCCTCTCAGGGGACAGTCTCTGGGGCAGGCTGCGTGTGGCGGTGATGATGGTGGTCTGGCTGTTGATGGAGTCAGAACGGTTGGCACGTTTGGCTGGGTTGGACAAGGCCCAGGTGGTTGTCGCGGGTGCGTGCTGCAGGGCAGCTGAGCGCGCCACCTTGTACACGTTACAGTAGACAGCAAAGATGACAATGGCAGGTAACAGGAAACACACCACGCTGAAGAGCACAGCGAACACCTTCCTCAACCGACTGTGGCTCCAGTGGAGGGAGCAGTGGTTGGCAGCGATGGAGCTGTGGGCCCCGTAGGCAGGCCAACCAAACAGGGTGACCAGGGCCAGAAGGATGGACTTGACCCATATGAGGAGCATTATGCCGATGGCTAGATTGATGCTCATCTTCACCTCATAGCGCATGGGATGGACGATGTAGTAGTAGCGCTCCACACTGATGGCGGTGATGGTGAGGATGGAGGCACAGATGAGGAACACATTGAGGAAGATGTAGACCTGGCATTCCAACACGGTGAACACCACGGTGCCAAAGAAGGGTGAGTTGGAGATGATGCCCAGGGGCATGAGGAGGATGGCACACAGCAGGTCCACTGCACACAGGTGGCACACAAAGGCAAACCTCTTCAGGTGAGGGGCGCGGGCGATGGCCACCATGACTCCAGTGTTGGCCAATAGGGCGATGAGATTAAGGGTCACCATTGCAAACAGCCCAATCAGATCTTTGATCTGAGACTGGGAGCTGGTGACCACTCCCACCTCTGCGGGGACTGTGGGGTTGGGTCCCCATAGGCCAGTTGTGAGGTTGGCCCCTGTGCGATTGGGAATAGAGGCCAGCATCAGACCAGATTTCTCCATATTTCACAGAAAACTAGTCAGAGGCATCACTACAGCAGCAGGCCCCATTGCAATGTTAACTTTCTTCTCTTTTCACGTACTTGTCATCATGTTGGATATGTCCTGTTAAGGAGACAAAAACACAATTTAAACATTTACTGTATAGGAGCTTGAAATGTCATGCTGATGTAGCTTAACATATGGTTTGCTCCTACGGTACATGTTGCTTTGAACATATGGTTTACTCTCACAGTACATGTTGCTTTGATGCCTGGTAATCTTTTTCTATTAAATCAGTCTTCATCCCTGTCATGTGAGGGACGACCTAATTGATTTATTCCATTTCAGACGGCCCTGGAGACCGCATTGTATTAACAAGGAATATGTTCTACATTAAATAACCCTTTAAGCCTTCTACAAGTTGAATATTCATGACGTCTTTGCTCTAGGCTGCACTGAGCATTTCTATATTTCTTTCAGGTCTTGTTCTAAAAAGAAAACGTATTTAGGGGTGAGTTGATAATTAGCCCAAGGTAAGAGTGGAAATATACTGTACTTTCTATCTCATGCCTTGCTCAAACACAAGAGGATGAGAGGGTAATCAAAAAAACATTTAGGGTAAAATAAGAGTCAAAATAGCTGTTTGTGAGACAAGATTGTAATTGGATCGCAATTGTATATCATGAAATTAGGGGGTAAAACACTAAATTAAATACAACATTAAATCACCCAAATTCAACCTAGCTAATTTCCGATTTATACGAAATTGTTTGACTACAGAGGTAGCAAAACTGTACTTCAAATCTATGATACTCCCCCATTTAACATACTGCTTGACTAGTTGGGCCCAAGCTTGCTGTACAACATTAAAACCTATTCAGTCTGTCTACAAACAGGCTCTCAAAGTGCTTGATAGGAAGCCCAATAGCCATCATCATTGTCACATCCTTAGAAAGCATGAGCTCTTGAGTTGGGAAAATCTTGTGCAATACACCGACGCATGTCTTGTATTCAAGATCCTTAATGGCCTGGCTCCCCCTCCACTCAATATTTTTGTTAAACAGAAAACCCAGACATATGGCAGCAGATCCACAAGGTCTGCCATGAGAGGTGACTGTATAGTTCCCCTAAGGAAAAGCACCTTTAGTAAATCTGCTTTCTCTGTGAGAGCTTCCCATGTCTGGAATACACTGCCATCAGACACACATAACTGCACCACATATCACACTTTCACAAAATGCTTGAAGACATGGCTAAAGGTCAATCAGATTTGTGAACATGGTCCCTAGCTGTGTGTTGCCGCTCTCCATGTTGTCTGTTGTCTGTAGCTTGTGAGGTGTGGAAACACTTTGTTGCTTTTATGAATTTTGTCTTGCTGCTTTTTGTTCTATGTTGCTCTGTCTGTATGCTACATCTTGCTTGTCCTATGTTGCTCTGTCTGTATGCTATGTCTTGCTTGTCCTATGTTGCTATGTCTTGCTTGTTCTATGTTGCTATTGTCTATATTGTAATTGTTTTTAATAACCTGCCCAGGGACTGCGGTTGAAAATTAGCCGGCTGGCTAAAACCGGCACTTTTACTGAAACGTTGATTAATGTGCACTGTCCCTGTAAAAATAAAAATAAACTCAAACTCAAATGAAATCCAACCAATTTGACACAACTGTGGGAAACATTGGAGTCAACATGGGCTAGCATCCCTGTGGAACGCTTTCGAAAACCTTGTAGAGTCCATGCCTTGATGAATTAAAGCTGTACTAAGGGCAAAATATTTGTAAGATGTTCTTAATGTTATGTACACTCAGTGTATAATCTAATATAGTAATGAAGTTAGAATAAAAATAAAACAAAGCAAATTAATTTGTAAAATGTTGGATATTATTTACATTTCTACAGCATTATTGTCACAAGAGGATGGCCTGAGCGCTCTCTATTTCACTGCCTGGACGTTATCTGAGAAGCCAAATTACCAGATCACATGGACCTAAAACCAAGACAGCTAAAGAAATGAGAATACACATGCATTTTCACTGTTTTGATAAGAAAAACAGATGCACAAGTTGATTCGGAATTAGAAAAAAACTGTTTTAGTTCAGATAAAGTACTTCCCACTGGGCAAAAACTGGTTGAATCAATGTTGTTTATATGTCATTTCAACCCCCCAAAAATGTGATGAAGATGAACCAACTTGGAAAAATTATTAGATTTCCAAACAGTTATCAACATAAGGGCATATCATATTTTCTTTACCTAACTTTTAACCTAAATATAATGACATGGTGAATAATTGGTTTAAATTTCATGTTGAATTCATGTTAGTTGAACGTAAATCAAAACTAGATGAACTGCCGTCTATGCCCAGTGGGTTACTACAGTATGTCTAAAACATATAGTCCTTACTCCTTGCTACATGGTGTCAGCATTGCATGGATTTGGGGAACACGAAGTAGGTAACAGTAAAGGGAACATTAGATACGATGTGGTGCACAGGGCCAATGGATGGATTGTGGTGCTTTTCACTCACAGAGGAAAGCAAAACAACTCTATCCTTGCCTTTTGACTTTGATTCATAAGCCCGTTATTAGTCCCTTTAATGAATGTCCTGGTCCTTTCCATCTTTAGAAAGGTGTATTTTCTACAGACAGGAGAAAAAGTATAACACTTAAAAATAATGTTTTGCACTGAAAGATCAATGACTTCTGTTAAATGGCGCTATTTTCTGAGAGGTCACACGAGTCACCCATGCTTATCCCTCCAATGTACCCCTCACTGCCCCCACCCCACTTCCTGTCCTTCTCTGAGCCCACCCCTTCCCTCTCCCCCAGCCATTTCAGCTCGAGCTGTCCCTGCACAGCTACTGTCAACTGGGTAACCCACTGAGATGAGTCAGTATAATATCCTTCAATGTTAATATATTAAAAGTATTTTCTTAAAATTTACATTTTGTATTTAGGATGTAACTAAAGATAGATTTAGAGGCAAATGTTTTGTAAGGCTGTATATTATGAATGAGAATAGATGGGATATAAAAACATTTCTGTTAAATTTCCATTCATAAGGTATACTATTCTACTCAAAAGATAAGTAATTTCTTAAGAGAACATACATATAGTGGACACTGGAGATATACTGTACATTACCTTGCATTTGAAATACATGCACCTGAACTAGAAAACCCACTCCCCAAAAAACAATAACTCTTTAAAATAGCTTGTTGCCTCAACTTTCAGCTCATCTATATGACTGTCTGATGAAACATTCAAAGTGATTTCACTCTATGTAAAAATGCACAGTGCATCTCCAACAGAATGTACACCTGTTAGCTACGACCCCTGTCGAGGATACATTTTATGGATTTGTGAGCCAAAATGAGTAGAACGATAATAAGTCTTGTAACCTACCCATATGAGATTATGATATGTCCAGTCCAATTCAAAGAGACCAGGATATTATGATTCGTCCTTTCTGGGTATCCCAGGTGTTGTTTTAGTGAGGAGACATCAGTTAAGCAGATCCAGACGTGAACAGGTCCACATAGACCATTTACACTGGGTATTTCCACTGGATGAGCAGGACAAGATACACACTGCTGAGGATAGAGTTAGCCAGTGGGTTTTCCAGAGGTTTTGAAGTCTCTGGTATAGGTGTAGAGGGAATCTCCCTGGTCCAGACCAGGCTGTGATCACAGAGGGACACTAGTGTGAGAGCAGGTGAGTAGAGGGTGATCACTTCACTTCACTCAGGATGGTGTCTGTCCCTGATAGATGTGAGGATGCGCTTTCCATCCCTCCTCCTCCTCTCTATCACTGTGTAAGGCAGTGACTGTCACACATTGTGCACTGTGTGATTCCCTCCCTCCCTCCCAGACAGACACACACTCCACTGTCCACTAAAGAGAGTTTTTCCCTGGGTCCTAGAGCACACCAATTCAAAAGCTCTGCGTTAACATGTAAATGCCAGTTGCAGTTAACATGTTGGCTTTTTCCAACAATGTGTGTCTGTATTATTTCGATGCAAATACATGTTTTGTTTTTTTACAACCAAATAGCACATTACTCAGTGAGGGTTATAAAAACATGAGGTATAATCTTGTCGTGACTCATGAACTTTCCTATATTGGATTTAGTGATTGACCCAGCTGTGGTGATATGAGAACATTTCCACCAATCTCTGGATGACACTGTTCAAAATATAGGTTTATGGAAGAAACTAATGGTAAGCAACACTGTGTTGGTGTTGCGGTTTATCGAAATGTGTTGTCTGAAGAATGTGGTCAACACATCCAACTGTGCATCTACAGCATGTTGCAAACATGTTGGGCAACAACCACTAAATAGTGGCAACCCACAGAAGTAACATCAAAAGTGCTGAAAAAAATAACTTAAGAGTGATTGGTCAAAACACTGGGGTCTGGGCTGAGTTACATAAATAGGTGAAAGCATATGCAGTCTCCTCAAGGAGAGAGGTCTGACAGCCAGCTGGAGGGTTATTTGTTTATTGAGCCTTCAAGTAAATAGATCAGGTGCAAAAAGGCTCAGAGAGGTGGTCTGAGACTGAGTGTTCACTAGTGACACCTCCTGGTTACAAGGCAGAAGGACATTCTCTCAACAGGCTGCTGTGTGCAATAGACAGCCCCATAGTCTTATAGTGTCTCAGAGTTCGAGTGCTGATCTAGAATCAGATCACCCTCCAATTATTCATTACGATTCAAAAGGCAAAACTGATCCTAGATCACGACTCCTACTCGAGACGCTTTGTGAATCTGGACCCTGGCCCAGGAAAATGTATAAACTGAGACAAGAGCATTGATCATCACCACAGGAACTTTCAGAGCCTTGCTAGGTAACACATGAATATTATTAACATACACAGTGCACTGGGATTATAGATTTTCAAAGCTGCACAAATCTCCTTCATAGACGCACACTACATACAAATCAAACTTCTATAAACATACAGATCAACTCTACAGTTATTCCTTCAATCATGCATTTTATTTCATGCCAATACAGCATATAGGCCTATGTAGTGTATTGAATTATGTTGCATGCACTAACATTCAAACAGTTACTGAAGAGAGATGTTTTCACAAAGTAGGTAAGTGAAAATAAAGCTTTATACAAGTATATTCAGAGTAGGAAATACTCACAGCTAAATGAAAACATATAGTGCAGAATAAAGATACAGGTAGATATTGTATTGCATATTAGTAAAGGTACAGTATTCACACTACATCCAGTAAAGGTAAAGAGAATAGTTCTCCCATAACAGAAATGAGTGGCCAAATAGTACAATAACATTGAAAATCCACAATACTATGGTCTGCTCAAAGTAAATATTGTAGACTAATGGAATTACAATAAGGATTATAATTTTAAGTGAGAGTGCAGTATTTATACTCTGTTTAAGAGTAGAATCACCAATGACTTGCAACTAAAACTGACAATGGAAGACTTCAAAGCCTGTTGTGTAAAGCATAAGGCACAGAGAAGTATATCTGATACATTATAGACAACTTTGGTTGAATATGGTACTCAGTGACAGTGAGGTCTAACAACAACCACCTTCATTTGATCAATACTCTTGATATTCTACCAATTAGACAGAGTAGGAGACATCTCTCTCCTAGAGTGCATAGGTGCCTCTCCTCTCTCCGGTTAAAACTTGAGCTCCAGCAGGTAGCGGATGCGACACTGGTTCTCCTTGTAGACCAAATACTCACTGTTGGAAAAGCAGCTGTCCTTGTACTGGGGCTGCTTAATGGGCTCACCCTGAGGCACAGCCACCTGCTTCCCATCCAGAGTCAGGAAGATGTCCTTAGAGGGGTCTGAAACAACACACAGTGTTCACTACACAACCATACAGCTGAAACACACAAGTGTTTACTATACAGACACTGTACTGATATAAACAACAAAAGTGTTCACTAGACTTATGCAGTCTTCTGGATATCTGCTAATCATCTACCAGATGTTTAGACATACAGTAACCACTTCAGTAGTGTATATGGAGAAAGACACTTGCAACTACAACTTTTTCAGTTACACAGAATCTTGGTTTCCCATCCTATTCAACTACGTCCCTCCGGCTTTTTATTCACGTTACCTGATAAATGCTGTACAATATGTGACCCGATTCAGGAAACTAGGCATATGTCGCAAGTCACGACTTCACAGGAGAGACTTTAGAAAGTAAAAAATACTTGATCAAAATGCGTTTTCTGGCAGAAATGTCTTCAAGAACATGAACTTTCAAGTGCCTTAATAACAAACTTTTATGCCACCTGTAAACACAAATAAAGTTGTTAAATTAATAGCCTAGTTGGTTTAGCCAAAGAAAAAGCCAAGAACATTCCCGCTAACCATGACTGGCTGAGATAATGAGTGGGCCGGACATGCCGAGAGATGAGTTTCAGATTCTGTGGTGTAGCATCTTGTGTCTATAAAATGAGCTGCTCGTTATGCGTAGATAATCCTTTCTACTGCAGTTTGTTCGAAAGATATAACTTTAGCCATGGAAAACTGCAAATATGTTGCTACTGCTCTCAATAACACCGCTGCCCAGAATTTATCAGGCGCTATCGACAAAGGTCAGTGGGAAAAAGTTGTGATGGACTACTTTCTGGAGGACGACCGTGCCATGCTGACTTTCTCTAGGACTCTGTAAATGTATCAGATGAGGAAATCCCTGATTTAAGTAAAAACATTTAATTGAAGAAGACATTGTAGAGTCTTCTGATGACTGTGATGGGGAAGAAACGGCGATCAACAGTGTTGTCACGGAAGACATTAACCTGAGTTTTGAAATCAGTGGATCACAACGGGCCAAACAAGCTGTGCAAACTAAATGGAAAAGACATAGGATGTCTTATTTAATGAAAGGGGTTGCAGGCTGCCGTGAAGCTTTCATCCATGTATAGGGGTAAGAATCTAACTACAGTTTCAGAGTGTACACTACCGTCCAAATGTTTGGGGTCACTAAGAAATTTCCTTTATTTTTTAAAGAAAATAAAAAATTTGGTCCAATAAAATAACATCAAATTAATCAGAAATACAGTGTAGACATTGTTAATGTTGTAAATGACTATTGTAGCTGGAAATGGCAGATTCTGTACTTGGGTGTACAGAGGCCCATTATCAGCAACCATCACTCCTGTGTTCCAATGGCACGTTGTGTTAGCTAATCCAAGTTTATCATTTTAAAAGGCTAATTGAGCATTAGAAAACCCTTTTGCAATTATATTAGCACAGCTGAAAACGGTTGTGCTAATAAAAGAAGCAATACAACTGGCCTTCTTTAGACTAGTTGAGTATCTGGAGCAACAGCATTTGTGGGTTCGATTACAGGCTCAAAATGGCCAAAAACAAAGACCTTACTTCTGAAACTCGTCAGTCAATTCTTGTTCTGAGAAATGATGACTATTCCATGCGAGAAATTGCCAAGAAACGGAACATCTCGTACAACGCTGTGTACTACTCCCTTCACAGAACAGCGCAAACTGGCTCTAACCAGAATAGAAAGGGGAGTGGGAGGCCCCGGTGCACAACTGAGCAAGAGGACAAGTACATTAGAGTATCTAGTTTGAGAAACAGACGCCTCACAAGTCCTCAACTGGCAGCTTCATTAAATAGTACCTGCAAAACACCAGTCTCAACGTCAACAGTGATGCAGGCCTTCTAGGCAGAGTTGCAAAGAAAAAGTCGTATCTCAGACTGGTCAATAAAAATAAAAGATTAAGATGGACAAAAGAACACAGACACTGGACAGAGGGACTCTGCCTAGAAGGCCAACATCCCGGAGTCACCTCTTCACGGTTGACATTGAGACTGGTGTTTTGCAGGTAATATTTAATGAAGCTTCCAGTTGGGTGTAGTCAAAGGAGAGCTCTCCAGTAGGTACCAAAACATTCCAAGGCCCTTTTCTCAAAACTAAGTTTACAAGTGTATCAACTTTCAAAGCAGAATAACTTTCCCCATTGTTTGACAAAAATGCTGTATGATATCCCATTTTGTAGCTCAGTCTTTACTTTATCCAATGGAAAAAAAACAATAAAAATGTTTGCTACATAAGACCGAATCCAGGTGGTGAGTCACATATGATCTTGTTGCCATCTGATGCACATTCAAAATGTCATAGAAAAATCAACCCGCAGATCTCCCCGTTCTTTGCCGTGCACTGATTGTATTACTGCTGATGATATCTGGAAATGTGCATGTACACACTGGTCCGTCTATGGTTGCTAGCCACAATTCTGACTTGTGCTCCGAATTCTGCTTCACTGATTTCTGCTTACGTAAATGCCTGGGTTTTCTGCACATTAACACTAGAAGCTTATTACCCAAAATGTATCAATTGAAAGTGTGGGTTCACAGCTCCAATCCAGATGTGTTGGTCATTATTGAGACATTGTTAAGAAAGAGTGTGCTGAACACTGATGTTAACCTTTCTGGTTATAATATTTTTCGGCAAGACAGATCTTCCAAAGGTGGTGGTGGCGTGGCAATCTTTACCAAGGAACACATTCAGTGATGGGTAGTCTGTTCCCAACCAACTTGATTAGCTGGTTTTAAGCTTTCAAATAGCTATTTGTTGACTGTTGCTGAATGCTATCACCCACCATCAGCACCCACCTGTACCCAAACTGCCCTACCTAACATGGTTTAGACCCTTCCTTCTTTAAAGTTGTGGCCCCTATCATAGTTGAGCCTCTTTCACCTTTTTAACATGTCGTTCCTCTCTGGGGAGTTTCCCAGTGCTTGGAAGGCACTGGGAAAATCCTAACTGTCATAGAAATTGACCTATCTTGTCCTTTTTATCAAAAGTCAACTGACTGGCTTTCTTGGTCTATAGTATTCTCTATGGTATGCAATCTGGTTTCTGCTTAGGTTATGGATGTGTCACTGCAACGTAAAGGTCTTATATTATGTCACCATTGCTCTTGATTCTAAGCAATGTTGTGCTGCTACAGTTATTGACTTGGCCAAAGCTTTTGATACGGTAGACCATTCCATTCTTGTGGATCGGCTAAGGAATATTGGTGTCTCTGAGGAGTATTTGGCCTGGTTTGCCAACTACCTCTTCAGAGTGTGCAGTGTATAAAGTCAGAACGTTTGCTGTCTCAGCCACTGCCTGTCAACAAGGGAGTACCCTAAGGCTCAATCCTAGGACCCACGCTCTTCTTAATGTACATTAACATAGCTCAGACTACTGTACCTGGTTCCAACTGTCCTCTAGCCACCACGCAGTCGTAGCCGGTAGGAGCCTCCTTCAGGGAGCTGTCGTCCTTAGTGATGGTGTTTTCCTTCCCCAGCGCCACCTCGTTCAGAAACATCACCCCCCTGTCTTTAGATGTACGCACTACACAGGGACAGGACACATATGTAGTAAGTAGCACGGTATTTCTTCACAAAACGAACAGTGTCGTAGTACCTAACAGTCTTATACTCACTACATGAACATACATTTGGAAATTGACTGGATATTCCGAAGATGACGTCTAAAATAGATCCCGGTAGTTCAGCCACATGGTAGCTATAGCCTCACCGTATGCAGCTGACTTGCTGTTCTCCGAGGCAAAGTAGATGCCCCTGCCCACACGGCCCCCTGACTGGGGCATGATCCGCAGCCCGCCCTTCAAGATGGCTGCCACCACCGCCACATTGGTACCATGCCACAGCAGACGCCGGTTCTCTAGACCGTCGTTCTCCCTGAATCTCTCCGCCTGGGGAGAACAATCCCCACAGAAAGATCAATCACCTTAAATACTAACGCCTAGTCAAACAAACCTACAGTTATAACAATATATTATTTTTTAAATTTATTTTGTACATGCATCAGCACAAAAATCAAGATCACAGCAAATTAGTAAAACAATGAATGCTGTATTACATACTACAAGAATTATGACATGAAGTTGTTGTGCCATATGTTACCCACCTCAGTCTCTCTGTCCACCTCCCAGACATCTATAATCTTTGGCTGGTTGTGGCTATATGCAGTGGCCTTCAGGTATCTCTCTATTAGCTTTAAATGAGGCAAGAATGGAAATACAATGGAAGCTTAACATTTACAATATTCTTCTCTTTTGTAGTATAAATTATGCTTTGTCACAGTAAATATAGTCACCCATTTAAATATGACCATCCGCATATCACTAAAGACTTGTCTGATTTGAAACAATACAGTGGTGTTTGTATAGAATTGAACTTCTATTAGAGACCACGGTACCTTGAATTCCTGTGTATCTCTTTGTAGTAGAGCAAGTTTGCAGCTGAGAGACAGATAGTTTTGGTCCAGTGGATGAGGTACTTTCTCCACCTCCATCTGCTCCTGGGCCTTCTCAGTCTCAGCCTTCAAGTTCTGGGCTATCTCTATATCAGCCAACACCTGCAGGGGACAGCACAGTCAGGAATGGGATCAGGCCTGGACAAGACCACTCATCATGATTAGGGCCAGGAGTTTCACCAGACTTGATCAGGGAAAACTGGGTTCTTATTGTAGGCTATTAAAAAACTATTGGCCCTAAATAGTACCGTCATTCCATAAAGCACAATACGGTGACAGCGTCTAATCAAGTACAAGGTGATCTCACCAGAAGCATCTCCTTCTTCTTCTCCACGATCTCAGAACTGTCGATGACCGGGGGCCTGGTGCGTCCAAAGTTGTGTGGGATGGTAGTGAAGAACTTGGAGGAGAGTTCCTCCAGTTTGGGCCTGCTGGCGTTTATGGCTCCCTCAATCTCCTCCAGCACCTCAAAGCCCTTAGCAATCTGCATCTTGCTCAGCTTCCCCAGGGGCATCTTCTTTATGTCTGGTGGCCCAAAGAGAGAGAAGCAATAAGGGGGATATAATTACACACATATCACTGCTCTGTCTGAGTTCACATGTTAGGCCTATATAAACTGTGCAGGTGTCTGTTGACTGCTCTCCTCTACATTAGTAAATGTGGTAGTTAGGGAACTTGCAACAGCTGAATAAACATTGTATACATTTTACAGTCCTACTTACATTATCGATCAGACAGACTAGGTTTTTATATGGATTAGACATTTAGCTCCAGATCGCCAGGCTTTACCCCCCCCATTTAAAATAACAAATGATTTAGGATGCTCTTCTCTGATCACATAGAGCAGATGCCTGGGCTTCCCTGACTTCAGTTTAACAGCCAAGTATATCATTGCACTGACAGAGTAAAACACAATACAACAAGCAGTCCAGTCCAACAGGTATGTTACATAACAGACCATGTGTACATAGACCACACCCAGGCTTACTGTCTGAGGAACAGAAAGTTGCTTCAGTGCTGGAGGGGTACAGGTGGTATGATGGACAGATTGACACCCACCCAGGTTCATGCACTCCATGGCCTCTTTGAACATGTCATTGCTGAAGATGAGCTGGATGAGCTTCTGCGTGGGGCTGTCCAGGGTGCAAGGGAGGATGTTTCTGGGGCCTTTGCCAATCTTCCCATCAACACAGTCCACCTGCAAAAGCCAGAAGAGAGCATGTTCTAGAAAGGGAACAAAATTGGACACAGCAAAACTATAATGAGTCAGCCTGACCACCTGAGTGTATTGTAAGACATACTAATTACAGGAGCCAGGAAGGTAAAATGTTGTTATTCTTTAGAGTATGGATGGGCGATGTCTGAAATTACATTTTAGCCTACCTTTTAAAAACTAATATTACAGCCATATCAAGTGCAGGCTATTGCATCATCTTAAGCATCTGGGTAAGGGCATTTGCGTAATTCTTCCTTTAGGCTACTTCAGACTGTAAATAATAAAAATAAAAAGGCATTTCACTTAGTAACTATAGAATAGTCTGCCTTCTCCTAAATCAGAAAAAAAAAAAACAATGGCTGACTTGGTGGTGTTAAGCAGTCCTTCGGTTTCAGGCAATGGATGGACAGACTACAAACCTCCAACATTTACAAGTCCATCATCCTGCAGAGTTTGCTACTCTGGGCAGAAAAGGTGAACATGGTGTTTGCTGCCAAAAACCTTTAGGTAGGTCTAAGACATGGTAAAAAAAAAACTAAACCTAATAGTTCCTCATTGCACTTTATTTAAATGTAGCCTATATTCAGATCCAGATGCAACTTATTTGAAAGACATAGCCTATAGATTAAACTAAAATATTCTGTCAAACCCTTAGACTTACATGCATAGTTTTTTTGGACTCATTTGTTATTTTAGTACTTTTGTTCAGGCTACTTTATTTATTTTGTAACTTGGCCTATACTTAGGATTACAAAAAAATAAAAAATATTTCACCTTTATTTAACCAGGTAGGCTAGTTGAGAACAAGTTCTCATTTGCAACTGCGACCTGGCCAAGATAAAGCATAGCAGTGTGAACAGACAACAGAGTTACACATGGAGTAAACAATTAACAAGTCAATAACACAGTAGAGAAAAAAAAGGGGAGTCTATATACACATTGTGTGCAAAAGGCATGAGGAGGTAGGCGAATAATTACAATTTTGCAGATTAATAACACCGGAGTGATAAATGATCAGATGGTCATGTACAGGTAGAGATATTGGTGTGCAAAAGAGCAGAAAAGTAAATAAATAAAAACGGTATGGGGATGAAGTAGGTAAAAATGGGTGGGCTATTTACCGATAGACTATGTACAGCTGCAGCGATCGGTTAACTGCTCAGATAGCAGATGTTTGAAATTGGTGAGGGAGATAAGTCTCCAACTTCAGCGATTTTTGCAATTCGTTCCAGTCACAGGCAGCAGAGAACTGGAACGAAAGGCGGCCAAATGAGGTGTTGGCTTTAGGGATGATCAGTGAGATACACCTGCTGGAGCGCGTGTACAGTTCGAAATGCAAAAAAGCATATGCTAATTGGCCTATTCATTTTTTGCCAAAGCCAGTGTTTATTCAAGTGTTAAAAATAATGTTATAGGCTAAATAATTAGATTTTCAGGAGCTGACTTGTGTGTCTGTGTTATTTTGCACATCTTAATCTTAAAAAAACACCACTTTTATTGGCCAGTTTGGCATATGGCTTTTTCTTTGCAACTCTGCCTAGAAGGCTGGCATCCCAGAGTCACCTCTTGACTGTTGACATTGAGACTGGTGTTTTGCGGGTAGTATTTAATGAAGCTACCAGTTGAGGACTTGTAATAATTTGCAAATAAATTCATTAAAAATCCTACGATGTGATTTTCTGGATTTTTTTTCTCATTTTGTCTGTCTTGGTTGAAGTGTACCTATGATGAAAAGTACAGGCCTCTCATCTTTTTAAGTGGGAGAACATGCACAATTGGTGGCTGACTAAATAGACGGTCCTGGCGCTTG
Source organism: Oncorhynchus tshawytscha (assembly GCF_018296145.1). Classification (NCBI taxonomy): domain Eukaryota; kingdom Metazoa; phylum Chordata; class Actinopteri; order Salmoniformes; family Salmonidae; genus Oncorhynchus; species Oncorhynchus tshawytscha. Next base: position 46,203,397 of record NC_056435.1, on the reverse strand, counting down.
CTGGACTTTCTTGGGCGCCGAACAATTGAACCGCTCTCCTTGAAGTTCTTGATGATCCGATAAATGGTTGATTTAGGTGCAATCTTACTTGCAGCAATATCCTTGCCTGTGAAGCCCTTTTTGTGCAAAGCAATGATGACGGCATGTGTTTCCTTGCAAGTAACCGTGTTTGACAGAGGAAGAACAATGATTCCAAGCACCACCCTCCTTTTGAAGCTTCCAGTCTTTTATTCGAACTCAATCAGCATGACAGAGTGATCTCCAGCCTTGTCCTTATCAACACTCACACCTGTTAACTAGAGAATCACTGGCATGATGTCAGCTGGTCCTTTTGTGGCAGGGCTGAAATGCAGTATAAATGTTTTTTTGGGGATTCATGTCATTTGCATGGCAAAGAGGGACTTTGCAATTCATCTGATCACTCTTTATAACATTCTGGAGTATATGTAAATTGCCATCATACAAACTGAGGCAGCAGACTTAAATGTATATTTGTGTCACTCAAAACTATAGGCCACGACTGTGTGTGTGATATATGTATTTGTTATTATCCAATTACTCTACATTGTAGAATTTGTATTTATTTAACTAGGCAAGTCAGTTAAGAACAAATTCTTATTAACGACGGCCTACCAATGACAACCTTATGTTATTTTAAACAAGAGAGACAACACTACATAAAGAGAGGCCTAAGACAACATAGCAAGGCATAAACACATGATAACACAGCATGGGAGCAACACAACACAACATGGCAGCAGCACAAAACATGGTACAAACATTATTAGGCACAGACAACAGCAAAGGTCAAGAAGGTAGAGACAACAATACATCGCTCAAAGCAGCCACAACTGTCAATAAGATGGTCCATGATTGAGTCTTTGAATGAAGAGATGGAGATAAAACTGTCCAGTTTGAGTGTTTGTTGCAGCTCGTTCCAGTCGCTAGGTGCAGCGAACTGAAAAAACAAGCAACCCAGGGATGTGTGCGCTTTGGCGACCTTTAACAGAATGTGACTGGCAGAACGGGTGTTGGAGGATGAGGGCTGCAGTAGATATCTCAGATAGGGGGGAGTGAGGCCTAAGAGGGTTTTATAAACAAGCATCAACCAGTGGGTCTTGCGACGAGTATACAGAGTAGTGCAGTGATGTGGCCTATAAGGCGAATTGGTGGCAAATAGGATGGCTGAATGGTAAAGAACATTCAGCCGCTCAAGAGCACCCTTACTATAAATCATGTCTCCATAATCTAGCATGGGTAGGATGGTCATCTGAATCAGGGTTAGTTTGCAAGCTGGGGTGAAAGAGGAGTGATTACGATAGAGGAAACCAAGTCTAGATTTAACGTTAGCCAGCAGCTTTGATATATGCTGAGAGAAGGACAGTGTAAAGTCGAGCCACACTCCCAAGTACTTGTATGAGGGGACTACCTCAAGCTCTAAGCCCTCAGAGGTAGTAATTAACACCTGTGGGGAGAGGGGCATTATTCTTACCAAACCACATGACCATTGTTTTGGAGATGTTCAGAACAAGGTGAAGGGCAGAGAAAGCTTGTTGTACACTAAGACAGCTTTGTTTTAGAGCGTTAAACACAAAATTCGGGGAGGGGCCAGGTGAGTATAAGATTATCTTCTGCATATAAAAATTGATGAGAGCTTCCTACTGCCTGAGCTATGTTGTTGATGTAAATTGAGAAGAGTGTGGGGCCTAGTATCGAGCCTTGGGGGTACTCCCTTGGTGACAGGCAGTGAAGACATCAAAACAATAAAATAAGGAGGCTCGATCCTAGGCCCCAAGCTCTTCTCAATTTATACACACACAACAAAAGTTTATTTATTTTTACCATTTTCAACATTGTAGAATAGTGAAGACATCAAACTATGAAATAACACATACGGAACCATGTTACCAACAAAGTGTTAAACAATTCAAAATATATTTTATATTTGAGATTCTTCAAATAGCCACCCTTTGCCTTGACAGCTTTGCACACTCTTGGTATTCTCTCAACAAGCTTCAGGAGGAATGTTTTTCAACAGTCTTGAAGGTGTTCCCACATATGCTGAGCACATTCTGGCTGCTTTTCCTTCACTCTGTGGTCCAACTCATCCCAAACCATCTCAAATGGATTGAGGTCGGGTGATTGGGGAGGCTAGGTCATCTGATGCAGCACTCATTACACTCCTTGGTCAAATAGCCCCTACACAGCCTGGAGGTGTGTTGGGATATCATCTGTTTTTCAACAGGACAATGACCTATCTGGTTTGGGCTTAGTGGGACTGGCGTATTGCTGCAGAATGCTGTGGGAGCCATGCTGGTTAAGTGTGCATTGAATTCTAAATAAATCACAGACAGTGTCACCATCACACCTCCTCCTCTATCCTTCACGGTGGGAACCAAACATGCGGAGATCATCTGTTCATCTACTCTGCGTCTCACAAAGACACGGCGGTTGGAACCAAACATCTCAAATTTGGACTCATTAGACCAAAGGAAAGATTTCCACCGATCTAATGTCCATTGCTCGTGTTTCTTGGCCCAAGCAATTCTTTGTCTTGTTGGTGTCCTTTAGTAGTGGTTTCTATGCAGCAATTTGACCATGAAGGCCTGATTCACGCAGTCTCCTCTGAACAGTTGATGTTGAGATGTGTCTTACTTGAACTCTTTGAAGCATTTATATGGACTGCATGCATATGGTAAAGGTAACTCTGGGTCTTCCATTCTTGTGGCGGTCCTCATGAGAGCCAGTTTCATCATAGCACTTGATGGTTTTTGCAACTGCATTTGAAGAAACGTTCAAATTCTTGAAAATATCCAGATTGACTGACCTTCATGTCTTAAAGTAATGATGGACTGTCATTTCTCTTTGCTTATTCGAGCTGTTCTTGACATAATATGGACTTGGTCTTTTACCAAATAGGGCTATCATCTGTATTCCAACCTTGTCACAACACAACTGATTGGCACAAACTCATTATGGAAAGTAAATCCACCAATAACTTTAAACAAGGCACACCTGTTAATTGAAATGCATTCCAGATGACTAATTCATGAAGCTTGTTGAGAGAATGCCAAGAGTGCGCAAAGCTGTCCTCAAGGTAAAGGGTGGGTACTTCAAATAACCTCAAATATTCAACATTATGATTTGTTTAACACTTGCCTGGTTATGTGTTATTTCATAGTTTTGATGTATTCACCATTATTCTACAAAGTAAAAAAAAAAAAGAAAAAAAAAGGAAAATTAAAGAAAATCCTGGAATGAGTAGGTATGTCCAAACTTTTGACTGGTACTGTAAGTATTCAGACCCTTTAATCAGTACTTTATTGAAGCACCTTTGGCAGCGATTACGGCATTGAGTCGTCTTGGGTATGCCACTACAAGCTTGGCACACCTGTATTTGGCGAGTTTCTCCCATTCTTCTCTGCAGATCCTCTCAAGCTCTGTCAGCTTGGATTGGGAGCGTTGCCGCATAGCTATTTTCTGGTCTCTCCAGATGTTTGATCGGGTTCAAGTCCGGGCTCTTACTGGGCCACTCAAGGACATTCAGAGACTTGACCCAAAGCCGCCACTCCTGCATTGTCTTGGCTGGGTGCTTAGGGTCATGGTCCTGTTGGAAGGTGAACCTTCTCTCCAGTCTGAGGTCCTGAGCGCTCTGGAGCAGGTTTTCATCAATCTCTGTACTTTCTCTGTTAATCTTTCCCTCGATCCTGACTAGTCTCCCAGTCCCCGTCACTGAAAAACATCCCACAGCATGATGCTGCCACCACCATGCTTCACTGTAGGGATGGTGCTAGGTTTCCTTCAGACGTGACACTTGGCATTCAGGTCAAAGAGTTGGTTTCATCAGACCAGAGAATCTTTTTTTCTCATGGTCTGAGAGTCTTTAGGTGCCTTTTGGAAAACTCCAAGCAGGCTGTCTTGTGCCTTTTACTGAGGAGGTTTCTGTCTGGCCACTCTAGCAAAAAGGCCTGTTTGGTGGAGTGCGTCATAGATGGTTGTCCTTCTGGAAGGTTCTCCCATCTCCACAGAGGAACTCTGGAGCTCTGTCAAGAGTGACCATAGGGTTCTTGGTCACTTGCTTGACCAAGACCCTTCAACCCCGATTGCTCGGTTTGGCAGGGCGGCCAGCTCTAGGAAAAGTCTTGGTGGTTCCAAACTTCTTCCACTTAAGAATGATGGAGACCACTGTGTTCCTGGGGACCTTCAATGCTGCAGATATTTTTGGGTACCCTTCCCCAGATCTATCCCTCGAAGTGTGTCTCAAAGCTCTACAGACAATTCCTTTGACCTCATTACTTTTTTTGCTCTGACAAGCACGGTTAACTGTGGAACCTTATATGTGTGTGCCTTTCCAAATCATGTCCAATCAACTGAATTTATCACAGGTGGACTCCAATCAAGTTGTAGAAACATCTCAAGGATGATCAATGGAAACAGGATGCACCTGTGCTCAAATTCTAATCTCATAGCAAAGCATAGTAAAGGCATTTATGTTTTTATTTGTAATAAATATGAGGTTTTTGCTTTGTCATTATGGGATATTGTGTGTAGACTGAGAATGATAATTTATTTAAAGCATTTTAGAATAAGGCTGTAACGTAACAAAATGTGGAAAAAGTCAAGGGGTCTGAATACTTTCCAAAGGCACTGTATGTAAACTAAAAAGAAAGAAAGAAAAGAAACATCCCATTTTCAGGACCCTGTCTTTCAAAGATAATTCATTAAAATCCAAATAACTTCACAGATCTTGATTGTAAAGGGTTTAAACACTCTTTCCCATGCTTGTTCAATGAACCATAAACAATTAATGAACATGCACCTGTGGAACAGTCATTAAGGCACTAACAGCTTACATACGGTAGGCAATTAAGGTCACAGTAATGAAATCTTAGGACACTAAAGAGGCCTTGCTACGGACTCTGAAAAACACCAAAAGAAAGATGCCCAGGGTCCCTGCTCTTCTGCGTGAACGTGCCTTAAGCATGCTGCAAGGAGGCATGAGGACTGCAGATGAGGCCAGGGCAATAAATTGCAACGTCCGTACTGTGAGACGCCTAAGACAGCGCTACAGGGAGACAGGACGGATAGCAGATCGTCCTCGCAGTGGCAGACCCCGTATAACAACAGCTGCACAGGATCGGTACATCCAAACATCACACCTGTAGGACAGGTACAGGATGGCGGCAACAACAACTGCCCGAGTTACACCAGGAATGCACAATCACTCCATCAGTGCTCAGACTGTCCGCAATAGGCTGAGAGAGGCTGGACTGAGGGCTTGTAGTCCTGTTGTAAAGGCAGGTCCTCACCAGACATCAACGGCAACAACGTTGCCTATGGGCACAAACCCACTGTCACCGGACCAGACAGGACCGGCAAAAAGTGCTCTTCATTTGACGAGTCCCATTGAGCACATCTGGGAACAGTTGGATCGGAGGGTGAGGGGCTAGGGCCATTCCCCTCGGAAATGTCTGGGAGCTTGCAGATGCCTTGGTAGAAGAGGGGTAATATCTCACAGCAAGAACTGGCAAATCTGGTGCAGTCCATGAGGAGGAGATGCACTGCAGTACTTAATGCAGCTGGTGGCCACACCAGATACTGACTGTTACTTTTGATTTTGACCCCCCCCCCTTTGTTCAAGGACACATTATTCCAGTTCTGTTAGTGACATGTCTGTGGAACTTGTTCAGTTTATGTCACAGTTGTTGAATCTTGTTATGTTCATACGAATATTTACTCATGTTAAGTTCTCAAAATAAACGCAGTTGACGGTGAGTGGACGTTTCGTTTTTTTGCTAAGTTTACTAAAAATGTACGCTATGGCAAATAGGGAATAGGCCATTTGGCTTGTCGCAATGCTGTGTATTCAGCATTGCGCTGCCAGACTCCGGTGGTGAAATCAAGTTCAAATATGCTAAAACATAGTTTATGATATTACAATGTCATTACCATCGACAATAACTGTCAAACATCATTGATACATACAATTGCCAAACCCTACTTTAGAATCCGTGGTCCTACTGAGACCCAGCCACCACTTTACCTTGACCTCTGCATCCTGGTCTCCATCCACCTCTATCAGGGTGTACTTCCCCGGGTGAGACACAAAGTTGTCCCGCTCCTTCCAGCTGTTCTTCGTCTTGTCTTTGAACTTCTTTTCAAAGTCTTTGATGGCTTTGTCTGGGCTGTTGGAGAGGTCTGATAGGTTTGACTGGCCCGTTTCCCCCTGTAAGGGAGAGAGGAGAAGATGATGCTTCAATTCTGGGTGCTCAAGAAATGAATAGCTTAGTATTTAACATAATTAACGAAAATGTAGATTTACTACTTAAGTATACACAGGAATGTCTAGTAAACTACCATCGTGTCTGTCAAAAATTAAGCTTACCACTCTTCCCCATCTGGTCCAGCAGTAGTAAGAGTCATCTATACACAACACTTGAATGACATAAAACTTGTTGTTGTTATTTCCAATGTTGGTCTGATTCAGCATGCAATCATAATCTTCATACACCTGTGGGGGAGATTAAAGGAGGAACATGATTCAGGAAAGCAGTCAGATAAAAATGAGCACATTCCTCTATTGCACTGCACAGCAGTCTGTCCTGCTGATATGACTGCAAGGCTGATCAAACAATTCAAGTCAAATACCTGTAACTAGTGACAGTTTCTCAGATTCTGCTATATATGAATGATTAGCAAACATGGTGTAGCAACACATTGGTCTTTTGAAACAGCTATAACTGAATGCAGCATATACAGTATACATTGACCTTACACACTCATTATCTCAGGTATCTTGGGGGAGCGTACACTACAACTGAGCAGAGGTAATGTCTTGAACAAGGAAAGAAGAGAATAGTCCCCTTCTGCATTAGATGAATTCAAGGGGCAAGTGTCTCTCACTCTCAGGGAGTTTACTTCCAACTGAAACTATTACTGTACCCTACATGTCACTTCTAAGGTTTGTATATTGGAAAGTAGTCAAACCTCATTGATTCTAAATGAAGGGTGTGGCTGAAGTGAACAAAAAAAAGCCATTCATTGTCATAGCCTTTACAGTCAGTGTGTGACAAGTAGAGGTCGACCGATTAATCGGAATGGCCGATTAATTAGGGCCGATTTCAAGTTTTCATAACAATCGGAAATTGGTATTTTTGGACACCGATTTGGCCGATTTTTTAAATTGTATTTTTTTTACACCTTTATTTAACTAGGCAAGTCAGTTAAGAACACAATTCTTATTTTCAATGGCGGCCTAGGAACGGTGGGTTAACCCCCTCGTTCCGGGGCAGAACGACATCGACAATGACTGTCAAACATCATTGATACATAAAATTGCCAAACCCTTGTCAGCTCGGGGGATTCAATCTTGCAACCTTACAGTTAACTAGTCCAACGCTCTAACCACCTGCCTCTCATTGCACTCCACGAGGTGTGCAATGCACTCCACGTTACGCGAATGCAGTAAGCCAAGGTAAGTTGCTAGCTAGCATTAAACTTATCTTATAAAAAACAACCAATCAATCATAATCACTACTTAACTACACATGGTTGATAATATTACTAGTTTATCTAGCGTGTCCTGCGATGCATATAATCAATGCGGTGCGTATCGTTGCTCCAATGTGTACCTAACCATGAACATCAATGCCTTTCTTAAAATCAATACACAGAAGTATATATATATTTAAACCTGCATATTTAGCTAAAATAAATCCAGGTTAGCAGGCAATATTAACCAACAGTTTGGGCTGCCTAATTTGCCAGAATTTTACGTAATTATGACATAACATTTTAGGTTGTGCAATGTAACAGGAATATTTAGACTAATGGACCCCTAGATAAAATACGGAACGATTCCGTATTTCACTGAAAGAATAAACGTCTTGTTTTCGAGATGATAGTTTCCAGATTCGACCATATTATTTATTTTTATTTTACCTTTATTTAACTAGGCAAGTCAGTTACGAACAAATTATTATTTTCAATGACGGCCTCGGAACAGTGGGTTAACTGCCTGTTCAGGGGCAGAACGACAGATTTGTAAACTTGTCAGCTTGGGGATTTGAATCTCCAACCTTTCGGCTGCTAGTCCAACGCTCTAACCACTAGGCTACCCTGCCGCCCCTAATGACCTAAGGCTCGTATTTCTGTGTGTTATTATGTTATAATTAAGTCTATGATTTGATAGAGCAGTCTGACTGAGCAGTCTGACTGAGCAGTGGTAGGCAGCAGCAGGCTCGTAAGCATTCTTTCAAACAGCACTTTCATGCGTTTTGCCAGCAACTCTTCGTTGTGCGTCAATCATTGCGTTGTTTATGACTTCAAGCCTATCAACTCCCGAGATTAGGCTTGTGTAACCATGTGAAATGGCTAGCTAGTTAGCGGGGTGCGCGCTAATAGAGTTTCAAACGTCACTCGCTCTGAGACTTGGGAGTGGTTGTTCCCCTTGCTCTGCATGGGTAACACTGCTTCGAGGATGGCTGTTGTCATTGTGTTCCTGGTTCGAGCCCAGGGAGGAGCGAGGAGAGTGACGGAAGCTATACTGTTACACTGGCAATACTAAAGTGCCTATAGAACATCCAATAGTCAAAGGTTAATGAAATACAAATGGTATAGAGAGAAATAGTCCTATAATTCCTATAATAACTACAACCTAAAACTTCTTACGTGGGAATATTGAAGACTCATGTTAAAAGGAACCACCAGCTTTCATATGTTCTCATGTTCTGAGCAAGGAACATAAACGTTAGGTTTCTTACATGGCACATATTGCACTTTTACTTTCTTCTCCAACACTTTGTTTTTGCATTATTTAAACCAAATTGAACATGTTTCATTATTTATTTGAGGCTAAATTGATTTTATTAATATATTATATTAAGTTAGTGTTCATTCAGTATTGTTGTAATTGTCATTATTACAATTAAATAAATAGTTTTTTATTTAATTAAATCGGCCGATTAATCGGTTTTGGCTTTTTTTTAGGTCCTCCAATAATCGGTATCGGCGTTGAAAAATCATAAATCTGTCTACCTCTACTGACAAGTGCTTCAATCACAGTAACACTTTCAAAGTACCTCAATGAGTACTACTGACTGCACAGGAGGACTTTTGAGCTGAAATAGTATACAATATATATGTATGATTGGTGGCACAGGCAGCCCAATAAATAGCCTACTCCCTGCCTTGATACGGCATGATGTCCAACTCACCCTTCCTGAATGCTGTTCTGACAGCAAGCAGTGCTCATCAGCCTTCCTTTTGCCCTTCACTTCTGGCCCTGCAGCCTTCAGAGCCTCTTTGGCAGAGGTAAATGCATCCTTTGGTGTGTCAGGCTCTTGCTTGACCTTCTTTCCACCCGCTTTATTGGCTTTGGTGGATGAAGCAGCCCTTCTCTTTGGTGCCATCCCTTATCTATATTTCAATCACTGCAGAAAAGAGAAACATTATGCATCCAACAAAACACTACATTTTGAAGATAGTATTGATGCACTTGAGGCAGGCGCTTTTCACCTTTTCTGCCTCACTGGCCAATGGCAGTGGTGTTTTGATACAGCTGAGTGAGGCGTGGTACTTCCAGTAACACAGAAGTAGCAGCAGACACAGCAGAAACAGCAGACAAGCTTTGACGTGGCTGGTAAATTCCCTGACCTGTCTGAGGCACTGAGAAGGTTGAGCGAGTGCTAATTAGCTAGCTATAGCAGCGGTCCTAGCTGTATTTCCATGTACAACCCCTCAGTAATGGTTAGGTATATAGCTACCTAGTTTAGTTAGCTTGGCGCAAAGTCCAGTAACTTCATTTTGTGGGTGTGTAGCTATCTAGCTAACGTTAGCTTAACGCCGTTGGTATCGAGAAGTTCACGCACTAGTGTTAGCTAGCTAACTACAAGGCTATGGATGCCGCTACAGTTGACAGGAATTGGAAGCTAGCTAAATAATTTGCGAACCTTTATCGACTTGCTACTTACCTTAGAGCAGGTATTCGGCAGCTCGAGCGGTCACTGTCAGAAGTAGCAGAACAAAATATTTTGACAGGCACACTTCTCAACGACTGTCGAGGAAGTTCCACTTCCGCTTTTAGAGGGAGGGGGGGCGGGGTAAGCGGCATTCAGAAAGTTGCAGATACAAATGTACATTATAGAGCACACACGCACACAAGGTGCAGTTTTGAAATGTTATTGTTCATCCGCAGTTTTTCTCTTATTATGTTAGTCACTGACAGTCACTCCATTAGACCAAGTCAGCTAAAACATTTTAGATTGGTAAATTAGTCTAGCCATCTATCTAAAATGGTAGTAATCATGGTCGAGGGAATGTTAGTCACTCTCACTCAGATATCATATAAACAAAAACTGCTAACATTTCTCTCCACCCCATGGCAGTGTGTAGACTTGCAACAAACTTGCTTTATAAGTACAAAAAAAAATGCTATGCCCCATGGCAAAATGTGTAGAATTGCAGAAAATTAACTCTGAAACATTCTCTCTGCTGTCAAGAGGGGGGCCGCTAAAATGCTTTGGGGGAAAAAGGCTAGTGCTAGTGCTGGCTCTGAGTGCATGTGTGGGTATGGACGTGGGTACTGCAGACCCACGAGCCACTGTGGCCCCTCATGATGAGTTCAGATTTTTTTGTGGCCAACACCCCCATCAATGTTTCCCATCAGAGAGACTGTCCGTTCAAGGTGTGGTCCGTAATTCATATTACACACTGAGACCTTCATGTGCACTTTATTTGATAGGGAAATCAATCTGAATTTCTGAATTCAATGTTGTGCCATTCTGTATTGAATACAAAAGTATTATCAGGCATTGAAAACGCATTGGCAATTGGTCCTCATAAATAAGGAACTGCTAACATACTACTACAGGTAGGCAATTGTTGCAAACACCATTATACAGAAGAAGAAGAACACTGCAACAGATGGCATAATTAGAGTTGTTCTGATCAGAGTTGCCTGATCTGTCTGTCCTGTAACTTCAACCTGAGAGTAGTTGGGCACAAGCTGTCAAAACGTTGATTTCAACTTGTGCAATGTGAGGATTCAGGTTTCTGTTTGTTTTCCAAAATGTCTCGCATACCTGTGGAAGACAGACTCAGGCCCCAGCTGGATTCTGGCTTGAATGTGATTTCCACCAGCCTACCTACAGTGCCTGACCTGAGCCCTGCCTTACTGACATGACATTTACCTCTAGGAGACTAGTGATGGGTGAGCCAGCCTCCAGATTGCACCCATTCACAGCTGCACACTGCCCTCTCTGACTCAGGTGGCAGGTGTGACTGTTTTATCAACCATGGTCTGGCCATTCATGTACAACTTAAAACACTGTTTTATTTTAAATGGTCATATCATATTGTACTGTATCATGATATAGGTTAATATTTGCTCAGATTATGGCACACTATATTGCCCAATCACTGGTGAAAGTGTAGTCGGTGTAACTTTTAAACAGAGAGCTCTCTATACCTAAAACTCTTCCATTACTCATATTAACAGACATTATCAACTTTGCAGTGCATGATTAGAATGTCTTTTATGATTACTCAATTATGTTAACATGTGACTGTGAATGTCTGGGTGTCAGGACCAGTTTTTACAGCCTCTGTCTCATAGACTGGACTGTTGAAACTTTAATGGGTTACAGAGTTAATGTTTAAGTTAATTCATTAAGCTGTATCTAAAGATATTTTCTTTACAGTTATTTACATATGTAATTGTATTAGAATTTGTGTGTTGGAGATTGAGAGAACTACATACATATTTTGTTGTATTGGTTAGTATTGAATTACGCTTTTGACTGCAAGTTCCAGAATGCCTTGCGACATGAAGTAGAGAGAGAACGCGCCAGTTATGTGCAAGTGACAAGTGATTATCCTGACTTTTCGCTAGCAACTTACTTTCATTGCTCTGTCGAATCTAAAGTTGTTAAATGTAACGTGAACAAGTATTATTACTAAAAGAAGCTTTCATATCAAACCCGACGTCCTGAGTCATTACTTTGAAGATAGTTATTCTATAGGACGAAACATAGTACATGTTAATCCGGGACACTCAAATTAGTATGAAATGTTACTTTTGATATGTTTATATAAGACAGAGTTACTTGAGGCAAAAATTAAAGTAGGGTTGGTGGGTGGTCTGGTGGGCGTATAACACGAATGTCTAACAACCCAAATCATGCACAACTTTAGCATTTTAGCTAATGAGCAAATATTCAACTACTTAGTACTTTTCAGTTATTTTGCAACTACTTAGCATGCTAGATAACCCTTCCACTAACCCTAACCTTAACCCTTTCAGCTAACCATTCCCCTAACTCTTACCTTAACCCTTTAAACTAACTGCTAAACTTAACCCTAACCTAGATAACATTAGCCAGGTGCCTCAAATTAGCCACCTAGATAGTATTCATACATATACATATTTGTAACATATTGTACATTTTGCAAATTCACAACATATTAAAACAAATTGAAATTCATAACATATCATACGAAATGGGTCGCGGACATCAACAAATTAATACATACCATACAAAACATAACATAGCATACTAAAGAGGGGTTGTTTTAAATGCGGAAGACACAGTTCAGTTGAAGGCATTCAGTTGTACAACTGACTAGGTATCCCCCTTTCCCTTTTAATGGAGTGTAGAATAATACGAAATGCTCTGAGACCAGGTTGGTTTTTAGTGTGATTGCACTCACCAATATTGGCACATATAATGTATTCATAGCCACTATATGGGTCCTAGACTACAGATTAACAATCTATATATTCAATATAAGGTTTAATATTGTTCCACTATTCTTTTCTAGTCTCTGCCTCTTATAAAGAAACGGTTTGAGAGATGTGTGAGTTATTGCAGTCAAAACAGGGTGTCTGTGAGAAAGCGCCTCAAGGCTAAAAGCGATTCATAGACACATAACCCTGCAGGGGAGTGAAAGAGATAAGAGACAAGACAGACATACCAATATAAATCAACTTGGGGAGTGGACAATTACTGCTGAGCTTTTAGACAACACTGGAACTATTGTTTGTATAGCTGTGTGTGCATGGGCTTGGTCTCATGAGTAGAGGGTGTTGACATGGCAGTGACATCACTAGGGGTTGACTGCAAGCACAATAAAGCAACTTGGACCCTTTCCTATTTTGTAGAACTTACTCTGAAACATGCGTGCTCTCTTCCCGTTGTCAACTTCTGTCTGCAATTGCATTAATATATGTTTTTGATTGATTTACTTAAATATTTTGTCTGATTGCTGATTTCACCAATAAGCAAATGATTGACAAGGAACAAGGAATCTACCCCAACAGTACGAAGTGTAGCCGAAATGCTGAGCATTGGCACGCACTATGCTCTTAAACTCTTGATAATTGCTAGGCAGCGGCAGTTATTAACCATCCTCTTGCCAGTTCTTAACTTTGAGGCATGTCACTTCACTCATCTCTTTGCATATCCCAAAAAGCATGCAGTGTTTTCTTAACCACAACTGGATGGATCCATAAATAATTACTGTGGGAATAAATATCACTGAATGATGAAAATATTGGAATAAAGTAGGCTGATGCAATTGAAGGAATGTATCAAATTGTTGTTTACTGAAACTCCCAAAGGCCTAAGTAATCCAATCATTGTAATACATTTGAAGCAATAGCCCTAAATATTGTAATGAATAATGTGGTAATGGAGCAAGTTGAGCTGTCATGGTCAAAACGTTGATACAATAGAAGCTAGGATGGGGAGAAGTCTGTCCATAATAAAGTGCTGCTCTCCATTCTTAACAGCACTATCAACAAGGCAGGTCCTATAGGCCCTAGTTTTGTAGCACCTGGACTACTGTTCAGTCGTGTGGTCACGACTATATATGACATTCTTCAAATAGCCACCTTTTGCCTTGATGACAGCTTTGCACATTCTTGCCGTTCTCTCAACCAGCTTCACCTAGAATGCTTTTCCAACAGTCCTGAAGGAGTTCCCACATATGCTGAGCACTTGTTGGCTGCTTTTCCTTCACTCTGCCGTCCGGCTCATACCAAACCATCTCAATTTGGTTGAGGTCAGGTGATTGTGGAGGCCAGGTCATCTGATGCAGCACTCCATCACTCTCCTTATTGGTAAAATAGCACTGATACAGCCTATGTGTGTGTTGGGTAATTGTCCTGTTGAAAAACATGTGATAGTTGCATTAAGCCCAAACCACATGGGATGGCGTATCCCTGCAGAATGCTGTGGTAGCCATGCTGGTCAAGCAAAGCACCCCCAGACCATAACACCTCCTCCCCAATGCTTTACGGTGGGGAAAAACACATGCGGAGATCATTCGTTCACCCACACCGCGTCTCACAAAGACACTGTGGTTGGTACCAAGAATCTCCAATTTAGACTCCAGAACAAAGGACAAATTTCCACTGGTCTAATTTCCATTGCTCGTGTTTCTTGGCCCAAGTAGTGGTTTCTTTGTAGCAATTCGACCATGAAGGCCTGTTTCACACAGTCTCCTCTGAACAGTTGATGTTAAGATGTGTCTGTTACTTGAACTTTGTGAAGCATTTATTCAGGCTGCAATTTCTGAGGCTGGTAACTCTGCAGCAGAGGTAACTCTGGGTCTTCCTTTCCTGTGGCGGTCCTCATGAGAGCCAGTTTCATCATATCGCTTGATGGTTTTTGTGACTGCACTTGAAGATACTTTTAAAGTTCTTGAAATTGTCTGTATTGACTGACCTTCGTGTGTTTAAAGTAATGATGGACTATTGTTTCTCTTTGATTATTTGAGCTGTTCTTGCCATAATATGGACTTGGTTTTTTACCAAAGAGGGCCATCTACTGTAAACCCCCCACCGTGACACAACACCACTGATTGGCTCAAACGCATTAAGAAGGAAAGATATTCCACAAAAAACTTTTGAGAAGGCACACCTATTAATTGAAATGCATGACATTGTTGCAACCCCTATTACCAGTCTGTTCAACATCTCTTTTGTATCGCCGAGATTCCCAAAGATTGGAAAGCAGCTGCGGTCATCCCCCTCTTCAAAGGGGGTGACACTCTAGACCGAAGCTGTTACAGACCTATATCCATCCTGCCCTGCCTTTCTAAAGTCTTCGAAAGCCAAGTTAATAAATAGTTTACTGACCATTTTGAATCTCACCGTACCTTCTCCGCTGTGCAATCCGGTGTCCGTGCTGGTCACGGGTGCACCTCAGCCAAGTTCAAGGTATTAAACGATATCATAACCGCCATCGATAAAAGACAGTACTGTGCAGCCGTCTTCATCGACCTGGCCAAGGCTTTCGAATCTGTCAATCACCGTATTCTAATCGGCAGAATCAACAGCCTTCGTTTCTCAAATGTCTGCATCGCTTGGTTCACCAACTACTTCTCAGATATAGTTCAGTGTGTCAAATCGGAGGGCCTGAATTGAACCCTGTGGTAGTCTCTATGGGGGTACCACAGGGTTCAATTCTCGGGCCGACTCTTTTCTCTGTATATATCAACGATGTCGCTCTTGCTGCGGGTGATTCCCTGATCCAGCTCTACGCAGATGACACCATTCTGTATACATTTGGCCCTTCTTTGGACACTGTGTTAACAAACCTCCAAACAAGCTTCAATGGCATGCAACACTCCTTCCATGGCCTCCAACTGCTCTTAAACGCTAGTAAAACTAAATGCATGCTTTCAACCGATCGCTGCCCGCACCCACCAGCCCGACAAGCATCACTACTCTGGATGGTTCTGACAACTACAAATACCTAGGTGTCTGGCTAGACTGTAAACTCTCCTTCCAGACTCACATTAAACATCTCCAATTCAAAATTCAATCTAGAATCGGCTTCCTATTTCGCAATAAAGCCTCCTTCACTCACGCCGCCAAACATACCCTCGTAAAACTGACTATCCTACCGATCCTCGACTTCGGCGATGTAATTGACAAAATAGCCTCCAACACTTTACTCAGCAAACTGGATGCAGTCTATCGCTGTGCCATCCGTTTTGTCACCAAAGCCCCATATACCACCCACCACTGCGACCAGTATGCTCTCGTCGGATGGCCCTCGATACATATTAGTGTTCAGACCCACTGTCTCCTGGTCATCTATAAGTCTTTCATAGGTAAAGCTCCGCCTTATCTCAGCTCACTGGTCACGATAACAACACCCACCCGTAGCACACGCTCTAGCAGGTATATCTCACTGGCTATCCCTAAAGCCAACAGCTCCTTTGGCTGCCTTTCCTTACAGTTCTCTGCTGCCAATGACTGGAACAAATTGCAAAAATTGTTGAAGTTGGAGACTTATATCTCCCTAACTAACTTTAAACATCAGCTATCTGAACAGCTAACCAATCGCTGCAGCTGTACACAGCCCATCTGTAAATAGCCCATCCAATCTACCTACCCCCAGTTGTAAACTGGCCTACCTGGTTAAATAAAGGTGAAATCAAAATATTTATATTAAAAAAGCTGGTTGAGAGAATGCCAAGATTGTGCAAAGCTGTCATCAAGGCAAAGGGTCGCTATTTGAAGAATCTCAAATCTAAAATACATTTTGATTTGTTTAACACTTTTTTGGTTACTACCTGATTCCATATGTGTTATTTCATAGTTTTGATGTCTTCACTATTATTCTACAATGTAGAAAATAGTAAAAATTACGAAACCCTTGAATGAGTAGATGTTCTAAAACTTTTGTCCGCTAATGTATGTCCTATACACAGACGTACACATACATTTTGTGTTGTACATATGTGGTAGTAGGGTAGGGGCCTGAGGGCACAAACTTAATCAAAAGCGTGCCACCCGAACGGGAAGGGGAGCCACCTTCGGTTGGAGTCATGACAGAAATGCTTACTTAAAATCCCCCAATTAACCAACAATTTTAAGAAAAATAAGTGTTTTAAAGAAATACATAAGTAAAAAAAATATATATATATTTAAAGAGCAGCAGTAAAATAACAGTAGGTAGGCTATATACACGGGGTACTGGTACATCAACAATGTGTGGGGGCACAGGTTAGTCGAGGTAATTGAGGTAATATGCACATGTAGGTAGAGTTAAAGTGACTATGCATAGATAAGGAACAGAGAGTAGCAGCAGCGTCAAAAGGTGGGGACAATGCAAATAGTCTGGGTAGCCATTTGATTTGCTGTTCAGGAAACTTATTGCTTGAGGGTAGAAGATGTTAAGAAGTCTTTGTACCTAGACTTGGCGCTCTATGGCGGCTTGCCATGCGAATGCAGAGAGAACAGTCTATGACTAGGGTAGCTGGAGTCTTTGACAAGTTTTAGGGCCGTCTCCTGTGGGGGAATAGGCTTTGTCGTGCCCTCTTCACAACTGTCTTGGTATGTTTGGACCATGATAGTTTGTTGGTGATGTGAACACCAAGGGACTTGAAGCTCTCAACATGCTCCACTACAGCCTCATCGATAATATGTTGTGAAATCTGTTGTGAATGTATTGTCATGTCTTAAAAAATCTATAACTGCCTTAAGGCAGCAGCTAAAGGGGATCCATAATAAATACAAATACAAACTAGATGATAATTTCAGTCAGCAACGTTTTTATTGCTGCTTTGAGACAACCATGAATCATCTTTCCAGCGTGCCTGAGGGTCTCCCGTGGCGATCGTTCCTTCATTTTTTAAAACACCAGCCCAGGCGGAGCAGTTTCTTGAGAAACTAGGCAGAAGTGTGGAAGCGGTGCAATGCTGAAGAAGAGGAAATAGCAACGTAAAGTTACACTTTGAACTATTTTTTAATTTTTTTTTAACTGCTTTCAGTTTTGTCTAAACAGGTATTTAAAGTTTGAGCCAGTTCACTGTGTTATAATTTATCTAGTAACATAGTAGCACTGCCTATTGAACTATAATAACATGGCAAGTTTACAAGTTAGCTTATAATTTTATGTACCATGAAACTTCGCTTTTATGCAGTGGAACATCCTGGTGCAGTTTTTTATTTATTTAGGCCTACATGAGGCTAGATCACGGTGGTCTTATATTCTGGCTCACTCCTGGTATTTTGTTTGGTTCTTTGTTAAATGGTGAACACAATATCGTGTAATGACAAGTGGCGGGCCAGACAAACTAAACAACTTCTTTGCTCAATTTGAGGACAACACAGTGCCACTGACACGGCCCGCTACCAAAACCTGTGGGCTCTCCTTCACTGCATCCAATGTGAGTAAAACATTTAAACATGTTAACCCTCGCAAGGCTGCCGGCCCAGACGGCATCCCCAGCCGCGTTCTCAGAGGACCATAGGACCATATCACCTCCACCCTACCTGACACCCTAGACCCACTCCATTTTGCTTACCGCCAAATAGGTCCACAGACGATGCAATCGCAACCACACTACACACTGCCTAACCCATCTGGACAAGAGGAATACCTATGTGAGAATGCTGTTCATCGACTACAGCTCAGCATTTAACACCATAGTACCCTCCAAACTCGTCATTAAGCTCAAGACCCTGGGTCTTGACCCCACCCTGTGCAACTGGGTCCTGGACGGGCCGCGCCCAGGTGGTGAGGGTAGGAAAGAACATCTCCACCCCGCTGATCATCAACACTGGGGCCCCACAAGGATGCGTTCTCAGCCCTCTCCTGTACTCCCTGTGCGTGGCTGTCTCCAACTCAATCATCAAGTTTCCAGACGACACTACAGTGGTAGGCTTGATTACGAACAACAACGAGACGGCCTACAGGGAGGAGGTGAGGGCCCTCGGAGTGTGGTGTCAGGAAAATAACCTCACACTCAATGTCAACAAAATAAAGGAGATGATTGTGGACTTCAGGAAATGTTAAGTTCATTGGCGTACACATCACGGACAAACTGAAATGGCCCACCCACACAGACAGCGTGGTGAAGAAGGCGCAGCAGCGCCTCTTCAATCTCAGGAGGCTGAAGAAATTTGGCTTATCACCAAAAACACTCACAAACTTTTAGAGATGCACAATCGAGAGCATCCTGTCAAATCAAATCAAATCAAATTTATTTATATAGCCCTTCGTACATCAGCTGATATCTCAAAGTGCTGTACAGAAACCCAGCCTAAAACCCCAAACAGCAAGCAATGCAGGTGTAGAAGCACGGTGGCTAGGAAAAACTCCCTAGAAAGGCCAAAACCTAGTTTGCGTCTCTGACATGGGTAGGCAGACCGTTCCATAAAAATGGAGCTCTATAGGAGAAAGCCCTGCCTCCAGCTGTTTGCTTAGAAATTCTAGGGACAATTAGGAGGCCTGCGTCTTGTGACCGTAGCGTACGTGTAGGTATGTACGGCAGGACCAAATCAGAGAGATAGGTAGGAGCAAGCCCATGTAATGCTTTGTAGGTGGCTGTGGGGCTGCATCACCGCCTGGTACGGCAACTGCTCCGCCCACAACCGTAAGGCTCTCCAGAGGGTAGTGAGGTGTGCACAACGCATCACCGGGGGCAAACTACCTGCCCTCCAGGACATCTACACCACCTGATGTCACAGGAAGGCCAAAAAGATCATGAAGGACAACAACCACCCGAGCCACTGCCTGTTCACCCCGCTATCATCCAGTACAGGTGCATCAAAGCGGGGACCGAGAGGCTGAAAAACAGCTTCTATCTCAAGACCATCAGACTGTTAAACAGCCGTTACTAACATTGAGTGACTGCTGCCGACATACTGACTCATCTCTAGCCACTTTAATAATGAAAAATGGATGTAATAAATGCATCACTAGCCACTTTAAACAATGCCACTTTATATAATGTTTACGTACCCTACATTACTCATCTCATATGTATATACTGTACTCTTTTCCATCTACTGCATCTTGCCTATGCCGTTTGGCCATCACTCATTCATATATTTTTATGCACACATTCTTATTCATTCCTTTACACTTGTGTGTATAAGGTAGTTGTGAAATTGTTAGATTAGATTACTTGTTAGATATTACTGCATGGTCGGAACTAGAAGCACAAGCATTTCGCTACACTCACATTAACATCTGCTAACCATGTGTATGTGACAAATAACATTTGATTTGATTTGGGCAGTAGCTGTACAGAGGGGAAAAAAGGTATGTGTGTGGATCTGTTGAGCACCTTATACGGAGTGTCACTGAGGTCTGTCAGAGACTTTGAGGTAAGAGGGTTATATTTTATTTTAACTTTATTTAACTAGGCCAGTCAGTTAAGAACAAATTCTTATTTTCAATAAAGGCCTATGAACAGTGGGTTAACTGCCTTGTTCAGGGGCAGAACGACAGATTTTTACCTTGTCAGCTCAGGGATTTGATTTTGCAACCTTTCAGTTACTAGTCCAACGCTCTAACCCCTAGGCTACCTGCCACCCCAGGTAGGGTTAATCACACATTCGTAGTTGATTGTTAGGCATGTGTTTTTGTACAATGACGTGCTTTAAAGCGTCCTTTGTGTTTTTGTTTATGGTGGTAACAGAGGTCTATTGGTATGTTAGGCTGATCCAATGTGCTCTTATGGTGCAATGTTTTAGCTCCCTGGTAAATTTGATGACTCATAGTGTTAAGGTTAAATTTACATCCTGGAACTGTAGGGGATTAAATAAAATCACCTAAATAAAACAGGTAATAAGTAGATTAAAGCAACATCAGGCGAAGATCATATTTTTGCAAGAATCACATCTATTATCTGCCAACATTCCTAAGATACGCAAGAGGTGGCCTGGGCAGGTCATTGCAGCCTCATTTATTTCCCATGCAAGAGGAGTTATTATTCTTATCCATTCCATATCAGTCCATTCCATATCAGATATTGCAAACCATTTGTGATCCTACCGGCAGATATATCATTATACGGGGTACCTTTCTGACCGAGCAGTTGAATTTAATTCATGTGTATGGTTCCAACGAAGATGACTCTAAATTCTTTAACAATTTGTATTTAAACCTTTCCACACTTCCAGGTAATTATATTGTTGCAGGAGACTAATTGCACTTTAGATCCTGTTAAAGATCGCACCTCGGGTTCAAACTACTTCTACACCATATCTAGGAAAACCATAGAGCATTTTATGAAGGATTTAAACTTAATAGAGATTTGGAGAGAAATGAAGCCAGATGATGTGGAATATTCATGTTACTCTAGCACTCACCAGACCTATTCCCGAATAGACTATTTTTTTTTATCTCAGCAGCATTACGCTCTAAAATAAGAAGATTGCTTTTATGACAGTATTGTCATCTCTGACCATGCTCCAGCATCTCTTATACATTCCGATTCTAATTTAGGAGGTGACCACCTAAATGGTGCTTCCAACCTAAATGACTGCAAGATACAAGTTTTACAGAATACATTGGACAGCAAATGGACCTATACTTTTCAATGAATACTACACAGACTTCAGCTTGTACTAGATGGGAATCTTGTAAAGCTTTCATAGGGGGTCAAATTATACATTTTACTAGTTCAAAGTCAAGAGATACTCGTCAAAAAATGAAATTACTGAAAACTATGATGAGAGACATTTTCCTCACTAATTCCACAGGTGCACACTGGGAGTTGCTCTTGCTCAGGGCTCAATATAACATACTTTCTATGGGTAGAGCTGCAGCAAGCTTATTGAGACTAAACCAATCAAACAGCAGCAAGCAGAGAGAGCAATCAATTCAGATGCAGGGGGAGCTGTGACGGTAGACCCTCGGGTGATAAACAATACCTTTAAATCCTTATATGAAAAATGATCTGCATCAGAGTATCCTCCTGAAACTGATACTCAGGCTAGCTTTTTAGATAGATTAATCTGAAATATTGGGAAACTCCAATCTAAGGATATTCTTAGTGCTGATCTGACTGTGGAGGAAATTTCCAATGCAATTGATAGTATGAGGGCGGGGAGGGCATCTGGCCCAGAAGGGCTGTCCATTGACATCTACAAGAGATTTAATAACAAACTGTGCACTCCCCTCCTGGAGACGTTTTTGGAATCTTACGAAAATGTTCTCCTGCCCCATTCTTTGAGAGGAGCTCTGATCACTGCTCCTAAAACCTGGAAAGCTGCATACCAAATGTGATTCCTATTGTGCTATTTCACTTTTAAATTCTGACACTAAGTTTCTTGTAAAAGCACTTGCGAGGAGGTTGGAGGGTTTTCTCCCGGATGTGGTGGGTAGAGACCAAAAAGGCTTTTTTTCAAGGTCGTCGAGGATTTCATAATGTTAGGAGAGTGGTAAATGTCCTACATGCTAGAATTGGTTCGTCAGACACTGTGATCCTGTCGTTGGACGCAGAGAAGGCCTTCGACAGGGTTGAGTGGCCCTACCTGTGTTCATTCGTTTTGGTTGTGGTGAGAGCTTTTGTAAATGGATGAATATACTACATACAAATCCCACTGCAGAGATCCTTACTGCTGTAAAGGGGTGCATAACTGGTGGCAGGGAAGTCAGACGCAAGATCAAATTGCTAGGTAGTAGCCGGAGCAGTTTAATCCAAAAACCAACGGCATAAAAATACAACAGAATATGGGGTACAAAACCCGACATGCACCAGTAACATGTGCACAAGCACTTACAACAAACAATTCCACACAAAGACATGGGGGGAACAGAGGGTTAAATGCACACCAAATAATGATGGAAATGGAAACCAGGTGTGTAGGAAAACAAAACAAATGGAAAATGAAAAGTGGATTAACGATAGCTAGAAGACCGGTGACGCCGACCGCCAAACGCCGCCTGAACAAAGAGAGAAAATGACTTTGGTGGAAGTCGTGACAACTACTAATACGGTATCTAAACCTATTGACATCTGCAGAGGTTCTAGGCAGTACTACCCTCTTTCTCCTCTCCTATTTATAATAGCCATTGAGCCTCTATGTAACGTTCGTCTGTGGGAGAAAGAGAGGAGGACCAAGGTGTAGCATGGTAAGTATTCATTATGCCTTTTAATGAAAACGAATACTCGAACAAAACAACAAAACGATAAATGAGAATGACACGAAACGAACAGTCCTGTCTGGTAACATACACAAAGACAGAAAATAATCATCCATGAAACACAATAGAAAACAGGCTACCAAATATGGTTCTCAATCAGGGACAACGATTGACAGCTGCCTCTGAGAACCATACCAGGCCAAACACAGAAATAGCAAATCATAGAAAAACTAACATAGACAACCCACCCAACTCACGCCCTGACCATACTAAAACAAAGACACAACAAAAGAACTAAGGTCAGAACGTGACACTCTAGCCATAGCTGTTAGGTCCCACCCCAATATTTCAGGTATCAGAATAGATCAGATGGAACATCGATTTGCCCTTCATGCAGACAATGTCATTTTGTTTCTTACAGACTTGTGCAATTCCATACCTGTACTTCTGGACCTAATCAAAGAGTTTGGGATGTTCTCGGGATACAAAATAAACAATGCAAAATCCTCAATTATGATGCTTAAGGAGGAGGAAAGACGTAGACCCACACCTCTGACGTTTTTTTATGCAACGGAATGCGTTACATATCTCGGCGTTCGTATTGTGCCAGAGATTGATAGTCTCAACTATGACCCTATCGTAGATTTAATAACTCAATCGATAGATAGATGGTCATCTTTACCTATATCTTTAATTGGCCGGATTAACATTCTGAAAATGAATGTCCTCCCAAAATTGTTGTATCTATTTCAGAACATTCCCTTGCCGCCACCACCATCCCTCTTTACAAGGCTAAAAAATATGTCACTATATTTATCTGTAATAACAGACGTCCCAGAGTTCACTTGTCTTTATCGTACCTACCGTATGACAGAGGTGGGGCTCCATTTGCCTAATATCCAGTGGTACTACTGGGCAGCTCAGCTTCGCACTGCTATGTACTATTTTACCTCCGAGTCTCTCCCTTTGTGGATGGAGATTGAAATGTCTTCAGTTGTACCCAAATTACCCCTTAACCTCTACATGTACTCAGCTGATATCAAGACACATAAAAATAATCCCTTGGTTTTTAATACGATCAACGTTTGGTATGAGGTGCGGAAGTTCCTTGGTGAAATGCATTCTTTGTCATGTTTTAGTTATATCTGGGGAAACCACAGCTTCACTCATGGGAGAGCTGATATGAGTTTCCATCTATGGGCCAGCAAGGATTTAAGAAAAGTTTGAGACCTGTATAAAGAAGGTATTTTTATGTCATTTGAAGAACTCATAGCAAAATATCGTTTTTATTTTATTTTTATATTTACAGTTAAGGAGCTTCCTCACAGCTGCCCAGAACCAAAACCTAACAGAACCCCTCCTGTCTACTTTCGAAAATACAATCTCAACCCATTGTCATGGTAAGGGTAGAATTTCAGCTCTATACAATATGCTAGAGTCTGGCTCAACCAAATCCTCTGCGCACAAACGGAACTTTTGGAAGGAAGATATTCGGGAGGACATAGTCTTGGACGAATGGAGAAGTGTATGTACTAAGGCTCAGACACAGACTGTGAATACTTGGCTAAAACTACTGCAATACAATTGGTTGATGCGAACATATGTAACCCCTGCTAAGTTAAATAAGTTTAATAATATCATTCCAGACACGTGTATATGATACAAGTGCAATCACTCTAAAGGGACTCTGTTTCATTGTCTGTGGGACTGTGAGAAATTCTATATTTTTTGAAGGAGTTATCACTTATGATATCCCAAATAGTATCAGTAAAATTGCCTCCATTCCAAAGTGTTTATCCTGGTGTTGCACCCAATCAATCCTCGTGTAAAGAACCAAGTACAAACACTTTTAGATATGTGCTTGTTGCAAGCGAAATGTTTGATAGCTCTTGCCTGGAAAAGTCTGAACAGGTCTAGTATTGGCCAATGGCTTAGGGAAATGTTGTCTTGCCTAACAATGGAAAAGATAACATACACAGTAAAGGGTAAACAAGACACTTTTGAAAAGGTTTAGAGACCATTTGGGGATTTTGTTGAGCAGAGTGATGTGGGTGAAATATTGGCTAATGAAGCGAACTCTGGGCAATGTACTATGCATTGTGTGCATGTGGGGTGGTGGTGAAAGATATCCGATTGGCTTGTGGCGCTGTCTTTCATCTGAAATTTGTCCCAAATATGTTATATCTTATTGGATCAGACCACTGTAAAATGTCATTTTGGTGGTTTTGTGCTTTTGTGTCACATTCTGACGTTAGTTCCTTTGTTTTGTCTTTGTTTTAGTATGGTCAGGGCGTGAGTTGAGGTGGGCAGTCTGTTTGTTTTTCTATGCTGGTTTTTGAGTTTGGCCTGGTATGGTTCTCAATCAGAGGCAGGTGTCGTTAGTTGTCTCTGATTGAGAATCATACTTAGGTAGCCTTTTTCCACCTGTGTTTTGTGGGTGTTTATTTTCTGTTTTGTGGGTCATCACTAGACAGGACTGTTTCGTTTGTTCGTTCTTCCTAGTTGTTATTTTATTTAGTGTTCAGTTTTGATTATATTAAAAATCATGAACACTTACCACGCTGCACCTTGGTCCTCACCTTCTTCCACCGACGACGGCCATTACATTTTGTAACACTTTTGTTTTGTCTTAGATCTCTCCATCGCTTAGTAGCCTCGGCCTACTCTCGACCAAAAGCCGCTGACTTGTCTCAATTAATGTGATTTTGATTCACTGAATCTCCATCTTGTGAAATATGACGGACAGGCTGAGCTGCGTGAGTTTAGTCCCGGGGATCGTGTACTTGCTCTTCTGCCTCTTGTAAGTTCACCTTTTCAGGCAAAATATTGTGGTCCTTTCACTGTGTTGCGTAAAGTGTCAGATTTGAACTATCTTATTGAAACCCCTGGTCATAGGAAGTCCTCTAAATTATGCCATGTGAACCTGTTAAAATGTTATCACTCCTGTGATCTAAGCAAAGTTGAAGGCACTCCAGTGGTGTGGTCAGCGTTGACTGCTGCTCCAGTCACTGCATCTTGTGGCTTTAATTTGGTGGAGGGGGGAGAAGAGGAGGACGTTATTTCGGATGAGGTCTTACAGTTGAAAAACTCCCAGACTTTGCAAAACCTTGGTTTTGGCAGATCATTTAGACTCTGAGAAATGTGATGAATTGGTAGCTCTTATTAGAAACTACCCTGTTTTGTGTTCTGACACTCCATCACAAACCCACTTAATTGAGCATGATATAGACATCGGAGATGCTACGCCTATCAAACAGAGATTTTTATCGTGTATCTGAGGAGAAGAGATTGAAACTGGAAACAGAGGTGCAGTATATGTTGGATAATGTTATTGTTTTTCAAATTGGGCTGTCTTTTGGTCAAAAAGTCTGATTCCACTTTCAGACCTTGCACTGATTATAGAAAAGTTAACAATGTTACTAAAGCAGACCTTTACCCTCTTCCTAGGATGGAGGACTGTATTGATCAAGTTGGGTCAGCAAAGTACGTTAGCAAATTTGATCTTTTAAAAGGGATATTTGCAAGTACCCCTTACCAAAAGAGCTTGTGAGATTGCTGCCTTTATAACTCCATCTGGTTTGTTCTCTTATACAGTGATGCCTTTCGGCTTGCGGAATGCTCCAGCCACCTTCCAGAGGCTAATGATTCGGGTGGTCTCAGGTCTGGAAGGGTGTGCCGTGTATTTGGACGACGGGGTCATCTACTCAGTCTCCTGGGAGGAGCATGTTTGGAGAGTGCAAACCCCGTTCAAAAGACTGGTGTGGGCCAGGTTGACTATTAATTTGGCAAAATGTGAGTTTGCCAAAACTACAGTCACATACCTAGGCATGGTTGTTGGTCAGGGTTTTGTCTGTCCCGTGGAAGCCAAGGTCCAGGCTGTGAAGCAGTTCCCACAGCCCTCCACAAAGAAAGAACTGATGTGCTTCCTGGGAATGGCGGGGTACTACCGTGCTTTCTGTAAACTTTTCGGTAGTAGTGTCCCCACTGACCAATCTGTTGCAGGCCAAGGCTGAATTTATCTGGTCCACCCAGTGTCAAGAGGCATTGGGTGTGTTTGGCACCTGTATTGGCAGCACCAAATTTTGGGAAACCTTTCAAATTGCAGGTAGACACCAGTCAAATCGGCGCTGGGGCTGTGCTTCTCCAGGAGAATGATAACAATGTTGAGTGTCCAGTCAGTTTCTTCTCCCGGAAATTTAATAAGTATCAGAAAAACTATTCTGCAATTGAAAAGGAGGCTTTAGGTCTCACTTGGGCTTTACAGCACTTTGAGGTCTATGTTGATTCTGGTTTGACCCCTTTAACTGTGTTCACTGACCACAACCCACTTATTTTTCTGAGGTCCCTGCAAAATCCCAACCAGCGCCTGATGCGTTGGGCTTTGTTCTTGCAACCATTCAACCTTGATATTAGACACATTAGTGGTAAGGATAATATCATTGCTGATGCTCTGTCCCGTGCTCCTTTAACCTAGTTTAAATCTTCTCTCTGCTGACCCCTACGGGCTGTCTGCGCCTCTTTCCTCCCCAGGTACCCCAGGTACCAGGGCTGCCGAGTTTGAGGGGTGGACACTGGGCTACTACTAGGAGCTGGGACAGGTATCCTTTTTTTAGTTTTTGGGGAAATTTGAATAGGTTGGAGGAAGTTGGGTTGAGACCCTCATTTTAAGTAGGGGGGTGTCACGGTTCCTCCTGCAGGCAGAGGAGGGTCGTTAGTGATTGGAGTCACCTGGGATCAGAGTATGTAAACTGTCACTAATTCTCTCTCTCTCTCTCCCAGTTGACTGAGAACACATTCTCATTTGCAGCAATGACCTGGGGAATAGTTACAGGGGAGAGGAGGGGGATGAATGAGCCAATTGTAAACTGGGGATTATTAGGTGACCATGATGGTTTGAGGGTCAGATTGGGAATTTAGCCAGGACACCAGGGTTAACACCCCTACTCTTACAATAAGTGCCATGGGATCTTTAATGACCTCAGAGTCAGGACACCCGTTTAACGTCCCATCCGAAAGACAGCCCCCTACACAGACCGGTGACGTTTGGTTGTTTTAAGTTTGGTTGCACAGGACATTCCCTGTTGTAAGAATTAAATAACTCAGTTTTTGACACAAACCGGTGCGCCTGGCACCTTCTATATCAATAATGATGCATTCATAGCATTCACCTGGTCAGTCTATGTCATGGAAAGAGAAGGTGTTCTTAATGTTTTGTATACTCAGTGTACATTTTATCTTGTCTTGGAAGTCCTCAACATTTCAAGAAATTTAAAAATGTTTACCTAATATTACCACAACATTCTCAGCAAGCAAATTAAATCAAAGGAAAGCAGTTTGGAATACATCCCCGTTATGTTTACCTCCCGATTTAATTGCAATTCACGTTTGAGGACTGCATTGTAGGTGATCTAGAAACACATGGTATTAATTAATAGGACAGTTGAACAGCATTAAATCATACAAACACAACCATATTTTTTTACACATCATATCTGCACATGTTGGGTTTCACCTGCAATGTTTGGTTCCCAAATTAGATTTCAGACAAAGTTTGTATGTGAAAACTATTTCTAAGATACATATCTTAAGTTTTTACAAACTCACTTCACTTGCGCATAAGAGGAAGGCTTGCGCTACCGGTGCTCAGACATGTGCAGATCAAATACACAGCTGGAAAGGTTCTAAGCTGACAAATGGAATTGTTTTAAGGTCATACCATGGATCATTTAGCTATTTCATAAAACAATTTAGGAACCCTTTAGGTACATATGTATGTATACATACATACATACAGTACCAGTCAAAAGTTTGGACACACCTACTAATTCAATACTATATTTATTTTGACTGCTTTCTACATTTGTAAAATAATAGTGAAGACATCAAAACTATGAAATAACATATGTGGAATCATGTAGTAACCAAAAAATAAAGTGTTAAACAAATCAAAATATATTTTATATTTGAGATTCTTCAAATAGACACCCTTTGCCTTGATGACAGCTTTCACACTCTTGGCGTTCTCTCAACCAGCTTCATGAGGTAGTCACCTGGAATGCATTTCAATTAACATGTGTGCCTTCTTAAGTTAATTTGTGGAATTTCTTTCCTTAATGCGTTTTAGCCAATCTATTGTGTTGTGATAAGGTAAAGGGGTATACAGAAGATAGCCCTATTTGGTAAAATACCAAGTCCATCATTATGGCATGAACAGTCAATACGGAAAATTTCAAGAACTTTTAATGTTTTTTCAAGTGCAGTCGCAAAACCATCAAGCGCTATGTTGAAACTGGCTCTCATGAGGACTGCCACAGGAATGGAAGACCTAGAGATACCTCTGCTGCAGAGGATAAGTTCATTAGAGTTACCAGCCTCAGAAATTGCAGCCCAAATAAATGCTTCACAGAGTTCAGGTAACAGACACATCTCAACTGTTAAGAGGAGACTGCATGAATCAGGCCTTCATGGTAGAATTGCTGCAAAGAAACCACGACTAAAGGACACCAACAAAAAGAAGAGACTTGCTTGGGCCAAGAAACACGAACAATGGATATTAGACTGGTGGACATCTGTCCTTTGGTATGGAGTCTAAAATGGCAATTTTTGGTTCCAACCGACGTGTCTTTGTGACTGAACGGATTATTTCCGCATGTGCATTTCCCACCATAAAGCATGGATGAGGAGATGTGATGGTGTGGGGATGCATTGCTGGTGACACTGTCTGTGATTTATTTAGATTTCAAAGCACACTTAACCAGCATGGCTACCACAGCATTCTGCAGCGATACGCCATCCCATCTGGTTAGGGCTTAGTGCGACTATCATTTGTTTTTCAACAGGAAAATGACCCAACACACCCACAGGCTGTGTAAGGGCTATTTTACCAAGAAGGAGAGGGCTGGAGTGCTGCATTAGATGACCTGGCCTCCACAATCCCCCGACCTCATCTAAATTGAGATGGTTTGGGATGAGTCGGACCGCAGAGCGGTCTTTTGCCTTTTGGTGGTCCGTCATTGTAAATAAGAATTTGTTCTTAACTGACTTGTCTAGTAAAATAATGGTTCAATAAAATACAAAAAATGTGTTATTTCATAGTTTTGATGTCTTCACTATTAATCTACAATGTAGATAATAGTAAAATAAAGAAAAACCCTTGAGTGAGTAGGTGTTCTTAAACTTTTGAACGGTAGTGTATGTCTTATATTTTATAATATATGTTACCTTATATGCTCATATACTGTATGTGTGACTCATAGTATTCAAATGTTTATTGCATTTACACTACATGGCCAAACGTATGTGGACATCTCTTCAAATGGGTGGATTTGGCTATTTCAGCCACATCCGTTGCTGACAAGTATATAAAATCGAGTACACGGCCTTGCGATCTCCTTAGGAAAACATTTGCAATAGAATGGCCCATACTGAAGAGCTCAGTGACTTTCAACATGGCACCGTTGTAGGATGCCACCTTTCCAAGAAGTCATTTCGTCAAGTTTTGGTGTGGTAGGCCACATAAGCTCACAGAACGGGACAGCCGAGTGCTGAAGCGTGTATCACATAAAAATGGTCTGTCCTCAGTTGCAACACTCAGTACCGAGTTCCAAACTGCCTCTGGAAGCAACGTCAGCACAAGAACTGTTCGTAGGAAGTTTCATGAAATGGGTTTCCATGGCCGAGCAGCCGCACACAAGCCTAAGATCACCATGAACAATACCAAGCGTCGTCTGGAGTGGTGTTAAGCTCACAGCCATTGGACTCTGGAGCAGTGAAAAAGTGTTCTATGGAATGATGAATTATGCTTCACCATCTGGGTTTGGCGGCTGCCAGGAGAACGCTACCTGCCCCAATGCATAATGCTAACTGTAAAGTTCTGTGGAGGAGACCTAATGGTCTGGAGCTGTTTTTCATAGTTTGGGCTAGGCCCCTTAGTTCCAGTGAAGGGAAATCTTAATGCTACAGCATACAATGACATTCTAGACGATTCTGTGCTTCAAACTTGGTGGAAACAGTTTGGGGAAGGCCCTTTCCTGTTTCAGCATGACAATGCCCCCATACACAAAGCAAGGTCCAAACAGAAAATGTTTGTCGAGATTGGTGTGGAAGAACATGACTGGCCTGCACAGTGCCCTGACCTCAACCCCATCAAACATCTTTGGGAGGAATTGAAACACCGACTGCGAGCCAGGCCTAATTGCCCAACATCAGTGCCCAACCTCACTAATGCTCTTGTGGCTGAATGGAAGCAAGTCCCCACAGCAATGTTCTAACATCTAGTGGAAAGCCTTCCCCGAAGAGTGGAGGCTATTATAGCAGCAAAGGGGGGACCAACTACATGTTAATGCCCATGATTTTGGAATGAGATGTTCGAAGAGCAGGTGTCCCTTATGTCATAATACGTGTTTATAATATGTGTAAACATATATGTTATCGGAGCATTATTTCAGTTGTACTTGTAGTCATGGTAATAAAACAGAACAAACGACACAAAACAAACAATTTAATTTAATCCTATTCATTAGATTTTTTTCTCTCATCGCTTGTCAATTCAGCCATTTTACTGATGTAAGCTGTTCTCACATGTCCCTTTGTTGCACTCTGGCAGCGCTTAGTGACAGCATCTGAGGGGGATAAGTAACAAATATAAGATAAAGAGCACAAAGAACAGTTAGGGGTTGGGTTTGGGGATGTAAATTACTTTGTGAAAAGCTTATGAGATTCAGTTTACTAAGAAATCCTTGACCAATAGTGCCCTATTTGCAATGATTGATTTGTAAATTCAATTACTTTTTTTTACATCTTATAGTCAGTTGGTTCCTAACCCTGAAAGTAGCCCATGTTCCGGGAAAAACTGTAATCCATGGTTCAGAGTTGTTTAAATAACCACTATTAACTTGAGGGGATTTGTCCACAAACATTAAACTTTGTCTAATTGCCACCATAAACCACATAGCAAGCTTCGAGAACATACACAAATAATAAACATGTACCATACCCATTAACTATTTACATACTTTCTTGACTGTCACATTAGGTGGCTGGGAGAGCAAGGCTCTGCTCTGTGTTCTACGCCAACAGAGGTCCTGTGCTACTTCTCCCCATGACATTGTAGTCATCCACCTTGGTGGAATGGACTTGGGATACACCAAGGGGATGTCACAGGTGCTGCAGATGCATGGATTTAGGGGTGGTCATCCAAATGTTTCCAGGACAACCGTGTTCTTCTCTGATATCGCTCAGTGGAGGAGCTATGTGTTCCAGTGGGATCAGAAGATAAACAAGTGCATAGAGAGGGCCCCACCATCAGCTAGTGTCCGCATTTCAGGGAACACAATCCACCACCCTGCCAGCGTGTCCTTACTAATCGGTGTCCTTTGCAAGGCAATGGAAAACCTCCCTGGTCTTTGTGCTTGAATCTGTGCTTAAAATGCATTACTCGATTGAGGAACCTTACAGATAATTGTATGTGTGAGGTACAGAGATGGGGTAGGCATTAAAAAAATCATGTTAAACACTAATATTGAACACAAAATGAGTCCATGCAACTTATTATGTGACTTGTTAAGCACAGTGTTACTCCTGAACGTATTTAGGCTTACCATAACAAAGGGGTTGAATACTAAATTCCACTGGGGTATTGTGTGTAGATCAGTGACACAAAATTAAAAATTAAAAAAATAAAATTATCCATTTTAAATTCAGGTTGTAACACAACAAAAGGGGTGTGAATAATTTCTGAAGGCTCTGTAGGTCGGTGCAATAAATAGTATTTTTTTCATAATGCTAACTACCCTGTTAAAAATCTGCTATGTGGTTCTCGGTAATGGCTGGACGGCTCATGACGAGAGGCGGGGAGTGTGTTGTGTACCTCCAATCAAGTTGATTTGCTAATTGACATTGGTGTCATATTGGCTTAGATATGATGCTAGGGCTATATGATTTGAACATTGCACTCCATCAATGCCATACTATTGCCCCCACATTACTACTACAATACATGTTTTATTTGTCCATTTGCACTGATATTATAATTTTATTGCTATCACCCTACACAACCTGACACACAGCATCACAGGCTGGGAGCAGCACAGGGGCTGCGGCAAGTGCCTTGCACAACGGCGGTAAGTAGTATACAGGGATATTGAACCTGGATCAGATTCCCCCACAGGCAGTTCAGGGGTTCGAACCGGCAACAAAAGCTACATTGGTGCTTAGAAAAACCTGTTTCATGTTGTGAATGTTTGAGGGAAACTGGCATGGTAGTAGAGGGATAGAGGTATGGGCCTCAGTCCCATCCATATGTCTCAGTGGAAGGCCTGGCTACACTCTATTACTCTAACAATGAATGACTTGAGTGTGTCAAAAAAAAAATCGCCACTGGTGTCAGGAATGGATTAGTCTCGTGAGGCGCCAATTTGCACTACTCATCATTTTTATTAGGTTAATGCAAAATGATGATGTCATCAAGGAGGGACAAGATTTATAACTTTTATGAATAATAACATAGGCTGTCATATTAGGCCACAATGGAGTGCTCATCGTCTGTGTTGAACATATATAGTGCCCTGTCCCTGGCCATTACAACACGTGGCCTCATCTGGGGCACATTAGATTGTGTTAATCATCTGTTATTTATGTGGGAAGGGTATACTGTAGGTATGAGTGAGCATTGATACTTCTATTAAGGAATGTACATTATGTTGGCCTACTGTCTGGGAGTGTACAAGTTAAAGGTATAGGTATATATTGCTCAAATTAGAATTGTATTTAGTGAGGACAATCATGTAGATATAGTAGATCTTACTGTACTACACCTTTTTCACCATCTAAAGACAGTGTATCACCAAATGATCCAGTGTACCAGCTGGATTTTGCAATCGTGGAGAAAGTTCACCTCATGCACTTAAGATGGCAGTATTGAGTCAGGGATTTGGTCCTTCTTTCTGAGAAGAATCTGTCTCATGGGGAAAATCTCAATTGCATACTTATCGCGTCAACTCTCCTCATCTCCTTCTCAAAACTCATTGGAGGAGAAGTCCAGAGAGGAGGGACCTCTGGCTTTCTCATCCAATGGGTTTTGAGAAGGAGACGAGGAGAGAGGACGCGAGGAGAATGTATTTGAGATCTTCCCATTGCCTCTTTAGACTCTTCCTCTGTACAACTTAAGTTTAGTGTATTCCAAAGGGACCCGAAGAGGATTTTCTCTCATATTAACTCATGTAGATGCTTGGGCTAATTTTCACTGAGTCTGTTTGGTCTGCAGACATGGCAGATGGTGAATTAAATAGACAAATATTTGTAATCTTTCTGATTTCACTCACCAACATAACTGAAGTGAGGAATTGCACAAGGAATTGCACAAGCTAATAAAATAGTATTTTGGAGAGGGATTGTATGATACATTTTTTAGTCACAGTAATACTTGCTTATGCTTCTCGTACTGTCTCAAAATGATTTGCATTATTCCTCTGGATGTTAGAGTTTCCAGTTAGAATGTTAGAGCATTCAAGAGTTGAAGCGTCTCATTCGGTGGCAGTTTTCAGTGGGTCAAGGTATGCCACGGTGATTCTTCAATAAATTCATTAAAGCAAGCTTTGTCTGATTGAAAATGGCATTTTTTTAAGCTGCTGGCATATTCTTATCAGTAATAAGTTCCTGAGATGTGGCCATGGTAGTCGCATCAGGCCTCGTGAAAATGCCACGCTGTTAAATAACTGAAATTTACAACTGTTGATGTAGTTTGTTGAGTCTGGTTCTTGTAGGTGTATCTGAGGGTTACTCATGGTGAGGCTCCATGGGGATGGAATTCTGTAATTAAATATAATGAAGTTAACCCATTACAGCAGTCTAAGCCAGGGTGGTGAGGTTCTACTAAGATATATGGAATTGTTTTCAGAAGGTTATACCAAGGATCATTTTGCTGTTTGATTTAGAATGTTAAGACCCCCAGAAGTATAAAAATATATATATTAAAACATTATTTTATGAAAATAAAAATGTGGGCCTTACTGCTATTAGGCTAAACAAACACATTGAACAACAGATTCACTACATGGAACAACCGATATTCCCCCCCAAAAAATCTAAAGGAAGTTTGTTCTGAAGTGTCTATCCTATATCAGAGAGATATAATAAAGATAAACATGTTTTTTTGTGTGTGTTTTTTTAAAGATGTATTTAACACGTTATTTGGGCACTAAACAGTCTCCATATATACGTCCATTAATTTTTTCAACTGGTACCGGGGGACATTCAGATGAGTCTTGTGAAGCCTGTGGCAGTCCTAGAGCAAAACAGGCCTGTCGGTATTCTAGAGTTTATGAGAGTCACACCTTTCCATGTAGAGGTCATAATAGTTGTAGGCCAAATCGTTCGGAAGCTACAGATGATTTTGTGAGAAGACAGTTTTTCAGGATGTCTCATGGTCTGACAAACACCGCTCTAGCTCTGTCACCTTTCACCGCAGATGTGAAAGTGCGACATCCGCGGATGCGGAGGATTGAGAAGATCTAATGAAAATAAAATAAAATGTTATTAGTCACATGCGCCAAGTATAACAGGTGTAGAATACAAGGTATACAAAGGTATCTCTAGCTTAAACTGACAGATTTTTATGGGGATTATTTTATTAATTTGATTACCACGGGAGCGTGGACATAGACTAGGTTTTTTAAATTCCCCTTTCCCCAAATGCTCTGTGGGATTGAAGAGAGGTGGTAGCACAAGTATGGGAACAGGTTTACATCCAACATTATATCTTTCTGCCTCTACAGACTAGAGTTCGATGTCCTCCTTGTTGTCTCTGTGTTACGTAATGTGTCTTTTGATTGAGTGACAGTTTAACTACAACCCATTTAGTTTCAGTCAGACAGCCTGTGTATGAGAGTTATAGAATAGTCAACCCATATGTAGTTTTCAGATGAATAAAAAACACCTTTTATTTACATAAATTACAAGAAAGCACAAACCGGTTCACCAAAATCTACATTAAAAACATCTTGTATATATTACATTTAACAAATTTACCATAATTTACTCCATGTCTCCAGTAAAATCTTCAATAAAAAGAAGGGCTATGATACGGAATCTTTATTGGCATCTCTTTTTAAAATCGCTACTAGTCATAGAATGGAAACAGAATCGGGACATTGTACTCACAGCACTTAGAGGACAACAAAATCAGGACAATCTTCTGTGTGACCTCTTTAATATCTGAAACAGCTGATTCTGGACTAGTGGTTATAGAACTCTGTATACAATGTTTGTCAGCAGAGGAACGTGAGGCTCAGTCAGT
The DNA here is from genome assembly GCF_018296145.1 of Oncorhynchus tshawytscha. Lineage (NCBI taxonomy): Eukaryota > Metazoa > Chordata > Actinopteri > Salmoniformes > Salmonidae > Oncorhynchus > Oncorhynchus tshawytscha. Next base: position 46,167,208 of record NC_056435.1, on the reverse strand, counting down.
CAGTCTTCACAAGGAGGAAGTCGTGGAGTCCACCACTTCTCGCCCGTTACACACCGTTGGCACAATATTGGAGGCTGAAGCTTTAGAAAGAGAACAGTCCATTTCTAACAACATCATGATCAGATTACAATTCACTGAGTCAGATTAGAGGTTAGAGAAGAAGATGAGAGCAGTGGAGGGGAAAACAGCACCTCATTCTAAAGTTTGGTTTGTCAACACACCACAGGGGTGTAGTGAAGTGATGCGCCTTCAGAAAGTATTCATACCCCTTGACTTAATCCAAAAAATGTTGTGTTACAGCCTGAATTCAAAATGGATTAAATATAGTTTTCTTCTCACCTATCTACAGGTAGTACCCCATAATGACAAAGTGAAAATACTTTTTATTTTTTTATTTTGGCAAATGTATTGAAAATGAAATACAGAAACATCTCATTAACGTAAGTATTCACCTTTGGCAGCGATTACAGCAGTGAGTCTTTTTGGGTAAATCTCTAAGAGCTTTGCCCACCAGGATTGTACAATATTTGCACATTATTCTATTTTAAATTCTTCAAGCTCTGTCAAGTTGGTTGCTGATCATTGTTAAACAGCCATTTTGAAGTCTTGCCATAGATTTTCAAGCCAATTAAAGTCAAAACTGTAACTAGGCCACTCAGGAACATTCAATGACGTCTTGGTAAGCAACTCCAATGTATATTTGGCCTTCTGCTTTAGATTATTGTCCTGCTGAAACCTGGATTTGTCTCCCAGTGTTGAACAGCAGACTGAACCAGGTTTTCCTCTAGGATTTTGCCTGTGCTTAGCTCTTTTCCGTTTTTTTATCCTATAAAACTCCCTATTCCTTGCTGATGACAAGCATAGCTATAACATGATGCAGCCATCACCATGCTTGAAAATATGAAGAGTGGTACTCAGTGATGTGATTTGTTGGATTTGCCCAAAAGACAATGCTTTGTATTCAGGACATAGAGTTAATTTCTTTGCCACATATTTTGCCGTTTTACATTAGTGCCTTATTGCAAACAGGATGCATGTTTTGGAATATTTTAATTCTGTACAAGCTTACTTCTTTTCACTCTGTCATTTAGGTTTGTATTGTGGATCAACTACAATGTTGTTGATCCATCCTACAATGTTGTTGATCCATCCTCAGTTTTGTCCTGTCACAGCTAACTCAGTAACTGTTTTAAAGTCACCATTGGCCTCATGGTGAAGTCCCTGAGCGGTTTCATCCCTCTCTGGCAACTGAGTTAAGAAGGATGCCTGTATCTTTGTGGTGACTGGGTGCATTGACACACCATCCAAAGTGTAATTAGTAACTTCACCATGCTCAAAGGGATATTCAATGTTAGCTCTTTTTATTAGGTGCCCTTGGTCTTTGTGGTTGAATCTGTGTTTGAAATTCACCATTCGACTGAGGTACCTTACAGATAATTATATGTGTGGTGTACAGAGATGAGGTAGTCATAAAAAAATATGTTAAACACTTATTGCAAACAGAGTGAGTCCATGCAACTTATTATGTGACCTGTTAAGAAATGTTTTATTCCTGAACTTATTTAGACTTGCCATAACAAAGGGGTTGAATACTTATTGACTGAAGACATTTTAGCTTTTCATTTTTAATTAATTTGCAAACATTTCTAAAAACATAACTCTACTTTGACATTATGGGGTATTGTGTGTAGGCCAGTGATCCACATTTTCAATTGAATCCATTTTAAATGCAGGCTGTAAATCAACAAAATGTGGAAAAAGTCAAGGGGTGGTGATTTGTGAATACTTTCTGAAGGCACTTTATAATGTAATATGTTGAAATATCTCAATGATGAACAATGGTACTGTAAAATGACTTTTTAACGACCATGATGGTAATAATGAGGATGATGATGATGATGATAATAATGATAATGGTGATGATGAAGGTTGTGTTTGCCTGCCGGCTTGTACCTTGAGAGAAGCTGGATCCGGGACCGGTGGTGACGCTGAAGCGGGTAGTGGCCACCCTGAGAGAGGTGACATTCTTCTGGGGCTGGAACAGGATGACGTGGGTCTTAGGGGCAAAGAGGCAGCCCAGCACCACCGAGCCACTCAGACTGACAGAGATACACATGGTGGTGGTCTGCACCTGAAGGGGGGAGAGGAAGAGAGGGAGAGGACGGGACCAGAGACAGAGATTACTCATCTGATAAAGCCATATTATGGAACACAATTACAGCATAGAGACTGAGGAATGTCAAAAAGCTAACAGTAGCCGGACAACCTCAGGAAATAGAAGGTTCCATGTGTGATTGTGTAGTGCTGCCAGCACCATCTGAGAGGAGAGTTGTGTGAGTGAGCTGTTTGTTTGCCTGTCAGTCCCTCACTTAAGCCCCCGTCCACCTCCCCTCCTCCCGCCCACATGCAGTTGTGTGTCATCAGATAGTCCTTTTATATCCAGCCCAGATTTGTCTTTGTCTCTTCCGAGATGCCAGTTTAGTTATAGTGCAGCCTATAGGTAGTGGTGCATGGTGAGTGGGTGTTGGGTACATCTTGCCAGCCTGCCATCTCACACACTTCCCAGGCTCAGCAGGTGTATGTCCATGTCTCCCTGAATACTAATATCAGCATTAGAATGAGTTAGGCTGGCAGGCAGAGAGCACTTAGCAGTGGACACGACGTTCAAGCTGTGCTGTGGTCCTTCACTCACTGCTGTCACTGACAGTAGGCTACAGAGAATGCAAATTCACCATAACATGACACAAGTGAATCTTTGAGTTGTGTAGCGAGTCCAATGTGAAATGCACTAGAAATAAATATTGAATTGTCGACAGCCTCTACTTCTGGCAGTCCCTTTGTTGAGCTGAATACTGTCTGTCACATGTAGGCTGTTGTACATTATGTTAAAACATTTCTCCATCTTTTTTAATCTGGTTCATAAAATACCTAAAAGCTGGGATAAGAAACTGATGTCAACCTCATGTAGTATCATCAGAGTGCACAGGTGCTATGTTCCACACTTTGTATTCAGGAATAGTCTTAATAACACTGCAATGCGGGCAGCGTAACCTTCTGCATAATCATAAGCTTCTAATTGATTTTAATAATGGAAAGATGTGTCTTAGGAACAACAGAGAGCTGGGAATCTGCCTTCTCAGTAAGACAGACTGTTTTCCAAGAGGGATGAATTTAGGATGCAGAGCATGGCAACTCTGGATCTTCTAGCCTCCTCTCACGGTGTGTGTGATTCAGTTGTTCATTATGAAAACTGACAAAGATTTTTGTAAGTACTCTCGATAAAACTGTTTTAAAAATGCTGTGTAGCCTGTGGAAGCCCTACTCTACGTATATTCAGGTGTGTTATTCCACAAAGTATCTAGCCCTCACAGGGAGAGTGAGATCATTCTACATTTTCAGCCTGAATATATATTTTCAGAAGGGGAATGTACAACATGATTAGGTGATTTTAGGGCTTCTTTTGACTTGTAGGAGAGAATGGGCAGAGGCATCATGCCCATAGGGGGCACAAGTGCACGTGCCCCTTCAGATTTGTTTACAATTATTTATATAAAGGTCTGACTGGACCAGGCAAAGAGTAAACCTCCTATTCTTCTGTAACGGTCGTCGTATGAAGGAGAAGAGGAGGACCAATGCGCAGCGTGGTAAGTGTCCATATTTAATAGAACAAACTGAACACGACTAAATACAAAAATAACAAAGTGGGGCGGTAGGGTAGCCTAGTGGTTAGAGCGTTGGACTAGTAACTGGAAGGTTGCAAGTTCAAACCCCCGAGCTGACAAGGTACAAATCTGTCGTTCTGCCCCTGAACAGGCAGTTAACCCACTGTTCCTAGGCCGTCATTGAAAATAAGAATTTGTTCTTAATTGACTTTTTTGACGTGTGGGAGACAAATTGGGAGATGGTTCTCAATCTGGCAGGCAGAATCCCGACTGCCCACCCCAACACACGCCCTGTACAAAAACAAAACAAAGGAAGGTCAGCGACTACCCCCCGGCAGCACCGGGCGTCTGTCCGTGGCGGCGGCTCTGGCGTGGGGCGGGAGACTCTGGCAGCTCCGGCGTGAAGGGTGACTCCGACAGCGCTGGAGTGACGGATGATTTCGGCAGCTCCTGGCTGACGGACGGCTCTGGCAGCTCCTGACTGACGGGCAGCTCTGGCAGCTCCTGACTGCCCCGGCGGCTCTGGCAGCTCAGGACAGACGGGCGGCTCTGGCAGCTCAGGGCAGACGGGCGACTCTGGCAGCTCAGGGCAGACGGGCGACTCTGGCAGCTCAGGGCAGACGGGCGACTCTGGCAGCTCAGGACAGACAGGGGCGACTCTGGCAGCTCAGGACAGACGGGCGACTCTGGCAGCTCAGGACAGACAGGGGCGACTCTGGCAGCTCAGGACAGACGGGCGGGAGACTCTGGCAGTTCAGGACAGACGGGAGACTCTGGCAGCTCAGGACAGACGGGAGACTCTGGCAGCTCAGGACAGACAGGGAGACTCTGGCAGCTCAGGACAGACGGGAGACTCTGGCAGCTCAGGACAGACGGGAGACTCTGGCAGCTCAGGACAGACGGGAGACTCTGGCAGCTCAGGACAGACGGGCGACTCTGGCAGCTCAGGACAGATTGGAGACTCTGGCAGCTCAGGACAGATTGGAGACTCTGGCAGCTCAGGACAGACGGGAGACTCTGGCAGCTCAGGACAGACGGGAGACTCTGGCAGCTCAGGACAGACGGGAGACTCTGGCAGCTCAGGACAGACGGGAGACTCTGGCAGCTCAAGACAGACGGGAGACTCTGGCAGCTCAGGACAGACGGGAGACTCTGGCAGCCCTGGGCAGGAGGAAGACTCTGGCAGCGTTGGGCAGGAGGAAGACTCTGGCAGCACTGGACAGGCGGGAACACCTGTAGGGAGGAGACGGAGAGACAGCCTGGTGCGGGGGGGCTGCCACCGGAGGGCTGGTGCGTGGAGGCGGTACCGGATAGACCGGACCGTGAAGGCGCACTGGAGCTCTCAAGCACCGAGCCTGCCCAACCCTACCTGGCTGAATGCTCCCCGTAGCCAGGCCAGTGCGGCGAGGTGGAATAGCCGGCACTGGGCATACTAAAACAAAAACAAAACAAAGGAACTAAGGTCAGAATGTGACATCTTCTTAGTAAGTGGTTCCTTCCAAGGTGCACTGAGGAGCAAAGATATGCTAGGTGGGACGCTAGATACTCTAGTGCATGCAGACAGTATCGTCAGTGGAGGAGGAGAGAGAGTGTCCAGTAACACACATAGCGTTTGATTTGATTTTAGCTGGCGGTGCTGGGCAGGACTCGCAGGAAGTATGTTTGTAAATTCATTTGATCAAGCTATGTAGCCTATTGATTCTTTATTTGATTAATAAATAAAATGAAAATGTTTAGGTGTTTCTCTGTAATTCTAGCCAACTAGCAATTTTATGAAGTTGGCTTTAGCTAGCCAGCTAGATATGTTTTCAATCTCCCAACCTAATAACTAACTGCCAAGCATTTTCAGGCTATCAAGCATGTTAGAGTAGCTTTTCTAATTATCTTAGCTGGCATGCCTGCTGGCAAGGTTGCTAGACGTTATAAAATAAATAAATACATTGTTGTAATTCTCGGATTATGATACTATCCCAGTGTGGCAGTTGTACTAAACTCCTAAGGCATAACAGTTCTTAAAGAATCAATAATTAACATGACAATTGAACAGGTAAAGACCTATGCTGAATATATTTATATATATATATATATATATATATATATGTATGTACATTTTTTTATTTTACCTTTATTTAACTAGGCAAATCAGTGAAGAACAAATTCTTATTTACAATGATGGCCTAGGAACAGTGGATTAACTGCCTGTTCAGGGGCAGAACGACAGATTTGTACCTTGTCAGCTGGGGGGGTTGAACTTACAACCTTTTGGTTGCTAGTACAACGCTCTAACCACTAGGCTACCCAGTATAATTAGGCATAATGATTATGACTCTACAGTGCAGGAAAAAGAGGTTTCAGGTGTTTGAAAAATGACCCCTCTGGACCACCCCCATTATAAAGAAAGGTTCCTTCGCTACCACACCCACAACAGAAGCGCAATCATTGCTTCGGATTCACAGGTGGTCGGTTTCCTCTAGCTTCCACAGCCACAAATAATTTAAGATCAGGGTTTGGCATAATGTTAGCAGTGTGGTTAAGGTTAGGTTAAGATTAGGTTCAGGTTTCATATCAAATTTTAAGATGAGAAATTGTAGAAATGGACGGGGTTTATGACTTTGTGGCTGTAGTAACTAGTGACAACCCAAGGTAATTTCTGTGGCAGCAGAAACGCTAAGGCTCGTGGTTAGTGTCGTTTTTGGTGCTCTTTATAACCAGGAAATGACGGTAAAAACACGAGTTCTCAATACAGAGGTTGAAACATTGATAACCGATGGGCACTACATCAACATACAAATTGTTTTGCAATTTCGGGAGAAAATTGAACATCTACATTGCACGGTAGTCCTAATATCGCTATCGCTAACAGATCTCATGGTTTATTTTAGGGATGAGGAGGCTCTTCGTGATTCCTTACTAAAAAGGGAGTTATGAAATCTGAAGACAAGTTGACAAGTTAAGCAAGTTAAGCGAGACATTAAACCAATCATATTCACTGTTTCAAACATTAACTTCTGCACTGCACAGGTGTCTTTTTAGTGTATTAAACCTTTTGGTTTCTTTTTTTAAACATTTGTTTAACTAGGCAAGTCAGTTATGAACCTATTCTTATTTACAATGACAGCCTAGGAACAGTGGGTTAACTGCCTTGTTTAGGGGCAGAACGACAGAGTTTTACCTTGTCCTTGTCTTCTTTAACATAAGAGGTTACTGTTATGCCTGAATTTTACCCAAAACCAACAAGGAAGTCTGCTGGGTTGGCTAATTTAATTTCAGCAAGCCATGACACCAACCATCTCAGATTGTTCTGAAATGGTTTCTGTAGTTAGAAACAGATATGGTAACAGTTCCTGCAACATTATTATGTTGAAAGACAATTAGAACTTAAGCTAATTGATTGCACCCAAATTGGCCATTTAAATGTACAAGATTCATATAAAATTCATTAAATAAATATGAAGCTGCGGTTTGGATAATTTTATATTCAACATATGTAATGAATTTGGTGAGTTCAGAGAAATTAGTCATTGAAGTTCTTAGGTTTATGCCCCATCATACAACCTGATATTACCAGGTTCTGATCACTAGATGGTGCTGTTCCTGGTATTAAGTGAAAAAAGTGTGAAGAAACCCCCCCTCCCAAAGTTATTTCAAAAGTTAACATTAAAATGACAATGATTTATACATGTAGAGTGAAGAGTTCAAATGAGAACAATTTACATTACCAAAAGGATGCGGACACCTGCTTGTCAAACATCTCATTCCAAAATCATAGGCATTCATTTTGAGTTGGTCCCCCCTTTGATGCTATAACAGCCTCCATTCTTCTGCGAAGGCTTTCCACTAGATCTTGGAAAATTGCTTTGGGGACTTGATTCCATTTAGTCACAAGATCATTAGTGAGGCTGGGCACTGATGTTGGGCGATTAGGCCTGGCTTGCAGTAGGCGTTTCAATTCATCCCAAAGGTTTCGATGGGCTTGAGGTCAAGGCTCTATGCAGGCCAGTCAAGTTCTTCCACACCAATCTCAACAAACCATTTCTGTATGGACCTCGCTTTGTGCACAGGGGCATTGTCATGCTGAAACAGGACAGGGCCTTCTCCAAACTGTTGTCACAAAGTTGGAAGCACTGAATCGTCTAGAATGTCATTGTATGCTGTAGCATGAATATTTCCCTTGACTGGAGCTAAGGGGCCTAACCCAACCATGAAAAACAGCCTCAGACCATTATTCCTCCTCCACCAAACTTTACAGTTGGCACTATGCATTCAGGCAGGTAGCGTTCTTCTGGCATCCACCAAACCCAGATTAGTCCGTCGGACTGCCAGATGGTGAAGCGTGATTCATCACTCTAGAGAACATATTTTTACTGCTCCAGAGTCCAATGGCGGCGAGCTTTACACCACTCCAGCCAATGCTTGGCCTTGTGCATGGTGATCTTATACTTGTGTGCGGCTCCTCGGCTATTGAAACCCAATTCATTAAGCTCCTGTCTCAGTTTTTTCCTATCACAACCATTAAACTCAATAACTTTTTTAAAGTCACCACTGGCCTCATGGTGAAATCCCTGAGTGGTTTCCTTCCTCTCCGGCAACTGAGTTAGGAAAGACGCCTGTATCTTTGTAGTGACTGGGTATATTGATACACCATCCAAAGTGTAATTAATAACTTCATCATGCTCAAATGGAATATTAAATGTTTATTTTAATTTTATTGTTTTATCTACCAATAGTGCCCCTCTTTGCAAGGCATTGGAAAACCTCCCTTTTTGGTGGTTGACTGAGGGACCTTCCAGAGAATTGTATGTGTGGGGCACAGAGATGAGGTAGTAATTCAAAAATAATTTTAAACAATATTACTGCACACAGAGTGAGTCCATGCAAATCATTATGTGACATTTTTACCCATGAACTTATTTAGGCTTGCCATAGCAAAGGTGTTGAATACTTATTGACTCAAAATTACTTTTCTTTTTTTATTAATTTGTAAACAAATACTCTCTTTCCACATTTAATTTAATCAATTTTCAACTCAGGCTGTAAATCAACAAAATGTGGAAAAAGAAATCAGGTGGGAATACTTTCTAAAGGAAAGGAAACCATGCACAAAATGAATCATGTGACCAAATATTTAGGAAGAGGTCATTGTCTCATGGAATCTGTGAAGGAATAAATCACATGGAAAAAGTTAGTTAGGTCCAAAAAACGGATTTTCACAAAGCCAAATTAATGTATTGTGTTATAGGTTTCATGATGCTTGTATCTAAATGAAAGTAGAACATTTTAAGATTGTTTTATACATCAGTTGGGGTCTCTATAAGCTACAATATGAGGTCCTAAACCTAGCATGATGAAGGTGCATCCTTGTAGCTGTGTGGGTTTTGGGCTAATATAGTGTACATTTTGGCCTTGGGGTAAATTGAGCCAATGGCCATGGGATAAGTTGAGCCAATGGCCACCATACCCCTTGTACATTCTGATTCAATTCTGTCAGTTTTATTTATATTATGGTATCTTTGCAATATGTCATGCATATGAAGTCAAGATTGTGCTTTTTTTTTCATTACAGAGCAGACACAATCATGCCTAATGTATAAAAAAGTAGAACAAGCAAGGGTCTAGCCCCTCTTGAGGTCCTTGAGAGAGCAGCCAAGGAAGTGAGAGAAGGGATGTCCATTCGAGCAACAGCAAGGGAGAAAATGACTGAATGACACCGAAGAGATACATTGACAAAAAACAAAACAAACATGTACCTGTGTGAAAGAGAGGCTATAATAGAGTAGCAGAGGCACACAAGGTCTTATCTGATGTCATGGAGTCTGAGCTTGCTAAACATATCAAAACATTTCACGGACCAGTTTTATGGGCTTAGTAGCCTTAAATGCAGAGAACTTGCCCACGAATCAGCACATTGATACAACATCCCGGTCCCAGCGATCTGGTCAAGAAAAGGAAGGGTAAGGGATATTGAACAGAAAGATCTAGATCTGAAAGTACACACTTAGGAAAAAAGGTGCTAAGTAGAACAATACAGGGTTCTTTGGTTTGTCCCCATAGGGGAACCCTTTTTGGTGCTGGGTAGAACCCTTTGCAGAGGTTCCCCAAAGAACCCCTAAGAACCCTCTATGAAGGGTTCTACCAAGAACCATTTTATCATCTGAATGTACTTTCTAGAACCGTCTGAAGGGTATCTAACGAGAACCATTTTATCTTTGGTGGGTTCTTCCTAGAATCCTCTACGAACGGATAGAACGCACCAGCCTTATTAGCCTTTAACATTTAAATATTTATGACAATACATTACATAAATCATAAGGCCTTTCTTTGAGGGCCTAGTTATACCCTAACACAGTGCAGTGGAGGCTGCTGAGGGGAGGAAGGCTCGTAATAATCCCCAATTAACTTGCCACAAACCTCCTGTGACACAGTGGTATTAGGAATCTCCTGGATTACAGGCCACATCAGGCCGGCAAGTCACATTATGCTGGCTTTCAAAGAGACGTGTAATTCTGATTGGAATCCAGCCAGAGTTAGGATATCCAACAAGTAGAATTGTTAATCACCCACAACCTGCATTCAAAATGATTGCCAAGGTAGAGCAGATTGAACACTGAGACTACCTCAATCATCTAAACTGGAACAAACATCTCAGTAACGGGTGCAATAAATCCTATTACTAACAGACTGGATTAGTTTAGAAAACGGTATATTATTTACTGTATCTTTGTGTGGCATCAATATACTATACATGCAAAAACACAGATATTACATTAAAACAAACAACTCTGAAAGTCTCCCTCCAATCGAGCATGCTGGACAATATTATATATTGCTCTATGTAGACCCCTTCTCGCATTCCAAAGACTCGTCAAATAACCCTTTCTGCCAAAAACGGTTCTTGGGGCGTTAAAGGTTCTAGGAAGAGCCCTTTGACTTACAAAAAAACCCTTGATCAAAACGGTTCTTGGTAGAACCCTATCCCTCTGCAAATAACCCTTTTGGAGCCTTTTTTCAGAGTGTAGACATACATTTAAGATGTACAATATACCACACTACCATTCCATGAATTAAACTTTGACCTACCAGCACCATCACCCACTGTCACAGAACACCGTCACGCACTTACGCAAAGGCGGCTCAATTTGCCTTGTCCTGCTGCTCAACTTACCCCATACCAGGGTAAGTTGTGGAAATAACCACTTTTTTTGGACAAGCTATGTTTTCAAAACTGTTAAGTTTACATTAATTCTGGTTTAAAAAATCCAGGGATACACAACATCCTGAAATACTGTATATGTAGATCTCTTTGTTAGAAAGAATACTATATTTCCTTGACGTAGTGATGCTGAATGTAAAAAAAAAAAGAAACGTCTCAACTTAACCCATTCTCCCCTAGAGTATATGAGTATATATGAGTATATGAAATATATTAAATAAATGTCACCAATAAAACCTAAATATACTGTATATCTGATATTTATAAAGGACAATGTTTTACTTTTTTTTACCCAACTTAACCTAAATCCAATGACATGGTGAAATGTTTTGTTAATTTCACGTTGAGTTCACGTTGGTTGACAACAACCAAATGTAAATCAAAACTAGACATTGAACTGATGTCTATGCCCAGTGTGAAGGGCACTCATTGCCTTTGGATATGAATGATGTTTCATCACCTTGTTAATTTGATTTTCCCCTTCAGGGAGGACATCTTTAATATTTAATGTGGTAATCATGTTTGTAATTCATGCCTCAGTAGACCATAATTTGTTTCCTTAAACATTTAATGGATAACGTGCAAATTCTTGTTTGATTATTCAACCAGACTTTTCTGAAATCACAGGGTAGGAGGACAGCCATCTCTGAGTAAGATTGTAGCATATGGAACACAGTCCAGTTATATTTGCCTCATTGAAGACAATACAAAAATCAGATGAGTCTTTGTTCCAGTTCAGAGATAATCAGAGCGGTCAGATTAGAGCTGTGTTGATCTGTTCTGTCCGTGCCCCCTTCTCTCCCCTCCTGCCTAGGGGCCATGAGGGAGGGTCCCTTTGAAGCCCTGGGAGACACACAGTAATCCCAGTGCACGGGACACAGCTGGGACTCAACGTCCTGATCTTTCACACTCTACTCCGCACGGGGACACACAGCTACGTTCTGTCCCCCATCCAGACCTCATACTCTCCAGCCTGTCCATCTGTGTCTGCAGAGGTAGGTGCACCAGGGGAACTCTCTCTCTCTCTCTCTCTCTCTCTCTCTCTCTCTCTCTCTCTCTCTCTCTCTCTCTTTCTCTCTCTCTCTCTCTCTCTCTCTCTCTCTCTCTCTCTCGTCACATGCTTCGTGAACATCAGGTGTAGGCTAACAGTGAAATTATTACTTACGGGGCCTTCCCAACAATGCAGATTCTTATTTATTATGCAGATTCTTATTTATTTCATGCGATTAGTGAATAATTGACGTCTGTCCCTCATTTTAAGGTCAACCTTGTTACGTGAACTGAACACTCATTTTAATATGGTCATACTATTCCTTTTGAATTTAGTTTTTCAATAGAAACATTGAACATCTAATAGTCAAATCATAGTGTAAAAGCAGGTGAGCTGCTTCTACTCTTTTTGGCCATTTTCTAGTGTTTAACAATTAAAAAAATGTGAAGCTTACATTGACTTGCCCCTCCCTCTTGCACACAACAAACTTCCATATAGTGGTGAGGAGGAGCTCTGCGGACCCTTCATGTCCAGAAGTCATTTAGTAACTTCATTGAAGCAATTGGCCCTCTGTAGAGTTGCTATTTTCTCAAGTTTTCTCATGTCAATTAACTTGTGACATTCTTGGATTACTCATTATACTAATAAAGTCAGATTGAATCAACAAATACAATAGTCAGTTTAAAACAGTTGTAGGGTACAAGACTGTGTACGTATCTGGCTGTGTTGGCAACATTTCTACTTGTCCCATCGAGTCAAGTGGGGAGAGGCTGCCCGTTGTCACAGTTCTAAGACCAGTCAGAAACATCCAGCTAACCCTACGCCAATGACGACTGAAACTAATACATCAGATGACAAATAATTAAGTAAAACAAAGCTTAAAATTATGTTTGAGTGAATCCAGAAAATGAATGACTCCTCCTCCTCCTCACCACTCTATTCCCACTGTCGCAAAGGGATTTAAGGTGAAATTGTCATTCCTGTTACCGTCAACCCTTCTACTTTAATGTGCACTTCATTGACATTTACTATATATATATTTGTTTTACTCTTGGAATGGGAAAACATGTTTTTTCTTTACATGTGCAATTTTTGACCGAATGTAAAAAAGAAAAAAAACATTTTTAAAAAGCAAAACAAATTATATCCCCTAAAGGCCCTCTATTGATGGAATGACCCAGCTGTTATGCTTTTTGGTAGGCTCTGCTGTACACACTCCACACACAAGCTTGTGTACAGTATACACATACTGTACGCACATAATGTTGGAGAGCATTACTTTAGTAATGCATTACTAAATGCATTGACCAATCTTCAATAAATACCCTAAAACTTATATTTATAGCATTTATCTGCTAAAATCATTGAACACAACCTGCGCTTATTGGAGACAGGCTTATCCTTGAGTTAGGTGTGTATTTCCTTAAAGTGATACATCAGGATTTTGGCAATGAGGATATTATTTTTATGTCTTTGCATCTAGTATGAAAGACGAGGTAGTTTCGCACACTAACGCTAACTAGCGCAGAGACATAAACTTCATTGCCAAAATCCGGAAGTATCCCTTTAATGCACACAGCATTTTGCTCTATAAAATGTTGAAAAGACTACCACACTGTTGTGACCGGTATGACCAGTATAAACATAATATTAACAAATCCATCAGACTTGCAAAGACTAGGCTGCCTGTCATACACCCCCTAATTTCACTCTTCACCACCATGGAGAGCATTATTTGATGTTGTGTTGTCTTTTTGTTGGCGCCATTGCTAGGATTTTTTTTTTATACACATGACCGTGGGAATATCAGAGTGGTGTCCATGGTAACCTCGTGAACAATTAATTTAGACCCCGTGACTATTTTGAAACAGGCGTTTACTTGCTGAAATGTAATAAAAGGGAAAGGCGGCTATTTGAGACTGCGTTTAATTGAGGTTTTATGGTAGGTATGGTAATGTGGAAATGAAATGATCAGAACACAATGAGGTTTTCTCTATGCTAATTGTCATTTTAAGTAGCCAATGTCAAGTGTTTTTTCAGTATAAATCCATCACACCTATTTAAACCCGTGATTTTGCCGGGATATGATCACCTCTGAGCCTTTGTTCTCCTCTGGAACAGATTTATCAGTCACATGAAAAGAGATCTGCTTCTTTTATCAGAGTTAAAGACAAGCAATCAAAGGGATTTGTTATCTGTTTAGAAAAGATTCAATGAGCCAAACTCACGTCCCCTGACTTACGACTTTAAGGACACAGGAAATACACAACTAGAAATAACAACCAAATGATCATGTGTCTTCAACCTCAGTTTGTAAAGTACTGTATATATAAAATGTATGTTAGGCAGTGTGTTGAGGTTGTGTTGTTAATTTCTGGAAAAGTAGTGATGTACTGTGAAACTCAAAAACAGCAAAAACATGTGACTTTGTTTACAAAATCAAAGGCATAGGATGTCTGCTTATTATTTACACCAGAATATCAAAGTCTATGTGATTTGATAACTCACCCTGTAGTCGCTGGCCGTGACATAGAAGATGGGCTGGAAGGCCAGCCAGATGATACAGGTGGTGTACATGGTGAACCCAATGAACTTGGCCTCGTTGAAGTTCTCGGGGCACTTCCTGGTCTTAAAGGCGTAGACAGTGCAGAGGATGATGAGGATGCAGTTGTAGCTGAGGGACATGAGCATACTGGAGTCCTTGCTGTTGCACTTGAGGGTAACTATGTCCCTCCTCTCGGGGTTCACTTCCTTCCTGACCCCCGGGGCCTCCACCAGGAGCCAGACCACCACCACCACCAGCTGGCAGGAGATCAGACCCCCGCAAATGGCCACCTGTGAGGCAGGACTGATGAACCTCGGCCGCTGGGCTCCGTCCTTCACCCCGCTGAAGATGCGTGCGATGCGGTTGGTCTTGGTGAGAAGCGCAGAGTAGCACACAGCGAAGGAGGTGCCCAGTCCTAGTCGACGTAGGGTACACACAGCCATGGAGGGCTTGGAGATATAGATGAAGGTCATGCTGTAGCACATCAGAACACCCAGCAGGAGGATGTAGGATAGCTCCCGCCCGCTGGCCTTCACCACAGGGGTGTCGTTGTGCTTGAGGAAGAGGCATATGATGAAGAGTGTACACATCATGCCCAGGCAGGAAATGGTAACAGGGCCTATAGCCCAGGCGTCCTCCCAGCGGATGTACTCCTCTGGTAGGTTGTAGCAGCCTGTCAGGTTGGCCAGGGGCCATTCGCTAAACTTGCAGTCGGCGCAGGTGAACTCGTTCTTCAAGTACTGGTAAGGCTGGCAGGGGATGCAGATCCAGCAGCACACATCTCCAGGCTGCATGCTCTTCACCTCGTTCTTCCTGCAGGGGTCGCTGCATTGGGAGGTGGGTGCGGCATGGCCTTCCCAGGGGATCTGGCTGGTGTTAAGGGTCAGATTCTGGGCCCAGTAGCCCACCTTACGGTAGACGTAGCGTCCGTCCTCTTTGTGGTAGTGAAAGATGTTGTAGCGGCCTAAGCTGTCTCCAAAGATATCGAACCTCACCATGTTCTCTGTGTCTGCTGGACGGAATGGAGCTGCAGAGTGATAAAGAGAAGACCATGGTCATGTTATGATGGTTGAAAGTGAAATAAACAAATGAATGTCTATCCTTGACAATACAATATATCATAAACCCTCTGAACTCTGACTCACTCAGATTCGTATTTTGAATTCTGTACAATGTGTACAATGAATCCAGGGTCTTGGAGTCAACATGTTTTTATTGAATGAGCTTGTATCTGCTTCATCACTTCACCTCTCTGCATTCCCCTCTGACATTCCATTCCTTTCACATGGGATTAAACAGTAGCTGATGCATCGGGGACACAGGTGCAAACCCAGCATTTACATAATTGAAGCCAGACGGTTGAGTCTGTTTTCTTTGACATAGGCTTATTGCACTCGAATGAGAACCTCAGAGAGAGGTTTAAAAGTTGTTTTTTTTACTATTCAGGTGCCAACAACTATGGGTTTAGAGCAGATTCATTCAACACCATGGAATAGACAGTTACTATACAATCACTTGGTAGCATGTCAAAAAGATTGAACATTTATCTTAACATCAATCCATTCATAATGTCTAACTATGGAATAATACATTCTTAATGTCTAACTATGGTATAACAATTTGCAAGACATGGATAGAAATACCAATGCATTCATAGCTAGAAAGTAAACAGAGCAAAATGACAGAATTGCACCTGGACCGTTGAGATGTTTAGAGATTTTTAGAACCATTCTCAGCTGAATAGCCCCATTATTCTCCATAGAGAATCATCTAGTCTCTTTTGAACTAGAGGAAATGGGGCTTTGTAATGGATGAAGGATAATTTGTGACCCTGCTGTACTGCCATTTCCCCAAAGATGTCCATACACTTCAGGCGATTCTAGTCTTGTAATACAATCTGATGTCTTCTGACAGCAAGCTCCCCTGGGGATCCATCTACAATCCATGGACGGCTGAGATGGTTAGCTTGGCTAAAGCAACCCTCATGGACTTTGAACCCCCGCCCACCCCCACCATCACTCATACATGGAAATATTCCCACCTTTTACTGCATCCCTACCTTAAGACTTGGAGACACAACTACTCAGTCAACGGTTTAGTAGTTAGAGCATTTTGCTTGGTGGGGTTGTTGTTATCTGTGTTGTACAGATGTGTTGCTGCTATAGGGGTTTACATAAATGATCTGTTACTCTGACTATCTCTGGTCACCACCTGACTGAAAGTGTTGTTCCCTGATGAGGGTGTTTATGCGATTCCTATATGTAATATTCAGGCTGTAGGCCAAGTCACTCTCCACACACTCCAGGCAGATGAGATGCATGACAATATGAGCCTCAGCGTGTGAGGCTGGAAATGGTTTCCTCTTTGCAAATTGAATCATTACAAGCTCTTATCTTCAGCAGCAATATAAAAACAACTAGAATTAGTCCTGGACTGTTCCCACTTACTGTAGGATGGTAGGAATTGATACAGTGGATCTAAATTTATGTAATCAAATTTGTCAGCAAGTAGGGCACTCATGGGTAGATTATGATTGCAGTATATCATGCAGTGTAGTTCATTTTCAACATTATGTGTCGAGAGACTAATAAGAGACAAAATTATATAGATGAAAGAGACTTTAGTCATCAACCAAAAATCAAATACACAGAAATACAGTTGAATATGGTCTATTTGTTCTCTGGCAATAATCTCATGGAAAATCACTTCTTAGGAGATAGAAAATCTAATTTCTCTGTATACATCTAACAGGGTTTCTGCCAATCAGAAATATGTATTCAATGTTTATGTATTCCTACTGGTTGGTTGAATGTACATATCAACACGGTGTTATGCCACTGGTCATGTTTGCAGATAGGGGGAAATTGTGGACGTCAATTCTTCCCAGTCCAATAATTCTATCCAAGTGGTAGGTCACGTTCTGAAATAGTGCATTATATTTACAATGTGTCAGAGGTCACTTTGTACATTTCCTATATAGTCCTAAACAAAAGTTTGGACATACCTACTCATTCAAGGGATTTTCTTTATTTTTTACTATTTTCTACATTATAGAATAATAGTGAAGACATCACAACTATGAAATAACACATATGGAATCATTTAGTTACCAAAAAAGGTGTTAAACAAATCTAAATATATTTATATTTGGGATTCTTCAAAGTAGCCACCCTTTGCCTTGATGACAGCTTTGCACACTCTTGGCATTCTCTCAATCAGCTTTATGAGGTAGTCACCTGGAATGAATTTCAATTAACAGTTGTGCCTTGTTCAAAGTTCATTTGTGGAATTTAATTCCTTCCTAATGCGTTTGAGCCAATCAGTTGTGTTGTAACAAGGTAGCGATGGTACGCAGAAGATATTTGGTAAAAGACCAAGTGTAACGAACCTCTTCTTCGTCTGATGAGGAGTAGGAAAGACCGGACCAAAACGCAGAGTGGTAAGTGTCCATGATTATTTATTAACCCAGAACACAAAAATACTTAATACCAAGTGAATTGAAAGAAATGAAAATCAAAACAGTTCTGTATGGTGAAAACACAGACACAGAAAACAACTACCCACAAACACCAGGTGGGAACAGGCTACCTAAGTATGGTTCTCAATCAGAGACAACGATTGACAGCTGCCGCTGATTGGGAACCATACCAGGCCAAACACATAGAACTATAACACACAGAACAAACATAGAATGCCCACCCCAACTCACGCCCTGACCAAACTAAAAAGGAGACATAAAAAGGGAACTAAGGTCAGGACATGACACCAAGTCCATATTATGGCAAGAATAGCTCAAATAAGAAAAGAGAAACAACAGTCCATCATTGCTTTAAGACATGAAGGTCACTCAATCCGGAAAATGTCAACAACTTTGAAAGTTTCTTCAAGTGCAGTCGCAAAAACCATCAAGCACTATGATGAAAACTTCTCTCATGAGTGTTAAACAAATGAAAATACCTTTTGCCTTGACGACAGATTTCCACACTCTTGACATTCTCTCAACCAGCTTCACCTGGAATGCAAAGGGTGGCTACTTTGAAGAATCTCAAATATAAATATATTTAGATTTGTTTAACACTTTCTTGGTTACTACATGATTCCATGTGTAATTTCACAGTTTTGATGTCTTCACTATTATTCTACAATGTAGAAACTAGTTTTTAAAAATTAAGAAAAACCCTTGAATTAATAGGTGTTTCCAACTTTTGACTGGTACTGTATATGTATATATGTGTACGGTACCTGTTAGATATTGGGGGCTTTCTGTGATGTGCTTTTGTATGTATGATTGCTGTACAAGTGAGATAGTTAGCATGCTCGAAATATAATGGTCACATTAGCCCCTGCTAATACACAGTTGTTTCCATGTTGTAGACAAATCTACAACCTTCAACAGACTTCTGTCCTGCACATCTAATGTGTTTTCTTTGTGTCTATTGTGAGAGAGTAAACCACAGATCAACTGGGACCATTGGCTGGCATTCCTTTCATTAAAAACACAACGCAAGAGAGTTACACGCTGACCACACCGTTCACGTCGTGTGCCAGCTTCTGCGTGGCCAGGCGCTAAAATAGGTTCTATTTGTGATGCTCAACGAGCTGCAAGTCCGGCCTCTCCCATCTCCTCATTGGTTTTTAGGAGCATATACCCATGTGGGTGATTGAAAGATGAACTGATGTCCACACACCAGTCGGTTGTAGTAAAACACCGTAAAGTTGGTTGCCAACCGCCCTATAAAGTCCAAAGAAGTAAAAAAGAAGCCTGAGGAAGGAGGAGAGATGACGAAAGGAATTCAGTTTACCGTTTATTCTGTGGATTAATTGTCGGAGTAGAGGACCTTGTGCATTTCAGATAAAATAACAACCCAATGTTTATATCCCAGGACAAATTAGCTAGCAACACCAAGCTAGCTAGCTAAATTGCCATAAATGTTTAATGCTTTTTGACCTGTCTCCAAATTAATATAATTTGTTCAGAGTTTGTTTTGATATTTCAACCTGCGTGTCCTGATCATGTCTGGTGTGGGGGTATAAAATCAACATGCGCGCGATGGCGCATGTTAATGATCACATCTGTTACATAATGTATAGTCATGTAGATACTCATCAATCTTCAAACTCACCGTCAAACTTGGTCTTCAGGATATACTCCCTGTAGAACCTCTTGCCGTTGCCTGGCTTCAGAGCGTCACAGATCTTGGTGGTGGAGTTGGGGCACAGCGACTGCCTCATGTTGTGCAGGGCATGGGCCATGGCATAGACAGCGTTCACCACAAACATGATCTTGGACTCCTGCTCAAACAGGCCGTCCCGCAGAGAGTGCTTCCCACAGCCCAGGTCATGGAGGCTACATTGGAATCTATTCTCCCAGAACTCCCTGAACCAGGGGTTACGTGTGTTGTTGTAGGGATTCAGGCCCATGAAGTACTCAGCAAACTGGGGGATGGGGTAGGAGGCCAGCTCGATGGTAAAGGCCCCGTCCGCCACAGCCTCGCTGCCCCTCACCACGATCTCCTGCGCCCCCCAGCCATCGCTGGCCACCCAGGTGAAGGACGCGTTCAATCGGTTGGCAGCCACCAGCAGCTCCCGGGCGTCCTCGCTACGTGTGAAGAGAATGACTACCTTGGCATTGGACTTCTGCCGCAGCGAATGGATCACCTGGTCATAGCTATAGCGGTTCATCGACCGGCTGACCTTGGCTGAGGTGGCGATACAGATCTGGCGGGCGCGGGCCTCCTGCTGGAAGGCGTCGATGCCCGTCTCGCCGTAGTCGCCCTCCGATGCCACGGTTGACACATAGGTCCAGTTGAAGAAGCGCAGGATCTCTGCCATGGCCTTGGCCTGATAGAAGTCAGGGGGCACCGTGCGGGCAAAGTAGTCATAGCGGCTCTTGTCGCTGAGCTTGGCGCTGGTGGAGGCGTAGCTGATCTGAGGGATCTGGAAGAGACGAAGGAGGTTGGCCACCTGGAGAGAAAGAGAGAGAGGTACAATGAGAGCATGATCAAGATTTAAACAATACTGTAGGGGCTTTATTTGATCTGTATTGTGGAAGTTCAGCGTTACTGCTTGATTTAAATTTAAAAGCAATGGTCCCGTGTAAGCGAAGACTGCGTTCAAGATGACCTCTACATAATTTGTCTAAATCGGAAATGACCTTTACATTTCATGCAATCTGTAACGCTTCAGAGATCCAGATGGAATAGTGCCAAGTCTTTACAGTACCTAGACATTATACCCTAGTAATAGTACTGGTAAAGTATAGTACTTATAACTGTTATACATGTATAACAATTCACTGAATGAATTATTGGGAGTTCTGATATATTATTAAATCAAAACAGATTTTGCTTGTGGGTCATTTCTTTATAACTCAAGTGGTGAAAGGAGCCACATCAGATACAGAATACAGTAATCTCACTAACAGTTTGGCCTAAAGGGACAATCAGTCTCACTCCAATCTGCAGCCTCTCATCGCCCTCTGAGGTCCTAGCAGTGTGTTTCACAACTCTCCTTTCTGCTGATTGTCTGACAACATCCTTGGCTTGCCACGGGCTCCAATGATGCCCACATAGACTACAACCCAGATCTGTCATATCTCATCTACCACACTGTCGACAACATCCACCAATAAAACCATGCAATATCTGATGATTCATTGGCTTGCGAGAAAAACATTTTAAGGCTAATTTCCCCCAAATTCTACATATTTTGCAATGGGGCGTAGAGAAAATGTTGCAGTTTCAAAGTAAGTTTGCTGCAATTCTACACAATTTGCCACAGGGGTGGAGAATATATTTTAAAAACTAAAAACTAATTTCATACAATCCTACAAATGTTTGCAGGTTTTAAAATGATGTGTGAGTGAGAGTGACTAACAGAATGAATATGGACATCCGAGTCGGTAATTCGACCATGACTACTACAAGTTTAGATGGCTAGACTAATTTACCCATCTAAAATGTTTTTGCTGACATGGGCTACTTGAGTTTCTAACCAGGTTTCTATGAAACAACAATTTTGCGTAAAGTACGTTGGATAAAACATTTCACAAAAGGCCTGATGGAAACAGCAAAATATTTGCACATAAAACCGTTTCCACTGCCATTTCACATAGAATTAGTTTTGCCGACACAAAAAGATCCCACCATGTGGAACGAATAAATTGTCTGTCGGCTTTTATAAATTTGCACTGAAACTTCCTGTTTCCATCACAGCTCTCATAATGTTTGTTGATATGGTATGACTTCTCACGTAAAAACTTTGGATGGAAATGTGGTTAGTGACTGACATAACAAGAGAAAAACTGCTTATACACAACAACATTTAGAAATTGCACATTATGTATTCTGTTATTCTAACTCTCAACAGTAAGTTCAGACCCCGACTGAGTTCCGACTGCGATCCGTGGGCTTAAAAAATGGCCGCCGTTTGCCCATCCCTGATTTAAATTATTTATAGATTCCATTTTACTATCAAGAAATACACATAGAAAGACAGACAGAGGGGGGGATTATACATCATAGAATCAAAAAAGCCTTATATTTTGTATTTTTCTCTGGCTGTAATAGGTTTTGTCAGTGACCAGTGATGTGGTGCAGTAGAAGATGCTCACTGACTTTAGCTTGAGCCAGAGAGGTTTTGAACTCTCCTTCTTATTAATCTAGTAACTAATTGACCATCTGGTGATGTCACCAGGCAGAACAAAACTCCATCCCACCAAACAGGCTGAAATTTCAGGCGGTCTTTTCAAACAGCTCTTACACTAAAAAGGCATTATCATTATTTTCACAATTTGACAGTATTATTACAACCTCATAGTGTGGAAATGTATATTAAACAAGAAAATCTGTTTTTTTGACCACACTGGGCCATAAAAAAAATCATATATGCATGGTCATGTATAGAACTGTCAAGAGTGTTGTGAACAGGCTCACACTTTATTCAGGCTGGAGTGAACAAACAGGCAGACGCAAACTGCGTCAAAACTTCCAGAAAGAAGACAAAAGCGCAAAGCGCAAAAAAACACTCACCAAAGCTAATGTACCAAAATACATACCATGTGCACAAACACGGAACATGGAAACATAGCCTGGAGCGTCACAATAACCACATAACAATAAACAATTTCACACAAAGACGTGGAGGGGAACAGAGGAATAAATACATGCCGTGTGATTAGGGAATGAAAACCAGGTGTGCAGAGAACAAGAAAAGGAATTGGAACAATGAAAAATGGAGCGGCGGTGGCTAGAAAGCCGGTGACGTCGAACGCTGAACGCCGCCAGAACAAGGATAGGAGCTGACTTCGGCGGAAGTTATGACAGTACCGCCCAATTGACGCGCGGCTCCAGCGGAGCGCCGACACCGGCCTCGGGGACGACCCGGAGGGCGAGGCGCAGAACGATCCGGCCTGCGACGGTGGAACTCCCACAGCAGTTCAGGGTCCAAAACATCCGCCACCGGAACCCAGCACCTCTCCTCTGGACCGTACCCCTCCCACTCCATTAGGTACTGAAGGCCCCTCGCCTCGAATCCAGAATGGAACGAACGGAGTACGCCGGGGCCCCCTCGATGTCCAGAGGGGGCGGAGGAACCTCCCGTACCTCAGATTCCTGGAGCGGACAAACCTCTACCGGCCTGAGGAGAGACACATGGAACGAGGGGTTAACCTGTTTTCGCTAGGGGGCAGCATTTTCACTTTTGGATGAAAAGCGTGCCCAGAGTAAACTGCCTCCTACTTAGTCCCAGATGCTAATATATGCATATTATTATTAGTATTGGATAGAAAACACTCTGAAGTTTCTAAAACTGTTTAAATGATGTCTGAGTATAACAGAACTCATATGGCAGGCAAAAACCTGAGATAAAAATCCAACCAAGAAGTGGGAAATCTGAGGTTTGTAGTTTTTCAACTCAGGCCCTATTGAAGATACAGTGGGATATTGGTAATCTTGCACTTCCTAAGGCTTCCACTAGATGTCAACAGTCTTTAGAAAGTTGTTTCAGGCTTCTACTGTAAAGGGGGGCTGAATGAGAGGGGATTGAGCCAGGTGTCTGGCAGAGAGCCACTGGCTCGTGACGAGAAGTCATGAGAAAGTTACCTCTCGTTCCATTGCTTTTCTACAGACAAAGGAATTCTCCGGTTGGGACATTATTGAACATTTATGATAAAAACATCCTAAAGATTGATTCTATACATCGTTTGATATGTTTCTACGACCAGTAATATAACTTTTGGAATTTTCGTCCGACATTTCCGCTGGACTTGCCTCATGAGTTTCGATTTGATTAATAAACGCCCTAACAAAAGGAGGTGTTTGGACATAAATTATGAACTTTATCGAACAAATCAAACATTTATGGTGGAACTGGGATTCCTGGGAGTGAATTCTGATGAAGATCATCAAAGGTAAGTGAATATTTATAATGCTATTTCTGACTAATGTTGACTGCACAATATCGCGGATATTTCTTTGGCTGTTTTGGGCTCTGAGGTCGTACTCAGATTATGCTTTTTCCATAAAGTTTTTTTGAAATCTGACACAGCGGTTGCATTAAGGAGAAGTTTATCTAAAGTTCCATGTATAATAGTTATTATCAATGTTTATTATGAGTATTTCTGTGAATTGATGTGGCTCTCTGCAAAATCACTGCATGTTTTGGAACTACTGAACATAACACGCCAATGTAAAATTTGATTTTTGGATATAAATATTCACTTTATCGAACAAAACATACATGTAAGATGAAGTCCTATGAGTGTCATCTGACGAAGAGAATCAAAGGTTAGTGATTCATTTTATCTATATTTCTGCTTTTTGTGACAACTCTCTTTGGCTGGAAAAATTGCTGCGTTTTTCTGTGACTTGGTGGTGACCTAACATAATCATTTGTGGAGCTTTCGCTGTAAAGCCTTTTTGAAATCATACACTGTGGCTGGATTAATGAGAATTGTATCTTTAAAATGATGCCTAATACTTGTATGTTTGAGAAATTTGATTTATGAGATTTCTGTTGATTGAATTTGGTGCCCTGCAATTTCATTGGCTGTTGGCGAGGGGTTCCCAGACAGGTTAATACGGTAATCGGGGGGAGCTGTAACCTGTAACACACCTCATTCACCCTCCTCAGGACTTTGAATGGCCCCACACACCGCGGACTCAGCTTCCGGCAGGGCAGGCGGAGGGGCAGGTTTCGGGTCGAGAACCAGACCCGGTCACCCGGTGCGAACACTGGGCCCTCACTGCGATGACGGTCCACGCTGGTCTTTTGGCGCAGCGTGGCTCGCTGGAGGTGAACATGGGGATCCTCCCATGTCTCCTCCGCACGACTGAATCAGTCGTCCACTGCAGGAGCCTCGGTCTGACCCTGATGCCACGGCGCCAGAACCGGCTGGTACCCCAATACGCACTGAAAGGGGGAGAGGTTAGTGGAGGCCCACTCCCCCGGCCGGTCCTGGCAATAGGACCGCAGAAACCTGCCCACATCCTGGTTCACTCTCTCTACCTGGCCATTATTCTGGGGTTGAAAACCCGAGGTGAGGCTGATCGAGACCCCCAGACGTTCCATGAATGCATTCCAGACTCTCGACGGGATCTGGGGACCCCGATCATCAGGCACCCCGTAGTGCCGGAAGACGTGTGTAAACAGGGCCTCCGCAGTCTGTAGAGCCGTAGGGAGACCGGGCAGAGGGAGGAGACAACAGGACTTAGAGAAACGATTCACAACAACCAGGATCGTGGTGTTTCCCTGTGAGGGAGGAAAATCAGTTAGAAAGTCCACCTACAGGTGTGACCAAGGTCATTTTGACACAGTAAGGGTTATATTTTTTTTAACCTTTATTTAACTAGGCAAGTCAGTTAAGAACAAATTCTTATTTTCAATGACGGCCTAGGAACAGTGGTTTAACTGCCTGTTCAGGGGCAGAACGACAGATTTGTACCTTGTCAGCTTGGGGCTTACCTCTGGGCAGGTGTCTAAGAGCCTTACACTGGGCACACACCGAGCAGGAGGAAACATTAACCCTCACGTACCTTGTCAAGGTGGGCCACCAGTACTTCCCAGTCAGACAGCGCACTGTCCGACCGATCCCTGGATGACCAGAGGAGGGTGACGTGTGAGCCCAATTGATCAACTGGTCACGGACAGCAGACAGAATGTACAGACGCCCTATGGGACACTGGCGGGAGCAGGCTCTGTACGCAAAGCCTGCTCAATGTCCGTGTCCAGCTCCCACATAACCGGCGCTACCAGGCAGGAGGCCGGGAGTATGATCCATGGGCAGCTCCTCTGTGTCATACAGCCGGGACAGTGCGTCTGCCTTCGTATTCTGGGAACCTGGTCTGTAGGACAGGGTAAACACAAAACGGGTAAAGAACATGGCCCACCTTGCCTGACGAGCATTCTCCTCGCTGCCCAGATGTACACCAGGTTGCGGTGGTCAGTCCAAATAAGGAAAAGGTGTTTAGCCCCCTCAAGCCAATGTCTCCACGCCTCCAAAGCTTTAACCACAGCCAACATCTCCCGGTCCCCCACATCATAGTGTCGCTCCGCCGGGCTGATCTTCTTCGAGAAGAAAGCACAGGTGCGGTGCTTCGGTAGTGTGCCCGAGCACTGTTATAGCACGGCTCCTATCCCAGCCTCGGACGCGTCCACCTCCACTATGAACGCCAAAGAGGGATCTGGATGGGCCAGCACGGGAGCCGAGGTAAACGGGTGCCCAAAAGCCCTGTCCGTCTCAGCCGACCACTGCAACCGTACAGAAACCTCCTTCAGCAGTGAGGTAAAGGGAGCAGCCACCTGGCCAAAACCCCGGATAAATCTCCGGTAGTAATTGGCAAACCCTAAAAACCGCTGCACCTCCTTTACCGTGGTGGGAGTCGGCCAATTACCTTGACGTACAGGTCATTCTCTAACAGTCGTCCAAGTACCCTGCGCACCAAGGACACATGCTCGGCGCGTGTAGCGGAGTATATCATAATGTTCATCATTCATCAACCCGTACGGCATGACGAGGTACTCATAATGGCCTGTCGTCTTCCACTTGTCTCCCTCCCGGATACGCACCAGGTTGTACACGCTCCTGAGATCCAGTTTAGTGAAGTAGCCCGCCCCGTGCATCGGGTAATTGTACCTCACCGTGATTTGATTGAGACCTTGACAGTCAATGCATGGCCACAGACCTCCCTCCTTCTTCTTCACAAAAAAATCTACTTGTGGAGGCGGGTGAAGTGGAGGACCGAATGTACCCCTGACGCGTCTCCGTAGCCACCATCTATGCTTGCGACAGGGGATACACGTGACTCCTGGGAAGTGCAGCGTCTACCAGAAGATTTATTGCACAATCCCCACATCAATGAGGTGGTAAATGAGTTGCCTTCTTTTTACAGAAGGCGAGAGCCAAATCGGCATATTCTGGGGGGATGCGCACGGTGAAGGCCTGGTCTTGGCTTTCCACCGTGGTAGCACCAACGGAAACCCCTACATACCTCCCCGAGCACTCTTGCGACCATCTCGTCAGAGCCCTCTGTTACCAGGAAATGGTGGGATTATAACGAGCCAACCAGGGAAGGCCTAGTACCACGGGAAACGCAGGAGAGTCAATGAGGAAGAGACTGATTCTCTCCTCGTGACCCCCCTTCATCTCCATGGCCAGGGAGATGGTGGCTTCCCTGATTAGCCCGGACCTTAAGGGTCAACTATCCAGAGCGTGTACCGGGAAAGGTCTAACCACAGGAATAATGGGGATCCCTAAAATAAGGGCGAATGCTCTATCGATAAAATTCCCATCTGCGCCTGAATCGATGAGCATCTTATGCTGGGAATGCGGGAAAAACTCAGGAAAACAAACAGGTACATACAGGTGGACAACAGAGGACTCTGGATGAAAATGGTGCAGACTCACCTGGGGTGACGCCAGAGTGCCCTGCCTGCTGCCTCGACTCCCAGAGGGATCGACCCGGCACCGATCGACAGTGTGCCCTCTGCGGCCACAGATGGTGCACGTGATGGCCCCTCCTCCAGCCTTCCTATGCGCAGCTCCTCCCAGCTCCATGGGCACTGAAGCGGGAGTGCTGGAAGATGGAACCGACAGAGCCCCCTCTGGACGTCCGCGGGTGACTAGCAGGTTTTCCAACCGGATAGACAGATCCACCAGTTGGTCAAAAGTGATGGTGACATCTCTGCAGGCCAACTCCCGTCGGACTTCCTTGCGCAGGCTGCATCGGTAGTGGTCGATGAGGGCCCTGTTGTTCCATCCTGCTCCGGCGGCCAAGGTCCGGAATTCAAGGGCGAACTCCTGGGCGCTCCTCGTCCCCTGCCTCAAATGGAAGAGCCGTTCCCTCGAAGACGGCCCGGAAGCGGTGGGTGAACTCCTCAAAGTGGTCCAACACCGCGTCTCCTTCCCCCCACACAGCGTTTGCCCACTCCAGAGCTCTCCCCGAGAGGCATGAGACGAGGGCGGACACTCTCTCCCTCCCCGAGGGAGCTGGGTGAACAGTCGCCAGGTATAGGTCCAGTTGTAGGAGGAACCCTTGACACTGCGCTGCCTTCCCATCATACTCCCTGGGAAGTGAGACGCATCCCACTGGAACTGGATCTGGACGGGACGGGTAGAGGTAACCCCGGTTGCGCTGGTCGAGGCGCTGGAGAGACTTCCTGCCTCTCCCAGCGGTCCATAGTCTGGACAATGCGATCCATCCTTGCACCGAGATGATTCAGTTTGGCCGAGTGTTCCTGGACGCGCTCCTCGACTCCTCTGCCCGGGGTACCTGCTTCTGATGACCTCATGGGGGTGTGAAATTCTGTCAAGGTTGTGTGTACTGGTGGCGAAATCAAGTGCAGGAGAGCAGAGTGTTGTGAACAGGCGCACACTTTATTCAGGCTGGAGTGAACAAACAGACGGATGCAAACTGCGTTAAAACCTCCAGAAAAAAGGCAAAAAACACTCACCAAAGCTAATGTACCAAAATACATACAACATGGACAAACACGGAACATGGAAAAATAGCCTGGCATGTCACAATAACCACATAACAATAAACAATTTCACACAAAGACATGGATGGGACCAAAACCAGGTGTGCAGGGAACAAGACAAAACAAATGGAACAATGAAAAATGGAGCGGCGATGGCTAGAAAGCCGGTGACGTCGACCGCCCGGAAAAGGAGAGGAGCCGACTTCGGCGGAAGTCGTTACAAGAACATAATTTGACCAATACCTCTATGAGATATCTAATTCATTATGTCCATCATATTAATAAAATATCAAATGATTTTGCTTGTAAAAAAAATTATGTGACTGAAAATTAAGCCAAACATTGAGAGACGTCAGGAAAAATCTGATGTGATGTGCCTGGATGGCTGTTAATCACAGGAATCATTGTTATTCTCCTAGATCAGAGGGTTGAATAACAGATTAGTCAAAGGCAGTGATTGCCTCACTGAGATATTTATTAGAACTAATGAGATAATATTATACATTACATTGTCGACCCCCTCCCCCAGGTTTTCTGATACATTCTGACTGTAAAAACACCAGTAAATCAGCTCCAAGTGACTTTAAATTGTAAAATCTGTTCTGAAGCATTCCCACAAATAATAGAGACATACAGTGCATTCGGAAAGTATTCAGACCCCTTGACTTCTTCCACATTTGTTACGTTACAGGCCTATTCACACAATACCCCATAATGACATATCAAAAACAGGTTGTCAGAAATGTTGTAAAAAATACACTGGAAATAACACATTTACATAAGTATTCAGACCCTTTACTTAGTACTTTCTTGAAGCACCTTTGGCAGCGATTACAGCCTCGAGTCTTCTCGGGTATTATGCTACAAGCTTGGCACACCTGTATTGGGGAGTTTCTCCCATTCTTCTCTGCAGATACTCCGGTTGGATGGGGACTGTCGCTGCACAGCTATTTTCAGGTCTCTCTAGAGATGTTTGATCGGGTTCAAGTCTGAGCTCTGGCTGGGCCACTCAAGGACATTCAGAGACTTCTCCCGAAGCCACTCCTGCACTGTCTTGGCTGTGTGCTTAGGGTCGCTGTCCTGTTGGAAGGTGTACATTCGCTCCAGTCTGAGGTCCTGAGCGCTCTGTAGCAGGTTTTCATCAAGGATCTCTCTGTACTTTGCTCCGTTCATCTTTTCCTCGATCCTGACTAGTCTCCCAGTCCATGACGCTGAAAAACATCACCGCAGCATGATGCTGCCACCACCATGCTTCACCGTAGGGATGGTGCCAGGTTTCCTCCAGACGTGATGCTTGGCATTCAGACCAAATCGTTCAATCTTGGTTTCATCAGACCAAAGAATCTTGTTTATCATGGTCTGATAGTCTAGGTGCCTTTTGGCAAACTCCAAGTGCGCTGTCATGTGCCTTTTACTGAGGAGTGGCCTTCTGGAAGGTTCTCCCATCTCTACAGAGGAACTCTGGAGCTCTGTCAGAGTGACCATCAGGTTCTTGGTCACCTCCCTGACCAAGGCCCTTTTCCCCCGATTGCTCAGTTTGGCCAGGCGGCCAGCTCTCGGAAAACTCCTTGTAGTTACAAACTTCTTACATTTAAGAATGATGGTTCTTGGGGACCTTCAACGCTGCAGAAATGTTTTGGTATCCTTCCCCAGAGCTGTGCCTTGACACAATCCTGTCTCGGAGCTCTACGGTCAATTCCTTCGACATCATGGCTTAGTTTTTGCTCTGACATGCACTGTCAACTGTGGTGTGTGCCTTTCCAAATCATGTCCAATGAATTGAATTTACCACAGGTGGACTCCAATCAAGTTATAGAAACATCTCAAGAATGATCAATGGAAACAGGATGCACCTGAGCTCAATTTCGAGTCTCATAGCAAAATGTCTGAATAAGTTTGTAAATAAGGTATTTCATTTTTTTATTCTATAAATTTGACAACATTTCTAAAAACCTATTTTCATTTTGTCATTATAGTGTATTGTGTGTAGATTGATGAGGAAAAATATGAATTTAATCAATTTTAGAATAAGGCTGTACCGTAACAAAATGTGGAAAAAGTCAAGGGGTCTGAATACTTTCTGAAGGGACTGTATGTGATTGTATACAAATGTACCATTTTAGAAAAATGGTATATCTGTTTGGGCTTCTTGTGGTCAATTTGCAGTCTAATGATTTATTATTATGTCCAAGCCCCCTGAACATCCACTCAAGAGAAAAATGCCTAGACTCTAGACTCTAAACCTCAGAATATCATGTATTATATTGTCATAGTATGTCACGGGACATATTGCAACACTTTTACAGTAATATGTAACTAAAATCACCTGTTCTTTGTACAAGAGGTGGCAGTCAAACCATATTCAAAATAGTTATGCTTTATGCATGTTGCCATAGAAACTGTTAAAAGACACAGATGAGGAGTCCTCTGTCTGTGTGCTGAATGGTTAATATTGGAAAAGTATGCTACCCTTGAGGCTTCCTGCCTGGCTCACTAGAGATTCCCTGACTAGGAACTCTAGTGACTATTGCCATGAAACATTCTCCAAAAACCTCTTCTTCCCTAACCCACCTCGACAGGCTTTAAAAACACATGTACAGACAGCTGGCAGCAGCCTGTTCTCTCTCTCCTAGGAGAATGGGAGGACACACTTAAGTGGTAACTAAAAGTACAACTTCTAACTTTCATTTTAAAAAATAACTTCCTGGATTAGCACTACCAACAACCTTAAGTTTGCTCAATTTTCGTACAACACTGATTTTAAATGGGATTTATGCAGCCCTACATCATTGACAAGGCATATAAATGCAGTCCAGGAATTGCAATAAACAATGCCTTAGCACTTCGACTCACTTGACAGATTTCCCTTTTTCAAAAACACTACAATCATAAGAGTGAGATGAGAGAAATAAAATACAATTGGGGCAGAATATCCAGAGCCGCGGCTCATGGTGTATGCATAGGACATGCGTAGCAGACCCATTAAAGAGTCACCTAGCTAAGTCCACACATGGACACACTACTGAGCTTACTGTGACTTGCAATTGAAAAACTTAAGATCAGCATCAAAAGAAAATGGTGTACATTTCTACAAGGCTACTCTGCAACTAAATATGCATTTGTCACAATTATTAGATCATTTCCAATCAAGTTTTTGTTATTCTTTCATCAAGCTGTTTTTATAAAATCCATACACAGTCCCAGAGGAGGAGATAAAGTGTAACCCAAAGGCCATGTCAAGGATTCAGTGGTGTTGTGGGCATTAATTAAAACCATTTATCTGACATTATCAGACTTCCTCACCACTCATATATGTGAATGCTGTCAGGCCCATTTGAGTGATACATATAACAGATTGTGGCCAGTGCTTTGGGGAATGACATGATTCACATCTCCAGCATTTTGATGAATTTGCTCAGAGGCAACTCGAAACATTTGGGCAAATGACTGATCTGTCAGTCTGGTAGACATAGAAATCAATTTTCACTTCAAGCAGAATACTCCTATGTATTGTGCAATAAATATATTTCACACGGTTTACATGCCTTGAATCACCTCTGTATAATACACATAGGTATTATTGATTATCTTCTAATCCAGTTCCATATTCACTTTGTACTGCAGCCTAGCAGACTTAAACATGTTAGACATGCAGCTCATACTATTCCCGACACGCTGAGTCTCCTCCTCAGTGAGAGAGCTCTGTATTTAATTACGAAAATTAGGAAGCAGGCAGGGAGAGAATTTGCATTGGAAGAATCTACTATAGAGAGGAGTACTTGGAAAGGGGTTCACTCCAGAGCAATGGTAATACACAGCCTGAGTGTGGAAAGCGGGATAGATAGCAGGGTTTTCAGCTCTCATTCATTCTTAACACAGAAAGAAACCCAGCACAGTGGAAGAACAGAGTGCCTAAATGTAAGAAGACAAAAACACAGCCGAGTATCAACGTGAGTAAAAGTACAGGAGCAGAGAGTGTTGCAGAACTCTTTATTACATTAATGCTAGACATCTCTGGAGTGGTCATTTACACTTGGTGCGTTTGGGAAATTTCCCCAGTGCAATATTAAAGGGAAGAGTACATTTTTAAAAATGCACATTTATTTATTTTTATAATTTAAAAAACTGAAATACCTTATTTACGTAAGTATTCAGACTCTTTGCTATGAGAGTCGAAATTGAGCTCAGGTGAATCCTGTTTCCATTGATCATCATTGAGATGTTTCTACAACTTGATTCCACCTGTGGTAACTTCAATTGATTGGACATGATTTGGAAAGGCACACACCTGTCTATATAAGGTCCCACAGTTGACAGTGCATTTCAGAGCAAAAACCAAGCCATGAGGTCGAAGGAATTGTCCGTAGAGCTCCGAGACAGCATTGTGTCGAAGCACAGATCTGGAGAATGGTACCACAACTTTTCTGCAGCTTTGAAAGTCTCAAAGAACACAGTGGCCACGAGCATTCTTAAATGGAAGAAGTTTGGAACCAACAAACTCTTCCTAGAGTTGGCTGCCCGGCCAAACTGAGCAATCAGGGGAGAAGGGCCTTGGTCAGGGAGGTGATCAAGAACCCAATGGTCACTCTGATGGAGCTCCAGAGTTCCTCTGTGCAGATGGGATAACCTTTCAGAAGAAACCAAGATTGAACTCTTTGGCTTGAATGCCAAGCATCACATCTGGAGGAAATATGGCACCATCCCAACAGTGAAGCATGGTGGTGGCAGCATCATGCTGTGGGGATGTTTTTCAGCATCAGGGTCTGGGAGACTAGTCTTAATCGAAGCAAAGATGAACGGAGCAAAGTACAGAGAGATCCTTGAACCTGCTCTAGAGCGCTAAGGACCTCAGACTGGGGCAAAGGTTCACCTTCCAACAGGGCAACGACTGTAAGCACTCAGCCAAGACAATGCAGGAGTGGCTTCAGGACAAGTCTCTGAATGTCCTTGAGTGACCCAGCCAGAGCCTGGACTTGAACCCGATCAAACATCTCTAGAGAGACCTGAAAATAGCTGTGCAGCAACGCTCCCCATCCAAACTGACAGAGCTTGAGAGGATCTGCAGAGAAGAATGTGAGAAACTCCCCAAATACATATACCCACGAAGGCTTGAGGCTGTAATCGCTGCCAAAGGTGATTCAACAAAGTACTGAGTAAAGCGTCTGAATACTTCAATTAGCACAAACCCCCCCAAAAATTGCTTTGTCATTATGGGGTACTGTGTGTAGGAAAAAAACTATTTAATAAATTTTAGAATAAGGCTGTAACTTAACAATGTGTAGAAAAAGTCAAGGGGTCTGAATACTTTCCGAAGGCACTGTATTTGATGACACAGTGTGAAGTATCTTATCTATTCCTTTTGATCAATTCCATTGATTAATGCTGCATGAAAATCATTTTCAAACTGCATTTGTACAAGATGAGCAAAAATGATCAACAGCAGCAGCCAGTGTTTTTACAGGCTCATAAATATTCCTGTAGGAAGCAGCAGCCTTCACCTCGGCACTGTGTTGACGGTGTTACTATCACCAGACAATCTCCCCCGTGTGATTCATGGCCTATGTGCACCTCATTGGTCTGGATATTTGCTAGACATGTGCTGGTTCTGTTAAAGAATAAAGGACATCCAGCGGCTGGGTGAACAGAGAGAGGGAAGAGATAAGGGAGATTGTGGCAAGAGAGAGGGAGGGAGAGAGAGGAAGGGAAAGAGAGGCCAGAGAGAGAAGAGGAGGGAGAGAGAGACTGTCCTAGCTCACACTGGCACAACCTCATGGAGATGTCATGATGTTTTCAACATGAAAAGCCAACCTACTCTTCCCAGAAGGCTGTCTCAGTGTGCCTCTACAGCAATAACACAATATCTCCACTTCAGCTGTCCTGGGCCATGCTCACTATCACATATGCACAGCAGCATACTCACACACTCTCAAACAAACATTTGCAAACACACACATGCACTCAGTGGCGTACCAGAGTTTCACAACCAAATCATGGCCCGTCTGGACCGCACCAAATCCGAACCAAACATAGACATCTATGATTGGTTCAGATTTGGTCTGGACCAGACCAAAAACCAATGTCTGTGGATATCAAGGCCAGTTCGGACTGCACCAAAAGGAAACGTCCAAAAGGCTCCAGTCTGTGCTAACTGAGGTGCCTACAGTGAATGCCCATCTATGTGGTAAACCTCATGTTTGTAAAATACACTGTTTGTAAAACACAAAAAAAGGATAATAAAAAAAGACATCTAAAAGACGTTGTCTCACATGGTGGCATCAGCACTCACCTAAAAAGCCCATATGCCACTGGTTGAGAGATATTGTCATTATTTTGGGGGAAATTATGTGAGGTTTAATGTGTTGTTGGAGGTGCATCTTGGTCAGCTTAGCTCAGAAAATGAAACCCTCGTCAATCTGACACCATAGGCAGCCGCCTAATGCTGCCTAATGAGATAACAAGGTTGACGAAATCAGGGCAAGGGTTGCTTTCTAGAGAGACATCAGGGATTGTAACATACTCTGTTTCACGGAAACATGGCTCTCTTGGGATATGCTGTCGGAGTTGGTACAGCCACCTGCATTCTTTGTGAGTCGCGCCGACAAGAATAAACATCTCCCCGGGAAGAAGAAGGGCGGGGGTGTATGTTTCATGATTAACAACTCATGGTGTAATTGTAACAGCATACAGGAACTCCAAGTCCATTTGTTCACCTGACCTAGAATTCCTCACAATCAAATTCCGACCGTATTATCTCCCAAGAGAATTCTCTTTGGTTATTGTCACAGCCGTGTATATCCCACCTCAAGCAGATACCACAACAGCCCTCAAGGAACTTCACTGGACTTTATGCAAACTGGAACTCTATATCCTGAGGTTGCATTTATTGTAGCCAGGGATTTTAACAAAGCAAATATGAGAACAAGGCTACCTAAATTCTCTCAGCATTTTGACTGTAGCACTCGCAATGGAAAAACACTGGATTACTGCTACTCTAACTTCCGCAATGCATACAAGGCCCTCCCCTGCCCTCCTTTCGGC
The DNA here is from genome assembly GCF_018296145.1 of Oncorhynchus tshawytscha. Lineage (NCBI taxonomy): Eukaryota > Metazoa > Chordata > Actinopteri > Salmoniformes > Salmonidae > Oncorhynchus > Oncorhynchus tshawytscha. Next base: position 46,131,785 of record NC_056435.1, on the reverse strand, counting down.
AAATCTGACCAAGACTCCATTTTGCTCCTCCCTTCCAATAGGCAGAAACTCAAACAGGAAGTACCCGTGCTAAGGACTATTCAATTCTGGTCTGACCAATCGGAATCCACGTTTCAAGATTGTTTTGATCACGCGGACTGGGATATGTTCCATGAAACCTCAGAGAATAATATCGACGTATATGCTGCAAAATGTTAGTATAGAGACTAAGTGGAGTCGCAATTAAACAGCTCAGACACGAGACATATGTGGCAGGGTCTACAGATAATCACAGATTAAAAAAGGAAAACAAGCCACGCCACGGATACTGACGTCTTGCTTCCAGACAAACTAAACACCTTCTTTGCCCACTTTGAGGATAATACAGTGCCACCAACGTAGCCCGCGACCAAGGACTGTGGGCTCTCCTTCTCCGTGTCTGAAGTGAGTAAGACATTTAAAAGTGTTAACCATCGCAAGACTGCCGGCCCAGGCGACATCCCCAGCCACGTCCTCAGAGCATGCACAGACCAGCTGGCTGGTGTGTTGACGGACATATTCAATCTCTCCCTATCCCAGTCTGCTGTCCCCACATGCTTCAAGATGGCCACCATTGTTCCTGTACCCAAGAAAGTAAAGGTAACTGAACTAAATGACTATCCCCCATAGCACTCACTTCTGTCATCATGAAGTGCTTTGAGAGACTTGTCAAGGATCATATCACCTCCACCTTACCTCACCCTGGACTCACTTCAATTTGCTTTCCACCCCAATAGGTCTACAAACGATGCAATTGCCATCACACTGCACATTGCCCTATCCCATCTGGACAAGAGGAATACCTATGTAAGAATGCTGTTCATTGACAAAAGCTCAGCATTCAACACCATAGTACCCTCAAAGCTCCTCATAAATCTTGAGGCCCTGGGTCTCAAACTCGCCCTGTGCATTTGGGTCCTGGACTTCCTGACGGGCCAGCCCTAGGTGGTGAGGGATGTCCACTGTGCTGATCGTCAACACTGGGGCCCCACAATGGTGTGTGCTCAGCCCACTCCTGTACTCCCTGTTCACCCATGACTGCGTGGCCATGCACATCTCCAACTCAATCATCAAGTTTGCAGACAACACAACAGTAGTAGGCTTGATGTCCAACGATGATGAGACAGCCTACAGGGAAGGAGGTGAGGGCACTCCGAGTGTGGTGTCAGGAAAACAACCACTCACTCAACATCAACAAAACAAAGGAGATGATTTTGGACTTCAGGAAACAGCAGAGGGAGCACCCCCCTGTCCACATCAACGGGACAGCAACGGAGAAGGTAGAGAGTTTTAAGTTCCTCGGTGTACACATCACGGACAAACTGAAATGGTCCACCCACACAGACAGTGTAGCAAAGAAGGCGCATCAGCCCCTCTTCAACCTCAGGAGGCTGAAGAAATGTGGCTTGTCACCTAAAACACTACCAAACTCGTACAGATGCACAATTAAGAGCATCCTGATGGCTTTATCATTGCCTGATACGGCAACTAAACCGCCCACAACTGCATGGCGGTCTGCACAACGCATCACCGGGGGAAAACTACCTGCCCTCCAGGACACTTACAGCACCTGATGTCACAGGAAGGCCAAAAACATCATCAAAGACAACAACCACCCGTGCAACTGCCTGTTCACCCCGCTTCCATCCAGAAGGTGAGGTCAGTACAGGTGCATCAAAGCTAGAATCTGTTTTTCAGTCTCTCGGTTCCACCTCAAGGCCATCAGACTGTTAAACAGCCATCACTAACACAGAGAGGCTGATGCCCACATACAGACTTGAAATCATTGGACACTTTAATAAATGTATCACTAGTCACTTTAATAATGCCACTTGAGTAATGCAAGATATGTTTTCCTCATTTTTATTGTATATATTTAGTTTATATTGTAATCCCACTTTCCATCTACGGACTGAATATACTTTCCTGCAACCCGCTTCACACAATGTGGTACGGATCTGCTATTTTTATACTTTAGAACCGGAACCCCCATCAGAAGCTAGCCATCTAAATAGCTACTAACTACTAGTCAGTCAGCCACTGCTAGCGGTCTTCACCATTCCCTCGGACAGCAGCCAGCTTCAGCTCGGTCAATACCTGCCAGTCTGCCCAGCGCAATATCAACAATCAGCATATCGGACTGCTTTTTCTCTACCACATCACCGGATTCCTACCGCAAGCTCTGGACCATTACACCGGATCATCGCGGCTAGCGAGCTGCAACATGAGTGGCTACTGCTGGCTAATGCCTCTGTCCCGAAGCAAGCACCAGTTAGCCTTGAGCTAGCCTCGAGCTAGGCCCATCTCCCGGCTAGCCGAAGAGGTCTTCCCAGATCATTCTTGGGCTACAATACCTCTTTTGCCAACTGGCCTGGACCCTTTATTGCCAACACGGAGCACCACCGATCCATCATGACTGGTCTGCCGACGTAATCGTCAGAGGAGGTTTCAACAGGCTTTTCCATTGCGACGTTGTCGAAGAGCAATCTGCAAGGCCCGGCCTGCTAGCTTTCTGAATCGCTGTGTCTCCAGCTCACCTAGCATAGTAGCAACTACCGAACGGCTCCCTGACTCACCTATTGCTGCTCATTGGACCCTATGATCACTCAGCTACACATGCCTCTCCCTAATGTCAATATGCATTGTCTACTGCTGTTTAGGTTAGTTATTATTGTTTTATTTCACTGTAGAGCCACTCCCAACATGCTTTAGACAGCTCTTTTGTCTCACCTCCCACACATGCGAAGACCTCATCTGGCTTAACTGGTGCCTCCAGAGACACAACCACTCTCATCGTCACATAATGCCTAGGTTTACCTCCACTGTACTCACATCCTACCATCATCAAGTTTGCGGACGACACAACAGTGGTAGGCTTGATTACCAACAACGACGAGACGGCCTACAGGGAGGAGGTGAGGGCCCTCGGAGTGTGGTGTCAGGAAAATAACCTCACACTCAACGTCAACAAAACTAAGGAGATGATTGTGGACTTCAGGAAACAGCAGAGGGAACACCCCCCTATCCGCATTGATGGAACAGTAGTGGAGAGGGTAGTAAGTTTTAAGTTCCTCGGCGTACACATCACAGACAAACTGAATTGGTCCACCCACACAGACAGCATCGTGAAGAAGGTGCAGCAGCGCCTCTTCAACCTCAGGAGGCTGAAGAAATTCGGCTTGTCACCAAAAGCACTCACAAACTTCTACAGATGCACAATCAAGAACATCCTGTCGGGCTGTATCACCGCCTGGTATGGCAACTGCTCCACCCACAACCGTAAGGCTCTCCAGAGGGTAGTGAGGTCTGCACAGCGCATCACCGGGGGCAAACTACCTGCCCTCCAGGACACCTACACCACCCGATGTCACAGGAAGGCCATAAAGATCATCAAGGACAACAACCACCCGAGCCACTGCCTGTTCACCCCGCTATCATCCAGAAGGCGAGGTCAGTACAGGTGCATCAAAGCTGGGACCGAGAGACTGAAAAACAGCTTCTATCTCAAGGCCATCAGACTGTTAAACAGCCACCACTAACACTGAGTGGCTGCTGTCAACACACTGACTCAACTCCAGCCACTTTAATAATGGGAATTGATGGGAAATGATGTAAAATATATCACTAGCCACTTTAAACAATGCTACCTAATATAATGTTTACATACCCTACATTATTCATCTCATATGTATGTGTATATACTGTACTCTATATCATCTACTGCATCTTTATGTAATACATGTATCACTAGACACTTTAACTATGCCACTTTGTTTACATACTCATCTCATATGTATATACTGCACTCAATACCATCTACTGTATCTTGCCTATGCTGCTCTGTACCATCACTCATTCATATATCTTTATGTACATATTCTTTATCCCCTTACACTTGTGTCTATAAGGTAGTAGTTTTGGAATTGTTAGCTAGATTACTTGTTGGTTATTACTGCATTGTCGGAACTAGAAGCACAAGCATTTCGCTACACTCGCATTAACATCTGCTAACCATGTGTATGTGACAAATAAAATTTGATTTGATTTGATTTGACCCTTGTCTGTACATTATGCCCTGAAACTATTCTACCACGCCCAGAAATCTGCTCCTTTTATTCTCTGTTCCCAATGCACTAGACGACCAGTTCTTATATCCTTCAGCCGTACCCTTATCCTACTCCTCCTCTGTTCCTCTGGTGATGTAGAGGTTGACCCAGGCCCTGTAGCCTCCAGCACCACACCCTATTCCCAAGACACTCTCCTTTGATGACTTCTGTAACCATAAAAGCCTTGGTTTCATGCATGTTATCATTAGAAGCCTCCTCCCTAAGTTTGTTTTATTCACTGCTTTAGCACACTCCGCCAACCCTGATGTCCTAGCCGTGTCTGAATCCTGGCTTAGGAAGGCCACCAAAAATTCTTACATTTCCATCCCCAACTACAACATTTTCCGACAAGATAGAACTGCCAAAGGGGGCAGAGTTGCAATCTACTGCAGAGATACCCTGAAGAGTTCTGTCATACTATCCAGGTTCGTGCACAAACAATTCAAGCTTCTACTTTTAAAAATCCACCTTTCCAGAAATAAGTCTCTCACCGTTGCTGCTTGTTATAGACCCCCCTCAGCCCCCAGCTGTGCCCTGGACACCATATGTGAATTAATTGCCCCCATCTATCTTCAGAGTTTGTACTGTTAGGTGACCTAAACTGGGATATGCTGAACACCCCGGCCGTCCTACAATCTAAGCTAGATGCCCTCAATCTTACACAAATTTTCAATGAACCTACAAGGTACAACCCTAAATTCGTAACAATGGACACCCTCTTAGATAGCATCCTAACCAAATTGCCCTGTAAATACACCTCTGCTGTCTTCAACCAGGATCTCAGCGATCACTGCCTGATTGCCTGCGTCCGTAATGGGTCCGCGGTCAAACGACTACCCCTCATCACTGTTATACGCTCCCAAAAACACTTCAGCAAGCAAGCCTTTCTAATCGACCTGGCCCGGGTATCCTGGAAGGATTTTGACCTCATCACGTCAGTAGAGGATGCCTGGTTGCTATTTAAAAGTGCTTTCCTCACCATTTTAAATAAGCATGCCCCATTCAAATAATGTAGAACTAAGAACAGATATAGCCCTTGGTTCACCCTAGACTTGACTGCCCTTGATCAGCACAAAAACATCATGTGGCGTACTACATTAGCATTGAATAGCCCCCGCGATATGCAACTTTTCAGGAAAGTCAGGAACCAATATACACAGTCAGTTAGGAAAGCTAGGCTAGCTTTTTCAAACAGAAATTTGCATCCTGTAGCACTAATTCCAAAACATTTTGGGACACTGTAAAATCCATGGAGAGTATGAGCACCTCCTCCCAGCTGCCCAAATCTAAGATAATAGAGAATTTCAATAAGCATTTTTCTACGGCTGGCCATGCATTCCACCTGGGTACCCCTACTCCTGCCAACAGCTCTACACCCCCCGCAGAAACCTGCCCAAACAGATCACCAACCATTTTGAATCCCACCGTACCTTCTCGACTATGCAATCTGGTTTCCAAGCTGGTCATGGGTGCACCTCAGCCATGCTCAAGGTCCTAAACAATATCATAACCGCAATCGACAAAAGACAGTACTGTGCAGCTGTCTTCATGGACCTGGCCAAGGCTTTCGACTCTGTTAATCACTGCATTCTTATCGGCAGACTCAATAGCTTTGGTTACTCAAATGACTGCCTCGCCAGGTTCACCAACTACTTCTCAGATAGAGTTCAGTGTGTCAAATCGGAGGGCCTGTTGTACTGACTTATGGCAGTCTCTATGGGGGTGCCACAGGGTTCAATTCCCGGGACGACTGTTTTCTCTGTATATATCAATGATGTTGCACTTGCTGCTGGTGACTCTCTGATCCACCTCTATGCAGACGACAACATTCTGGATACATCTGGCCCTTCTTTGGACACTGTGTTAACAAAACTCCAAACGAGCTTCAATGCCATACAACACTCCTTCAGATGCTTCCAACTGCTTTTAAATGCTAGTAAAACTAAATGCATGCTATTCAACTGATTGCTGCCCGCACCCGCCCGCCCGACAAGCATCACTACTCTGGACGGTTCTGACTCAGAATATGTGGACAACTACAAATACTTAGGTGTCTGGTTAGACTGTAAACTCTCCTTCCAGACTCACATTAAGCATCTCCAATCCAAAATCTATTTCGCAACAAAGCCTCTATGCCCGCAAGGTTCGAGCAAGGCCCCTCCCAAACCCCCCAAAAACAGAAAAACATTTTTTTTATAGGAAAACAGCTAATTTCCTGCAGTTCTACAAATTTGGCCCCCAAAAAAGCTGCGAGGGTGTGTGGTACACCAGTGCATGCACTGCTTCATGAATGCGTGCAGACACACACACACACTCACTCAATACTAAGGAAGTGGAGGTTCAAAGACAATGGCATATGTGTGTTGAAGTATCTCCTTCCCAGGGTACGGCTAACAGACTATAGCAGGAGATTTCATACTTAGAATCAACACCAGTTCACTTCTCAAGAGTTCAGTTGCTTGGCAACCGCCCTTAAAATGTTCCACCAGGTGGAAATGTGACCCGGGTTGGACACTAGAGGGGAGGATCTCTCTCATCAGAGCTGCCCTCTCCTTGCCGAGTGATACGGGGCTACCATACTGTAATCGGTCACTTATATATGCTCTGCCAGGGACCCCACAGTCACTACAGCAGACCACACACACTGCTGCTAAAGCTGTCATTCGGGAAAAGGAAGGAAGGAATTAATGTATAGGCATGCATGTGTCACAGGCTTTGGTTTTTCCATTTATTTTCAACGTTAGCAGGTTAGAACGTGGGGCGCACTGACTCGTTAGTCACTATGTGTTACACCTGTGCTGGTTTGTCCATCTCATTAGTTGAAAGATGTTTCACCTGTGCTGGCCCAGATTATATTTAAGAATGGATGGTCCAGTGCTCCAGTTGTGGAGGGTTAACAAATTTAGTTGGCTCTCGCCATTTGATTTCTAGAAAAACAATCCTTTATCTGATCTTCCCTGTTTTTGTTTTGCTTCCTGTCTTTAAGTTTGATGTGAGTTTATCTTTTGTTTGCTTCTTGTTGGGCAAATTTTATGGGAGCTCATGGTGGGTGTCTTCGGTCCCAGTTGTTGTTGCTAGTCAACTTTCAGTAGAGACCACAATGAGTGTCCTTCAGAACCCCTCTTAAAACTCCCACCTGTTTTGTTTTGGTTGTTGTCTGTGACTCTTTCTTAATTCCCCCTTCTGTTTGAGTGACAATGTTTGGTTTTCTTTCTGGGGAACGTAACACATGCATATCTTAAATTGGGTTGGCACTTCATCTTGACAGGTTTGTCTTCTGAAGCCCTTGCAACTCTATCACTATCTCACTCAGGTCTCATCCATCTTCATCAACCCATTCCCATCCGTTCTGTCTCAGATTGAGCATTGTACAAAATGGTAATGACATTGCGTGTCTCCGATCCAAGTGTTCAGGAGATCCTTCCAACTGGGATCGACTTCCCTTATTGTCTAGCTAAGCAAACTGGGAGCAGGCTAAAATGTTGCCACACAGGATATAAAGGCATTCATTCACATGTAAGATGGACAGTGCACACACTCATTCAGTGGTGCAGAGGAAATTATGTGGATTGTGAGACTGTATGAATAGAGTTCTGCTGAGCCACTGAATAATCCAATCACATGTAATTTATTTATGATTTGGAGGAGCATGTTCTTTACATTTCCTCATGAATTATGCATTTCCACTGCATGGCTTTACTGATACGTTTCATAATTATTGTCATTTCTGGCATGAATTCGATCATGTGTGCACAGCCATGTAATATCCACTGGGTGAGTCGCGTGTTCCCAGAAATTTGCACTGTCTAGAACCAGAAGAAAACCGCTGAGGACTAAAAATAGCTATTGTTTTTCCTCTTTAAGATAAGAATGAGATGTTTGAGCTCTCTGCTAGCACAGCCGAGAACCTAATTATCATAGTATAAATTAGGATGATTTTTCTGGGTAGTAAATGTCAACCAATGTTTTCGTAAGTGTGTGTGTGTGTGTGTGTGTGTGTGTGTGTATTTGTGCGTGCGTGCGTGTTTGCCTGCATGTGTGTAATTATGTGCGTCTTCTCCTATCAGATGTTGCCATCTCGTTCACCTCTAAATGGCACCCTGTCTCATTAATTAGAGAGTCTCAGGCTGCGTCTGGGGAATGTGCTAAAACATTCCTCTTTAAATAAAAGGAGGATTCTGGGATACGCAGAAGGAACTCAAAAGCTCTTTTTCACTCTCAAAGAGCACAGAAGGAAGAGCCTTTGTTTTTACACACACACCCCCATCTTTCATCTCTGTTAAGAATAATCAATACTTATGTAAATAAGGTATTTCTGTTTTTTATTTTTTATACATTTGAAAAAAATTCTAACAACCAGTTTTGCTTTGCCATTAGGGGGTATTGTATGTAGATTGATGAGTGATTTAAAAAAAAAAATCTATTTTAAAATAGGCTCTAACGTAGCAAAATTTTGAAAAAGTGAAAGGGCTGAATACTTACCAAATGCACTGCAGTTTGAGGGTGTTTTAAACAACAGCTGTAAGGCGCAAAGCCTTATTTGCATATTTCCCAGTGTGCCTTGCCTTTCGAATGAATTGTAGAGTTACCGCCCGTGACAGAAACATGGTTGTTGAAATTATATATTTTCAGTCCTGTGGCTATAAGCAAATATGATTTCATTAAAATTAAAACACTTAAGACAATACATCACAAGGCCTTACTTGGAGGGCCTAGTTTTACCCTTATACAGTGACCTAAAATAACTGGTTTACAGGCCACAGCTGGCAATAAGTCCACTAACTGATTGGACTACCTTAGAAAATGTAAATTATTTATCTTTGTGTAGCATAAGATTAATTAATCAATCAATGTACATACAAAAACATAGATATTGAAACAAACATAAAAAAAATTAAAATCTACCTGCAATAGAGCATGCTGGGAAATATGACAATGATGGGCACGGTTTTTAGTGTTTCACTCTACACAGAGTAAGGATGACACAATCACGCTCAAATCAGGTTATTAACACCAACACTAGGGTTATTTTACACCAATGAGTGTTAATAACTATTAACAGAGATAATTTAACTCCTGAATCAACACTAGAGATGTTTAAAAAAAATCTTCAACACTAGGTAACACTGACCTATTCTCTTTGTAGCAGTGTCAGTGAGTCATGTTTAACAGGACTGTTGTTGAGGGTAACGCTGCTGGAGCCTCTGCAATACTTTAATTAGAGCCTAGCCCCAAGGCTAAATGTTCCTCGCTGTAATTGTAGAATATACTGCATCACTAATTAACACACGCATGGCTGTTGATGAAAACAGCGCTAAAGTTCTCTCAATACTCATTGATACCCACTGAAATGTCGGTATCTGTGAAAACAGCACAGCAGCATACCACCCTGCATCCCACTGCTGGCTTGCATAGGAAGCTAAGCACGGTTGGTCCTAGATGGGAGACCAGATGCCGCTGGAAGTGGTGTTGGGGGGCACCTGCTGGCCAGGCCCCAGGATAGATCCACCCACAGATCACATCTGACTCTGGGACACAACAACAACCCCACCGGCAGGCTGCAGCAGAACCAACCTGCTCACTGTGACCAGTCCAGACTCCAGAGTGGCGGCGGCCATGTTCTGCTGCATCTTCAAGGCGATGGGGACGTTTACCAGGGGATTGTGAGGTGTTCTGTGGCCTGACTGGCTGACTAGCCCATCTCCCTGTAGGTTCACCATACATCAGATATGATCACCTGGGGTTCACCCGGATGGCCCAGACAAGGCCCCTAGTCTGGTATTATACAGGGAGAGGAGGGGGCTGATGAGCCATAGGCTTCAGAGCTGTAAAACCTGCAGCTAGTGTAAAAGATGCCCACACACACTCATTACTCACTCCGCCTGCATATCTCTGAATAACATAATCTCTGGCTCACTCTGACTACCTGTTAGGAGCACAGGAAATCCTTGTTTATGGGGCCATCAATCAGTCTCTATGAATCATAGTCCGCACAATGTGAGCCTTTGTAGGAATTACATCAGCCGCAATCGTGATGACGGTACAGTGTGTTTGCGAAGCCAAAGTGCGACATTAAGACATGAATGATAAAGGAAGTGCAATACAAGAGAAGATTAGTCTTAATAATTGAGGGCTAGTTTGCTCAGCACAAGGCTGAACAAAACGCCCTATAAAGCACAGACAGTGGTGTCGCGATGAAGGTGATGAAAGATTTACACTCCCTGGAACCCTGTGGAGCGGTCTGGGCCAAGTTCATTCAACCTTACTAGACTCGGTCTAGTTCATCAGACAGACACCTACTGGCCCACCAGCTCACCACTACAACATAGAGAGCAGTGGAGGCTCCTGAGAGGAGGAAGGGGAGGACCATCCTCTACAGTGAATAAAAATTGAAAAAATAAAATAAAATAAAAATAATAATAATAGTACAATAATAGTATAAATAGTCATCAAATAATTGATTAAAACACACTATTTTGCAAAGAAGGTATCCAGTAGCCTCCACAGCACCATGGTGTAACCGGAGGACAGCTAGTTTTTGTTCTCCTCTGGGTACATTGACTTCAGAATAAAGGTAAAATAAAATAAAAACTTCAATACAAAACCTAGGAGGCTCATTGTTCTCAACCTGTTCCATAGACTTACACAGTAAATATGACAACTTCCAGAGGACGTCCTCCAACCTATCAGAGCTCTTGCAGCATGAACTGACATGTCCACCAAATCAAAGAATCAGAGAATGAATCTAGTATTGAATGCATAAGCTACAGCTAGCTAGTACTGCAGTGGATAACATGTGGTGAGTAGTTGACTCAAATAGAGAGAAAGACAGTAGTTGAACCATATTCATTTCTTTCATGATGAAAGAGAAGTGAGAAATAGAGATATCATTTTTTTCCACTTACAGCTGAAGTCGGAAGTTCACATACACCTTAGCCAAATACATTTATACACCGTTTTTCACAATTCCTGACATTTAATCCTAGTAAAAATTCCCTGTATTAGATCAGTTAGGATCACCACTTTATTTTAATATAATGTGAAATTCCCGAATAATAGTAGAGAATTTTATTTCAGCTTTTATTTCTTTCATCACATTCCCAGTGGGTCAGAAGTTTATATACACTCAATTAGTATTTGGTAGCATTGCCTTTAAATTGTTTAACTTGGGTCAAATGTTTCACTTAGCCTTCCACAAGCTTCCCACAATAAGTTAGGTGAATTTTGGCCCATTCCACCTGACATAGCTGGTGTAACTGAGTCAGGTTGGAAGGCCTCCTTGCTCGCACACACTTTTTCAGTTTTGCCCAAACATTTTCGATAGGATTGAGGTCAGGGCTTTGTGATGGCCACTCCAATACCTTGACTTCGCTGTCCTTAAGCCATTTTGTCACAACTTTGGAAGTATGCTTGGGGTCATTGTCCATTTGGAAGACTCATTTGCGACCAAGCTTTAACTTCCTGACTGATGTTTTCAATATATCCACATCATTTTCCATCCTCATGATGCAATCTATTTTGTGAAGTGCACCAGTCCCTCCTGCAGCAAAGCACCCCCACAACATGATGCTGCCACCCCCGTGCTTCACGGTTGGGATGGTGTTCTTCGGCTTGCAAGCATCCCCCTTTCTCCTCCAAAGATAACGATGGTTATTATGGCCAAACAGTTCTATTTTTGTTTCATCAGACCTTTTCTCCAAAGAGTACAATCTTTGTCCCCATGTCCAGTTGCAAACCGTAGTCTGTATTTTTTATGGCGGTTTTGGAGCAGTGGCTTCTTCCTTGCTGAGCGGCCTTTCAGGTTATGTTGATATAGGACTCGTTTTACTGTGGATATAGATACTTTTGTACCTGTTTCCTCCAGCATCTTCACAAGGTCCTTTGCTGTTGTTCTGGGATTGATTTTCACTTTTCGCACCAAAGTACGTTCATCTCTAGGAGACAGAACGCGTCTCCTTCCTGGGCGGTATGACGGCTGCGTGGTCCCATGGTGTTTATACTTGCGTACTATTGTTTGTAAAGATGAACGTGGTACCTTCAGGCGTTTGGAAATTGCTCCCAAGGATGAACCAGACTTGTGGAGGTCTACAATTTTTTTTCTGAGGTCTTGGCTGATTTCTTTTGATTTTCCCATGATATCAAGCAAAGAGGCACTGAGTTTGAAGGTAGGCCTTGCAATAAATCCACAGGTACACCTCCAATTGACTCAAATGATATCAATAAGCCTATCCGAAGCTTCTAAAACAGGACATAATTTTCTGGAATTTTCCAAGCTGTTTAAAGGCACAGTCAACTTAGTGTATGTAAACCTCTAACTCACTGGAATTGTTATACAGTGAATTATAAGTGAAATTATCTGTCTGTAAACAATTTTTGGAAAAATTACTTGTGTCATGCACAAAGTAGATGTCCTAACCGACTTGCCAAAACTAAAGTTTGTTAACAATAAATTTGTGGAGTGGTTGAAAAATTAGTTTTAATGACTCTAACCTAAGTGTATGTAAACCTACGACTTCAACTGTACTTAGCTAGCAAATGCAGCTATCTAGTTTAGCCTACTGAAACACCCTGCTCAAACAGAGGTATGCTATGTTAGCTAACTGGCTATGACTTTCCAACACAACACTGGAACTCCTCCAAGGTAAGCTTTTTGTTTTACTAATTTATTGCCACTGGGGCCTGCCGGTGTAACTGCTTACTGACTGTACACTGTAAAGTTACTGCATGATTGTAGCAAGTTTACAAACGTGTTAGTTCTATTAGCTATGCTAAATATGACCCTACTGTAGCTAATATGGTGACAACGATGTAGTCTGTGTGTAGTGGTTTGGCTTGGGAAGGTTTTATCGTCTGGTCACATGCAGCTGATGTGTTGTGCATTGAGGTTCACAAGCGAAGGGAATTTTAAATTTGTCTCTCGACCTGTGTGCACCTACGTTGTAAACTGTCATTCATAGGCTAGGTTTTAGCAACCTCATGATGGGTATATGGAAAATTTGAGTATCAATTAGCCTAAACCTATTGCTGTTACATTGAGCTGGGTGAATGGAATATGAATGACAGTCATTCAAAATGCTGTCATAGAAATAAGACCATGCTTATTAAAAAAACAACACGTCCTCCCTCATCTTAAACTGCACTGACCACCACTGATAGAGAGTGAGAGGGAACTCCTTCGTCAGCACAAATAGCAGCACAAACAGATCAGGTACCAGGCTATCCCCTTCACCCTCTGAGACTGTGTGTAGAGGGTTATCCAAAGGCTGGGGGCATCGTCAGGCAGGCAAGTGGGTCTATTCAACCCGCTGAAAAATTCAGTGGAGCAACTGCGTGTATAGCTGGGGAAGAACTGAAAACAGAGGCTGATAATAGCAGCTCCATAAATTAACACAGGACAAGGGCATGCTCCCCGAGAGGAGACAGTAGCCCCAGATATAGTCCTTCACCAAAGTTACACTTCGTTTGTCAAACCTGTGTTTGCATGCCCTCCATCCCCTCTCTCTATCATTTGAATCTCTCTATTCCCTACCTCCTCACAGGAGCTTTCTCTCTATGCTAGGTATTTATGTTTGTTTTAAGGAATACGCTGTACATTAGATTAGAATTAGTATTAGCACATTGCTGTGTTCAGTCTGATATTTTCTACTTAAAATGTAGCTCGTTGTAGTGGAGTCTCATCATTATCTAGCATTTAGATGATGGCTAGATCAGTGCATGTGTTGCACTGTCTCTGGATCCCCCTCTCAGCCTGTTGACAGGAGAGGGAAATTAATGATTAACAAATAGTTAAAATAATTCTCAAATGACCCCTTAAACTATAGGGATAACACACGATGTCATCAGTATCTAAAATGAAGCACTGTGTAGCATTCACCAAAGCACCCCAGAGAGGAAGCCATCCCAAGCGTTTTACATACCTTTATTACATACTTTCATCCTGTTATATGGGCATATCTCATGCAGAGAGCAGTCCCTCCCCCACTGGCTAGAATGGTCCACTCTATTATTCATCCAGCCCTTCCTGCCTCCCAAGCAGCCTAGGCATTCTGCCTATGAAGCAGAGCACAGTAAGGGGAAGAAAGGACTGCAAAGATTCCATCTGGAGGTTTAATAATGGCTTGGACCTTAATTGAAATCTATTGGTGGTCTGTGGCTGTATGGGGAGGGATCATTTTAGGCTAGAGAAGCTCCTATGATAGAGCTGGAACGGAGTTGTGAATGTGTGTATGTAAATGCAGGTGATCGTGTTTAGAGTGTGTAAGAGAATGTCCACAATTCTCTCGCTCTCTCTCACTGTTCAAATTGATCAGAAATACAGTGTAGACATTGTTAATGTTGTAAATGACTATTGTAGCTGGAAATGGCGGATTTTTATGGAAAATCGTACAGAGACACATTATCAGCAACCATAATTCCTGTGTTCCAATGACGTTATGTTAGCTAATCAAAGTTTAGCATTTTAAAAGGCTAATTGATCATTAGAAAACCCTTTTGCTATTATGTTAGCACAGCTGAAAACTGTTGTTCTGATTAAAGAAGCAATACAACTGGCCTTCTTTAGACTAGATGAGTATCTGGAGCATCAGCATTTGTGGGTTCGATGACATTATCAAAATGGCCAGAAACAAAGAACTTTCTTCTGAAACACGTCAGTCTCATCTTGTTTGAGAAATGAAGGCTATTCCATGCGAGAAATTGCCAAGTACTGAAGGTTTCTTACATCGCTGTGTACTACTCCATTCACAGAACAACGCAAACTGACTCTAACCAGAATAGGAAGAGGAGTGGGAGGCCCCGGCGCACAACTGAGCAAGACACCTCACAAGTCCTCAATTGGCAGCTATGTCTACACTGTATTTCTGATTAATTTGATGTTATTTTAATGGACAAAAATGTGCTTTTCTTTAAGAAACAAGGACATTTCTAAGTGACACCAAGCTTTTGAACGGTAGTGTATATACAGTGCATTCGGAAAGAATTCAGACCCCTTGGCTTTTTCCACCTTTTGTTACGTTACAGCCTTATTCTAAAATTGATTAAATATTTTTTTCCCTCATCAAGCTACACACAATACCTCAATGACAAACCGAAAAAAGAAATACCATATTTACATAAGTATTCAGACCCTTTGCTGTGAGACTCAAAATTGAACTCATGTGCATTCTGTTTCCATTGATCATCCTTGAGATTTTTACAACTTGATTGGAGTCACCTGTGGTAAATTCAATTGATTGGACATGATTTGGAAAGGGTGTCAAAACATTTCTGCAGCATTGAAGGTCCCCAAGAACACAGTGGCCTTTAGCAGAAGAAGTTTGAAACCACCAACTCTTCCTAGAGCTGGCCGCCCGGCTAAACTGAGCAATCGGGGGAGAAGGGCCTTGGTCAGGCAGGTGACCAAGAACCCAATGGTCACACTGATAGAGCTCCAGAGTTCCTCTGTGGAGATGGGAGAACCTTCCAGAAGGACAACCTTCTCTGCAGCACTGCACCAATCAGGCTTTTATGGTAGATTGGCCAGATGGAAGCCACTCTTCATTAAAAGGCATATGAGTTGGAGTTTGCCAAAAGGCACCTCAAGGACTCTCAGACCATGAGAAACATGATTCTCTGGACTGATGAAACCAAGATTGAACTATTTGGCCTGAATCCCAAGCGTAACATCTGGAGGAAACCTGGCACCATTCCTACGGTGAAGCATGGTGGTGGCAACATAAGTTTTACAAGGACAGGGACTGGGAGACTATGCAGGATCGAGGGAAAGATGAACGGAGCAAAGTACAGAGAGTTCCTTGATGAAAACCTGCTCCAGAACACTCATGTCCTCATGGAAGGTTCACCTTCCAACAGTACAACGACTCTGAGCACACAACCAAGACAACGCAGGAGTGGCTTCAGGACAAGTCTCTGAATGTCATTAAGTGGCCCAGCCAGTGCCCGGACTTGAACCCGATCAAACATCTCTGGAGAGATCTGAAAATAGCTGTGTAGCGACGCTCCCCATCCAAACTGACAGAGCTTGAGAGGACCTGCAGAGAAGAATGGGAGAAACTCCCCCAAAAAACACGTGTGCCAATCAATGCCAAGCTTGTAGCGTCAAAGCCAAGAAGACTCAAGGCTGTAATAGCTGCCAAAGGTGCTTCAACAAAGTAATGAGTAAAGGGTCTGAAAACTTATGCAAATGTGATATTTCAGTTTTATTTTTTATACACAGAAACATTTTTGCTGTGTCATTATGGGGAATTGTGTGCAGATTGATGAGGGATTTAAAAAAAATATATACATTTTATAATAAATTGTAGAAGAAGTCAAGGGGTCTGAATAGGGCCCCCAATTAGTAGGCCTTTCATCACGTGCTTTTGTGGCACTTTCCTTGCTTAGCCTCACCAGTCAGTCGCTACTGCTGCTACTGTTACTGCTGCTGAGAGTAATCATGCTGTCACTAGTCATACCATCAGCCCATCCTCCTCAACCCAACATCTGCTGCGTGTCTTCATCTGACAGTCCCACTGCTGGAGTGTGAATTACCAGGGAAGAGAAGATCTCCTCTAAATCCTCTAAATGAAATCAGCCAGGCATATGGGCAAACAGGTAAACAGATCTGCCATACAGAACCCATTTTCATTAAAGCTCCTGTGTTAACATTTCACTAAACATGAAGCACCGTAATTGCTTGCCGGTACTTTAGTTTAAGTAGAGACAGTTTATATGATCATCAATCATCGTGTCCCTGCTCTATTCTATGGAGCGGAACCCTGGCTATCTGGACAGTGACATAGATTTGCAGAACAGTTGCTGCATCAGTATTTATCTTGCATGGGTTGGGATTGTTCAAAACCCAAGAGTTAGAGATACATTTAGAAACTAGGAGCAATTCAGTGTTTGGTTAGAAGAAGAAAAAACATCTCCTTATATCAGAAAGTATATTTAGCAAGAATCTAAGAAAACTCTCTGTACTTATAACCAGCAACCATACACCGAGTATACCGAACATTAGGAACACCTTCCTAATATTGATTTGCACCCCCCTGCCCCCCATATTGTCAGGGCAGGGATGCTGGACCATGTTGACTCCAATGCTAACCACAGTTGTGTCAAGTTGGCTGGATGTCCTTTGGGTGGTGGACCGTTCTTGATACACACGGGAAACTGTTGAGTGTGAAAAACCCAGCACCGTTGCAGTTCTTGACACAAACCGGTGCGCCTGGCACCTACTACCAGACCTCGTTCAAAGACACTTAAATCTTTTGTATTGCCCATTCACCCTCTGAATGACACACATAAACAATCTATGTCTCAATTGTCTCAAGGCTTGAGCATTATTCTTTAACCTGTCTCCTCCCCTTCATCTATACTGATTAAAGTGGATTTAACAAATAACATTAATAAGGGATCATAGCTTTCACCTGGATTCACCTGGTCAGTCTGTCATGGAAAGAGCAGGTTTTTTTCAGTGTTTTGTATACTCATTGTAGGTAAGATCCAGGTATGAGTTTATAGAATAGAGCAGCATAAACAAAGCTCATTAGCATGTATTTAGGGTGGGCCCAGCCCCGAAAGTGACTATTTACACTCTATGCGAAAGGTTTCATTCTCTTCTCAGGAATTCAGCCTTCTCTGTGTTGCTCTCCAACCCATTCTGTCACACCTCTGTGAAGCAGAGGTTCTGTTGCGATAACATCCTGTAGCGCTTTCACTTTGTTCCTGACCTGCACTGGTGAGATACACTGTCTCTTTTTCTCTCACCACCCTAGGGACTCTTGAGGCATGGCCTTTCAGGCTATGACTTCTCTTTCTATCTCCCTCTCTGATCATGCCTAGAATAATGTATTGTCATGATAGTATTGTAACTTAAGCTTATTGCATTGTATAATGTTATCATTCATTTTAGAACAGAACATTCTCAGAACTTTCTTGACCTTACTATTATTTTAACTCAACTATAGTCTCTTGCATACTACTAAATTATCTTTATGGAGTCAGATATTCAGTTAAATAGACTTAGATATTAATTACATAGTCTTATTATGGGTTGCATGTGAGGTACTGAATATAATAATACATATATGATAAATATTACCCCACTTTTGTACATGGTGACCCCAACGTGATATATTATACAGATCATTTGGGCTAAACTGGTATTTATTCCATTAGATTTCCTGATATATAACGAACACATGCGTGATGGGGAATATGCAAGCAACGGATCTGTTTGAGAAATGGCAATCAACTCGTATTAGTGATTTGATCAAAAAAGGCAAGAAAAGTCTCACATTTGATTCGAATAGGGATTACATTTTTCAGTACTGGATATATATTGGCATGTAAAAGAAAACATCTAAGAGGATCTTAATTCTAGACCTTGCTGTATCTTTACTTGGCAAAAACGAATTGCGACACAGCAAACTAGGGGTGAGCATGCTTGATACCACTGTGATACCACTATGGGGCGGCAAGTAGTTTAGCGATTATAGTGTTAACCTCACTAGGGTAGGGGGCACTATTTTCACCTCCAGATGAAAAGCGTGCCCAAAGTAAACTGCCTGTTACTCAGGCCCAGAAGCTAGGATATGCATATAATTGGTAGATTTGGATAGAAAACAGTCTGAAATAATGTCTGTGAATATAAAATAACTGATATGGCAGGCAAAAACCTGTGAAAAATCCATCCAGGAAGTGGGATTTTTTTATGTTTGAAGTTTTCCATTGACTGCCTATACAGTATCCAATGATTTAGGACTCAGATTGCACTTCCTATGGCTTCCACTAGATGCCAAGTCTTTATAAATTGTTTCAGGCTTGTATTCTGAAAAATGAGAGAGTTAGACTACCATCTTTTATATTGACAAAGCTATTGTCTGGTTGAAATATTATTGATTATTATGACTAAAAACAACCTGAGGATTGATTATAAACATCGTTTGACATGTTTCTACGAACTTTACTGATACTTTTGGGATTTTTCGTCTGCCTGCTGTGACCGCCTTGGAGCCATTGGATTACTGAACAAAACGCGCCAACAAAACTGAGGTTTTTGTATGTAAAGAGGGACTTTATCGAACAAAACTAACATTTATTGGGTAACTGGGAGTCTTGTGAGTGCAACCATATGAAGATCATCAAAGGTAAGTGATTAATTTTATTGATATTTCTGACTTTTGTTACTCCTCTACTTGGCTGGTAACTGTTTGTAATGTTTTGTGTGCTGGGCGCTGTCTTCAGATAATCGCATGGTATGCTTTTGCCGTGAAGCCTTTTAAAAATCTGACACAATGGTTGGATTAACAAGAAATTAATATTTAAGCCGATGTATAACACTTGTATGTTTTTTGAATTTTTATTATGAGTATTTCTGTTTTTGAATTTGGTGCTCTGCAATTAGCCAGGTGGGACTCTCACACACCCTAGAGAGGTTAATAGAGAAGCTCAAGCATGCAAAAAATAGCAGGTTATTTCTACATGATGCACAGCGAGATTTGTTAGATTAAGCTCCAAAACGACATTTCTGACTCAGATAGACATAGCAGGTTTGTCGCACAGTCAGTCGCACCTATGGGTGTGGTGTGCCCATCCACACCACTCTCTAGTGTGTGAGCAGACCAAGCTACTGAAACAGCCCCTATTGCTGGTACAAAGAGCCCACAAAGCATTATTGTGATTTCTGTAAAAGGGAAGGAAAGGGGATATCAAGTCAGTTGTGCAACTGAATGCATTCAACCGAAAGAATAGCATACGGTCAGGCACTGTTGGAATCTTGGCAGAGGAAATCCTCATTCACATTTCAGGCAGCCTGCCGGCCCACAGAGTAGGACTTCCTATCCAGTTAGGTTCGCTAACTTTTGTCACAGAAGCAGTCATACTATGCAGAGATGTTGAGATTTAGGGAGGGGCTGACCATCTCGATTCTACTTGGAGCATAAAGTAGATTGGGAGCTTTCTCCTAAAATTTAGGCTATAGATTATTTGAAGATGTGTTAACTAATTCTTCCTTTACAACTCAATGGTTTCCACAATACCAGTCAAAACTTTGGACACATTCAAGGATTTTTCTTTATTTTTTACTATTTTCTACATTGTAGAATAATAGTGAAGATATAAAAACTATGAAATAACATATACGGAATCATGTAGTAAACAAAAAAGTGTTAAACATATCAAAACATATTTAATATTTGAGATTCTTCAAAGTAGCCACCCTTTGCCTTGATGACAGCTTTGCACACTCTTGGCATTCTCTCAACCAGCTTCATGAGGTAGACACCTGGAATGCATTTCAATTAACAGGTGTGCCTTGTTAAAAGTTCATTTATGGAATTTCTTTCCTTCTTAATCCGATGAGCCAATCAGTTGTGTTATGACAAGGTAGGGGTGGTATACAGAAAGTAGCCCTATTTGGTAAAATACCAAGTCTATATCATGGCAAGAACAGCTCAAATAAGCAAAGAGAAACGACAGTCCATCATTACTTTAAGACATGAAGATCAGTCAATGCGGAAAAGTTCAAGAACTTTTAAAGTTTCATCAAGTGCAGTCGCAAAAACCATCAAGCGCTATGATGAAACTGACTCTCATGAGGACCGCCACCAGAAAGAAAGACCCAGAGTAACCTCTGCTGCAGAGGATAAGTTCATTAGAGAAACTGCAGTCCAAATGAATGCTTCACAGCGATCACAGATACATCTCAACATCAACAGTTCAGAGGATACTGCGTGAATCATGCCTTCATCATCAAATTGCTGCAAAGAAACTACTACTAAAGTACACCAATAATAAGAAGAGACTTGCTTGGGTCAAGAAACAAGAGCAATGGACATTAGACCAGTGGTAATCTGTGCTTTGGTCTGATGAGGCCAAATTTGAGATTTTTGGATCCAACCGGTGTCTTTGTGAGACGCAGAGTAGGTGAACGGATGATCTCTGCATGTGTGGTTTCCACCATGAAGCATTGAGGAGGAGGTGTGATGGTGTGGGTGCGCTTTGTTGGTGACACTATCAATGATTTATTTAGAATTCAAGGCACACTTCACCAACATGGCTACCACAGCATTCTGCAGCGATATGCCATCCCATCTGGTTTGCACTTAGTGGGACTATCATTTGTTTTTCAACAGGACAATGACCCAACCTCCAGGCTGTGTAAGGGCTAATTGTCCAAGAAGGAGAGTGATGGAGTGCTGCATCAGATGACCTGGTCTCCACAATCACCCGACCTCAACCCAATTGAGATGGTTTGGGATGAGTTGGGCCGCAGAGTGAAGGAAAAGCAGCCAACAAGTGCTCAGCATATGTAGGAACTCCTTCAAGACAGTTGGAAAATCATTCCAGGTGAAGCTGGTTGAGAGAATGCCAAGAGTGTGAAAAGCTGTCATCAAGGCAAAGAAAGGGTGGCTACTTTGAAGAATCTAAAATATAAAACATATCTTGATTTCTTATTTTTTATTTAACTAGGCAAGTCAGTTAAGAACCAATTCTTATTTACGATGATGGCCTACCCCGGATGATGCTGGGCCAATTGTGCGCCGCCCTATGGGACTCCAAATCACGGCCGGTTGTGAAACAGCCGGGAATGGAACCAGGGTCTGTAGTGACGCCTCTAGCACTGAGAAGCAGTGCCTTAGACCGCTATCTTTATTATTATTCTACAATGTAGAAAATAGTAAAAATAAAGAAAAATCCAAACTTTTGACTGGTACTGTATTTGTGACATCTACATACAGAAGGTATTTTTGTGAATGTCCCTGCAAACAATAATTAGTCGACCCCGGGATGTCACGAAATAGTCACATGAAGTCGTCAGGACGTTGTGTCATGGTCCACTTGAGGTTTTGTCTAGTTTCCGGTTGGTCTCTGTTTTTAGGATGTTATTGGGACCAAACCTCCAGGGGGCCATCATGACACAACATCCCAAGAATGTGCTAAAAACGTCCTCGGGGACATCCACGGGACCAACCAGGAACATAGACAAAACCTCCAGTGGACCATGACACAATGTCCTAAAAATGTTCAGGTGACCTTCAGAGGACCATGACACAATGCCCCAAGAATCTCCTAAAAACATCTCAGGGTCAAACTGGGAAATATAAAAAGTTCCCCCAGAGAATGTTCCCTTGGGACCATCATGCAACATCTTAAGGACTAGGAAAATGAAAGCCCTGGGAACTTACAGGGAACTATTGAAAGGTTCCCCAGAGAATGTTCCCTTAGGACCATCACACAATGTCCTAAGGACTAGTCAAATGAAAGTCCTGAGAACATCCTAAAAAGGTCCTAACATTGTCCTCAGTGACGTCCTGGGAACTGACAGGGAACTAGACAAAGGTCCCCCAGAGAACTTTCATTCGGGATCATCACGCAACGCTCCTAGAACATTCTCAAAAAGTGGGATAACGTTGCGCCAAAATCATCAAGGTACCTAATGGAAACGTTGCCGAATGTTCTCAGGACGTCCCCTGTTTGCTGGGGTACTTTTTTATCTACACAGATTGATAGACATAATGTAGTGGCTCCTGTTAAGACACAAAGAATATTTTGTTTTCCTATGCGTAGTACATGTGGCTAAGTCCATCTGAATGTATAGATGTGTGTGTGCTATGAACCGTCATTGCCTTGTTTCTCATAAAATGGCCTTAGAACCTTCACCATTGATATGGTAATGTTGGGTGCTGTAAATTGAGATGCTACACTTCATTTCCAAATTGCTTGTGAAACCACTCTTACCCTATAATTGTATTTATATTGCTTGAAAGTTGTTTTGATTTAACTTCAAGAATTGTTCTTGATTTCCCAGGCTCCAGTCCCCGCAGGAAATTAGAATGTGTTCTTAACTGACTTTCTTGCCTAGTTAAATAAAGGTTAAATAAAAATGTAAAAAATATTTCAAAGTTTTGGTTCTTGTTCATTTTCAAATTATCCAGGCGAATCCATTTTCTCTCAAAGGGATATTAATATTAATTTAAAATACTGTATGTTGTGATCTCTGATCATTTTGATAAAACCACATCTGAAGTTGCTATTGACCAATCCAATCAGATAAAAATAACATTGTATGTTTATTGAAATATTGAATTCATCTGTGATGTCTTGGACAGTCTCTTTGTTTTGCTCTTACAAAGAAGAATGTAGCATTCCTTTCTAGCTTGCTTGCAGGAAGACATTTGCAGGAAGTATATTTGCATGTCTAAAGCAGAAGACAATGCTACCCGCCAAAAGGACCCTCCTGAATTGTTGCTGCTAGGGCCATGGACTACTGGTCTGAAGATTGTCTACAGTGACTACAGTGCTGGTCGTCCAGTTGTGAACACTTCTGTCTGATTCAGAATCAGCTGTGTTCAAGCGAGGATTAAGTAGGGCGGCCCAGCTACTTGAAGTGACTGTTTACACTTTTATTGTCTTCTCAGGAATTTAGCCTTCTCCATGTTGCTCTCCAAACCCCATTCTGTGATGCAGATATTATTTTGTGATAACGTCCTGCAGGTCTGATATTTGATTGGAGCTTAACTTTACATTAATACTATTGAACAAAAACTCAGATTTTGAATTTAAAAAACTCAGATGTTATAAAGGGGTCTCAGATTCATTGTCTCTTTATTCCTGACCTGTGCTGGAGAGATACACCCTTTTTCTCTTTTAGGTTATGACTTCTATCTCTCTCCCTCTCGGATCATGCCTAGAATACTAATGCTAGTATTGTCTTGAGCTTTATGTCATGAATAATGTTATCATTCATTTTAGAATATTAAATATCTGCCTTTGATATAGACCATTCTCAGACCTTTCTTGACCTTACTATTACTTTAACTCAACTATACTCTCTTGCATATTGCTAAATGATCTTTATGGAGTCAGATATTCATTCTAATAGACTTTGTCATATTAATTGCATTGTATTATTACAGGTCGCATGTGAGGTATATATATACAATACATATATTATCCATTTTACCTCACTACATGCTGAGTCAGTGCTGTACCTGTATGGAGACATCGCTGTAGGAGCCTCCTATCACCCCAGAGATGGCCAGAGGGACGTCATCATGGATGGCGTAGGAGCCATCAGGGCAGGTGTACTCACTGTCGTCCACCTTGGTGAGGGAGGCACGGACAAACTCCAGGCTCTGTTCCAGGGCATAAGTGTCCTTAGAGCAGGTGTCCAGGATGTGGGCTCCCAGCCGTATCCCCGGCAGCAGGTGCTCGTCCTTGTTAATCTCGTCCAGGGCTAACAACATGGCCTCCAGTCTCTGAATCCCTCTCTGAGCGTTGATCTTCCCACAGTCCTCAGGCCCCTCGCCCTTCTGGTGCACAGGGAACAGACCCCCTATGATCAGGTCTCCATCCACTGTGATCTCTCTCTTGGTGTCCGTGTTGAAACCTGACATGGAGAGACCCAGTGGGGCCTGGGCCAGGAGGTACACACACACACACAGTAGGCAGAGGGGGGAGAGGTGGAGCGGTTGGGGCAGGGGGTGCAGCCCCAACCAAGGGGACCTCCCCGATGACATGTCCCTGGGCCCTGTGTGAGTCAGATCACTGCTGTCTGGTGCTTCTCTTCTTCTGATTTCCTCAGTCTCTGGAATTGGGGAGGGTACAGTACGCTAGCAAGGCACAGAGAAGCAGGGCACGAGATCTCAAAGAGCTAGCTTTTTTTTGTCCTGTCTGAGGCCATCTACTGCATCAATGGCATTGTCTTCAAAGTTCTGGAGATTACAGCCTGCGGATCAAAAAGAGGAGTCAGTCAATGCTTCAACACAATGAGAACTTTGTCTTACACACACTTTCTCATTTCCAACAAATATCATCTTTACGAGACAGTAAAATTTGTGTTCATAATAACTGATGTGGAAACAGGCATATTCATTGGATAATGACACATTGAAATAAAAGTGATGAGAGCATTTCTAATAGTTACACATACTGTGTACAGTACAGCACTACATAGACTAGTGAAGGGGTACTCAAATTGGAGAAGGTCTGGTCACACAAATGTCCTAGTTGGCAAAGGTCCAGATGGATATTGTCTTTTATCGCCTTAGTAACAAACCTGTACCTCGCAACGCATGTAACCCAAACTGTTCACGCCGTCTTGTTGGGGGAAAGAACATTTCGCAGTTTTAAAACCAAGTTCTTGCAATTCTACACATTTTTTCATGGGGCGAGAGAAAAATGTTGCAGTTTTAGAGCCGATTTCCTGCAATTCTACACATTTTGTCATGGGGCGAGAGAAAATGTTGCAGTTTTAGAGCCGATTTCCTGCAATTCTACACATTTTGCCGTCTTATGTATGTTTATATAATAGCTGAGTGACAAAATCAATGCCTCCTTGGAGTCGAAGCCCCTGGGCACATAATCTGGCCAACGATAACTACAAGATTTAAGATAGCTGGTTAGCCTAACTTACCTGACTAACATGGGCTAGTTGACCAACTGGACATTTCTGACAGGTTATACCATTTTTTAAAAATTACTTTGGTGATATTTTCACAAGTGTGTGGTCAAATTTCACAACTTTCATTACAAAAGAACATTTAAGCACATTTTCAATACAAAAATCACACAGTAACTTTTGCACAAAACCTAATCAGTGTTTCATCTAGGAATACCTTTCATATAAAGTAATTGCCTTTCACAATGCAATATGCTCACAATAATTTTTATATGATTCTCTTCTCATTTGTTTAAATATATTTGACCATCACGTAATGGCTAATCACTTAACCGCTTGGTACACCTATAGATTTTAAACTGGTTTGTCTACTATATATGGATTTTGAGAACTACAGAAATAAAATGTGTGTTTGTAAAGTATAAACATTGAATGTATGATACATGATAACCATACATGACTGTGGTAACCACAATTGGTCACCATATAAAAGGGTGTGTGTGAACACTTGCAATTTCTTTCAACATGGAGCAGAATAGACAGCAAGGGAGAAGAAGAAATCAAAGCGCTCGTGGACAAGGGACCCGTAAGAGAGGTGGACATGGGCCCCGTCAAAGAGGTCAAAGAAGTGGGCATGGGCCCCGTCAGAGAGGTGGACATGGGCCCCGTCAAAGAGGTCAAAGAAGTGGGCATGGGCCCCGTCAGAGAGGTGGACATGGGCCCCGTCAAAGAGGTCAAAGAAGTGGGCATGGGCCCCGTCAAAGAGATGGACATCAAAGAGAGGGAGGCAGACGGCAGGGAATGGTTGTGTCTAATGAAGTCCGAGCCATCGTTGTTGACCATGTGGTAAACAGAGGCCTTACCATGGCAGAGGTTGACAGATTAGTTCACCCCAATCTGAGAAGATCAACTGTCAATTCGACCATGAGAACATTTGGCAGGATATGCACTATGCTTTATCATTACATTTACAATAAATGAAATTGTAATGCATGTAAATTCACAAAACCTGTTACAGTAGTCTTACAGTATGATCTAGTGACCGTATACTCTGTTCTACCCTCAGAATTGACAGAAGGAGAGGGCAGTGGTGGAAATGGTAAGGGCCAGGAATGACGGCTGTCCGGAATGAAGCAGGACATTGAGAACGATGACACCTTTGTTAGTAGGCTGATGGATGCCACATTGGCAATCTCTCACCTTTTGAAGATGCACCAGATATGAAAAACATTTACATGGAGCCTTTTGAGAGAAACGACCCGGTGAAACAACTGCGGGCCTAGTATGTTCAGGTACAGCATTATATACTGTATTACTGTTACTATTTGATTCACAATATCACATTGGAACTATACTGTAAAAATTAAAATTAAAAATTTAGAGGGTGATGCTGTGAACCATCGCAAGTATATCTTTGTTGATGAAGTGGGCTTCAACCTGGCCAAAACTCGGTGCCATGAGCAAAACCTCTTCGGGAGACGATCCAAGTGCCTGGATAACGTGAGGGGAACATCTCCATGTGCGCAGCTATCTCTGAAGATGGTGTGGCAGGACGTAGGCCATTACTTGGATCCAACAATGCTGCACACCCCATTAAATTTAGTAGGCCTGTCAAGGTGAAGGTGTCACCTATGTTATTATGTGGGTCAATCTCAGGTTCCACCACGCAGAGGTGGTTCAGGCATGGTTTCGGGCCCATCTCCGATTTGTGACCATATCCCTGCCCCCATACTCTCATTTCCTCAATCATATTGTGGATTTTTCTTCAGCATGGAGGTGGAAGGTGTACGATCACCATCCCCATGAGCAAGCCACCCTCTTTCTGGCCACGGATGAGGCATGACGAAATCAATGCAGACCAATGTCAAGCTTAGATTCGCCATGCCAAAAGGTTTTTCTTAAGGTGCATGATCAATGAGGACATTCACTCATGTGGATGATAATTTATGGCCAAATGCTCAAGACTAAGCGGAGCGACACAGAGGAATCCAAGAGCAGACTCAGATGAGGAAACAGAGATGAATGAACCTAAATATTTATTGTTACACAGGGAGATATGGAGTGCAGATCTGGGGAAGCTCGGATGAGTTGCAGAAAAAACAGATTGAGACTAAGGTTGGAGTTAGCTGAGTAGAACAGGGTAAACAGGTCCTGAGGGGAATCCAAGGAAGTGGTGGTGAGTGAAATCCAGAGCACGGTAGTTGGGTGGTGAGATGTGGAACAGGAGCCAGAGACAGAGCTGTAACTGCAATGAGATGATAAATGGTGTCAGGCAGGGAAACAGGCACAGCAGAGTAACAGGATCTTGAATAATCATAAATAGCTAGAATCATGACTGACTGAGCAGAGATTACGTTCTGGCAGAGTGGAAGTGGCAGGACTGAGTATTTGTAGAGGTCTTGATTATGGAACAAGTTGCAGCTGGTAGGGATCTGCTCTGACTCCAACACACCTGTCTCCAACCACATAATCACACAGAAAGGGAGAGAAAGAGAGTGTAAAGGGGTAGCAAAACTGCAGGTCAGGAAGTGACCGGATGAACACCAGAGGACGTAACAGGAGCAGATGTGACACAAGACAGGCTTGATGCAAGTGAATGTGTGCTAAACGTTATGTTTCATTGTCATTTATTCAATTGTATTCCATTTCTTACATTTGATTACAGACAGTACACCCACAGTATGTTGCAATTATATCCGATTTTCTTTTTGCATGAATAATTGTAGAGGATGTCTTCATTGATCACACCTTTGATTACAAATTGGATAGATATTATGAAAATTATAGATTCTGTCAGGTAATGTAAGTGTATTGCCCAATGTGTGTTATTTACAGTACTGTAGCATATTACTTTCAACAATTCTAAGGGTGATTTGAAACAGGTATCTTGCATTGTTTGCTATTGGATTGACTGGTAGTGAAAACAACTAAATTGAAGAGATATCATTATTTTGTGTTTGGTGATTAAACCCATGTTGTGATCTCATTTCACAATAAATGTATATTTTGAATCAATGGTTGTGTGGTGAGAGATGTTTACAATCCAAATGAATGCACAATGACAGATTTTGAATGAAAGACTGGCTGCGTTACAAGTGTTACCAGTTTGGAGTGTTGTACTAAGACTTGTGAAAACATACCACTTACTTGTGACAATAGTAACAAGCCGATTAAAAACACTGCAAATAGCTCTGTAAGGTCTGTCTGTGAACAACTGCCCATGCACTACCAAATTTCAAAATGACATCTTGTGCCTTATACTAGAACTCAACAGAAGTAAGTTTAAAAGCCTGATTCATTTCTTTAAATTGTTTTAATTTAAGTCGGGACCCACTGTCCATATTGACCCCTTTCTGGATCCGGACTGCGGTCCACCTGTTGAGTATGGCTGGGCTAGTGTATAGATTCACTATTTATATTCTCTTGTGTCATGTTACAATATTCATAAGGCCCTTTTCCCATTCCGCATATGTACTCAATAAGTACTCAATAACATATTCCAAAAAGTTACTAGGGGTCTGTCAAGTCATATTTCAGTATAGTGTAACATAATCATATGTTACATAGCCAGGGTGTGATTAGACTTTTACTGTAGATGTCTGGCTGAACAAAATAGGAAACACCACCAAACATACTGCTGTAGGATGTCACAGAAATTGTTGGTATTTTATATATAGTACTGTATATGGGGCGAGATGTTGATCTTGTTTCTTTGCACAGGTGTAGAACACAGATATAGGGTGTGTGATGTGAGAGAGAGCATTGTGTGCTGAGGGTGCTGGCTGGATCCTCCAGAGTGCTTTCTCATGTCTGAGTTCCTAAGCAGCTCCCTAGTGACCTACCAAATCACTCCCCCATGGTGAATTGCTTCCTTTGGAATAGTGTCTGTTTGTCTTCCTCCATGCCTAAGGGGCCATGTGACTGTTCTGGTGTGAAACTCTCGGTCTCTCCCTTTCTACTCTTCCTCTCTCTCTCCATCTAGTTTCATGTCTAGCCCATGTCTCTCATTGCAGGGAGATAAGTCTACATGCACGCAGGCACATGCACACACAAACACAACCTGTATAAAAAGGTCTCCATTGGAGAACACTGTAAAAAACGATTTAGCAAAAACAAACAAATACAGTGCCATACACACACTCACAAAGAGCTGTTGAAATCTCCCTGTAGCAGTACCTATAGACTTCTTCTCCCCTGATGGATTGAATCTAAACACTGTTTCATTCTACTCCATAAGCTTATTCATATTTTCTGTAGACAATTTTGCATAAATATCATGATCTACATTGACATTGGGAAACTACTGTAGTGGTGGATTTACAACACCATGACATTCTGTTTATTTATTCACAGCTTTATTTCCGTTTATTACATTTTTGTCCAACTGAAATCAATGAAAACCAGGACTGCATACAAAAAACTTAACCAAGCATTGCACACATTCACAGCATAAAACAACAAAGTGAAGCCCTCATGTAAACTGGAACGGAATATAATTTGTCATATCAATATACAGTATATCACTACTAAATTATTATTAACACGTTTCCCCAATTCCACTCAAAGGTGAACTGATTTATCATGTTGAACCATATCCTAATATCCACTGACCCTCCCTTCTGGTCAGTAAGGAACCAGAGACAGATTGCATCCCAAATGGCATAGGATCCCTATGGACCCTGGTCAAAAGTAGTCCACTAGGTAATAGGGTGGCATTTGGGAGGTAACCCCTGTAGAGCATCAGGGTCCTTGGGTGTGGAGCAGAGTGAGGACCAGGACCCAGAGTGGACCCAGTAGAGATGGATGGACAGGTTCAGTACACATCATTGCTTTCTGTACCAGACAGTAGACATGCCCTCTTTGAAGTCTCGTAGAATGATGCATCGCACTATTTTTGTTCATAAAGCCCTCTTGCATAAACTTCTGCCATGCCTTAGTTCAATGTTAACCTATGAGCTACCAGACCCGGGTCTAAGGGATGGCTAACTCTGGAAATCCCTTTGATCTCCGCTGAGTTAAGTAAATCTGCTTTTAGGTTTTTTTTAACCTTACTTGTGGAATAATCTCCAAAGCTCTCTAAAATGGGAAGAGTTGGTGCCTCTAAGGCAATTCAGACGTTTTATTTGATAGTGTTTTGCATTTCATGTATTGATGTGAATATTGATGTATAGTGTATATTGATGTGTACACAGGGCTCATCTGTAAAATAGACCTTGGTCTCAGCATGACTCCCTGTCAAAATAAAGGTTCAACGAGAAATGGATGGGTCCAGAGGAGGTGCAGCAGCAGCAGGTCTGTGGTTCTTGGTATCATCTTCTCCTCTGTCCTCTCCGGGGCTTAATTAGCCACACTACAGAGGAAGGGGGGGGAGGGAGCAGTTTATCGGAGCAGGATATTATGCCAGTATCATCTGCCTTAGCCACTGCCGCTAGCTACGTCTGCCAGTCAAACCAGCTCACTGAGAGAGCTCCAGCCATAATTAATCATATCGACAAGAGGTTATGAAAATTTGTCATAAAAAAGTCAGTTAGGCTTTGTCATGATTTGTTGTGGATTTCTCCATTTTCTCTTGAAGAGTATGTGGAATCTTCAACAAACAACTGCTTCCCGTTCTTTGTTTTGAGGGTCTGGGAGATAGATATTGGATTGAAGCACTCTTTCATGTTATCCCTCACTATGGTCATCGGCCATCTCATGATGTATACGGCTCTGTAAGGCACAGGATATTTACTACCCAAATGAAGTACCATTCTCTGAAATGAAAAAGTCTAAAAGTGCAGTGTTTCAATCATTGCTGTAGATCTTCCCTGCTCGCCTGTGTGTGTGTGTGTGTGTGTGTGTGTGTGTGTGTGTGTGTGTGTGTGTGTACTTCTGCACTACAAAAATGTCCATTAATTATAATCCACATAATAATTCAGATTTCCTGTTTTTGCAGGATTATTTTCCTCGTCTAACAAACTGTATCAAATTAAGATCCTACATCTGTATGGCTCTATTTCACAAGGTATTGCCATTTGCCAGGTATTCTACTCTATATATAATTCACAGATAAATCACCATTATATATTCAATTCACAAAAACACCCTAACCCTCAACGTTCTTTCTGCACTGCAGATAGTTTAGAGGCAAATGCCTGTGTGTTTTTGTGGATGTATGAAGCTAGAAGGGAAACATTGCATTGGATCTTACTGCACCCCTCTGCTGCAGTGTTTTGTGGGCTGACATGTCTTTTTCCTCCAACGCCAAATGAGAGTGGGGATGTCACGCCTTTGCCTTAGCCCCGGAGAGTCAGCTAAACAAAAATGTACCGTACCTCTCTGCACAACCACTGCCTGACCGAATATACAGTAGCAACAGGAGACAATTCCCCAAACATAAACAGGCTGTTAAGTACAGTGAGACAGAGAATCGAGAATTACCAATTGTAGCCCTAAATGAAAAGATGAACATGAAAAATATGTCGAAACGAGTGTACACAAATTCTCATAAAAAAATGTCAACTTCTGGTGTGAGATATGGGAATAACACTTAGCCAGCATGTTAAAACCCTAAAGTACACACCCGTAAGAGAGGAGGGGGACAAAAGTGTTCCTAAACTGTCTCTCTTCTCATCCAATTAAACTCCCAGGAGAGGCCACAATCTCCCAAGCAGGACACAGTGGAACACATTCACCCTCTCTCTCCCGAGTGTCGCAGCGGTTTAAGGCACTGCATCTCAGTGCTGGAGGCATCGCTACAGACCCTGGTTTGATTCCAGGCTGTATCACAACCGGCCATGATTGGGAGTCCCATAGGGCGGCGCACTAGGGTTTGGCCGGGGTATGCCGTCATTGTAAAAGAGAATTTGAAGGAGGCCATGTTGCGAAATAGGAAGCCCGATTCTAGATTTAATTTTAGATTGGAGATGCTTAATGTCTGGAAGGAGAGTTTACAGTCTAACCAGACACCTAGGTATTTGTAGTTGTCCACATATTCTAAGTCAGAGCTGTCCAGAGTAGTGATCCTTGTCGGGCGTGCGGGTGAGGGCAGCGATCGGTTGAAAAGCATGAATTTAGTTTTACTAGCATTTAAGAACAGTTGGAGGCCACGGAAGGAGTGTTGTTTGACATTGAAGCTCGTCTGGAGGTTTGTTAACACAGTGTCCAAAGACTGGCCAGAAGTATACAGAATGGTGTCGTTTGCGTAGAGGTGGATCAGAGAAGCACCAGCAGCAAGAGCGACATCATTGATATATACAGAGAAAAGAGTCGGTCCGAGAATTGATCCCTGTGGCACCCCCATAGAAACTGCCAGAGGTCCGGACAACAGGCCCTAAGATTTGACACACTGAATTCTATCTGAGAAGTAGTTGGTGAACCAACTGATTTGTAGGGGTCCAGATTTTGAAGCTCTTTCAGGGCATCAGCTATCTGGTTTTGGGTGAAGGAGAAGCGGGGGGGGCTTGAGCAAGTTGCTGTGTGGGGTGCAGAGCTGCTGACCGGGGTAGGGGTAGCCAGGTGGGAAGCATGGCCAGCCGTAGAAAAATGTTTATTGAAATTCTCGGTGACAGTGTTTCCTAGCCTCAGTACAGTGGGCAGCTGTTGTCGGCTATTATTGTTTTTTACAAGGTGGAGGTATGTAAGTGGCCTCAAGACAACTTGATTATTTCAGCTGTGGTTTACCTAATGTGCAGACGTGCATTTTAACAGCCAAACTAGCCAGAACAAGAACAACAAACTCACTTTACATAATGTGGTCTAATGTACAGCACTTAGAGGAGCCACAACAAGCCATGAATACAATACCCTGTAGCACATGGTAAACAGGCTTACAATGATTTCCTCAGCAGGTAGCCTAGTTCTTAGAGCATTGGACTTGTAACCGAAAGGTTGCAAGATCGTAATCACTGAAGTGACAAGGTAAAAATCTGTCGTTCTGCCCCTGAACAAGGCAGTTAACCCACTGTTCTTAGACCGTCATTGAAAATAAGAATTTGTTCTTAACTGACTTGCCTAGTTAAATAAAGGTAAAATTAAAAAATTAAAAAAGTGTTTTAATTGGGTTAACTGTTAACTTCAAAGAGCACCCAGCCTCATTTCATCCTCTAATCTACCATGCCGAAATCTCCACTCTCTTCCATATCTCTTCTGCTTTCCGCTTCACCAGATGGCCCTTTTAATTCAAGTGTGTGGAGCCTACCAGCCTTTACACTTTTCAAACCAGGAGGGGTAAAGGATTAGAACGTTTGGGGGACTGAGGATGGAAGCAGTGGGGATGAGGAGGAGGAGGAGGAGGAGGAGGAGGGGGGAAGGAAGGAGGGCATAGAAGTGAAAATGAGACGGCGAGCCTCACAAGGTGGAGGGTAGGAAGGCAGATAGGCTGGGGAGTTGAGTCACAACCTGCAATCAGAGCACAACTTGTTGCAAAACCCTTTATGACCAAATGCCATCAGCATCTGTGAGGGTTCATTTTTTCGCAAAAGATTTTTTAAAAGCTGAGCAACATTATTTTCCCATTCTCAAACATAACTCGATTTGACTGATGGATTTAACCTAGATGTAGAAAAATATCCCCCAGTTATAAATGAAGAAACATGCTTTATGTCTCTAAATTCTCATTACATACTCTCACAAGACACTAGCAGGTCCACTCCACACCGTTCCAAGTGTGTGCCATGCTGTGCCAAGCCTAGTCTGGTTGTAATTAATCTGAGCACAATGAGTGGAGAAATCACAACTTCCATCCCCCTAATCTGGCCATGGTAGTGCAGGGACAGCAGTGGCAGCCTGACAAATATCTCTCTCATTGAAGCCCAAACAAATCCCTACTATCTCTCTCTCTCTTTCCTCAGTTAGTAACAGTCTAAAGGAGATAGATATCACCTATTCAGAACTCACTACAGGTTTTATATCTGTTCTAGATTGAAGGCCACTTCCTCTCTCTTTGGCAGACTGTGGACTTGTAGATGTTCAACTTGTCCTGAAAAGGTCAGTGCTGAAAAGTTGTATAACAAACAAATGTTTCTCAGGAGAGTTATTTGTTTATTTTTGTCATTAAGTAACACTTCACTTCAGGGGAAAAACTAGTTCCATGAATGTAGGCCTGGGAGATTGACCGTATCAATGATAACCGCTGAGATCACTGAGGCAAAAAGACAAACCCATGTCGGAAAATGAAGAGCGCTGACCTTTCCAAAATGGTCACTGATACCAAACCAATTAGGGGAAAGACGTTAATTGAAGTTTAAACGATAGCAACCCAGGCAAACTGAGGCTGGCGCTGAATGGCAACTAGTGGGGACATACAGCAATTAGGGAGATGTCAATCAAATCCTCACTCACTCTCTCACCACCACAGTTAATTTCCTCATCATTGATCTGAAAGTAGGCTGAGCGGTCCAGTCACTTCATCTATTTAACAGAGAATGGGTTTGAATGGGTTTGGATTTGGTCAGGGGTGTCTCCGCTCAACTCGCCCCTGACACGCTCTCTGCACCTGTGTGAGGGAGCGAATCCCCTAGGACAGTTCCATAGCTCCACCCCTTCCCATGGGCCTGATTCCACCTCAACTGTGTACTTCCTAATTTAAGATTCCTTGACTGTCTATGTTCTTTGTGTGTTCGTGAGCTCATTATAGGCAGAGCTGTGATTGTCCCAGGCAAGGTGATGGATGCATGGTGTTTGTGTTTCAGGGGCTGCATGAGGTTTTCTTTGGGTCTTTCCATTATTCATCACACACACTATTAGTGACAAGAGAGAAACAAGAGTGTGGGCTTCCCTGATCCTGAACTGAGACATGCTTTCATTCTGTCTCAACATATAACACTCTCAAACACAGACACACACATCCCCAACACAAATTATGTCTGCGCAGCAGAGAACATTAACATATTCTCACAATATAAACCAATATTGCTTTCAGTGAGACAGATGTATGGCTGAACAGACAAACACACATTGTCCCTGGTCCTACATAGCTACTTCGTCGGTCTTGACTGTCCCCCGGGCCACTCTATTAATCTTGTCCAGGGACACACACACCATCTGCTGCATGCTACCCTAGCCACATTATTATGGAAGAGCAAAAGTGCCTGGAAGCATAACTCACACTGGAAACCATGTCGCAGGAGATGTTCAGGCACTTATTTAATCAGCAAGTGATTTTTTATCAACTAAAGATTTAGTTTAGTAGGAGTTCAGAGAATTCAAAACTAATTTGTCAAACAATATGAAAGCTCATACATCAAACATGGATTCAAGTATAGATTGTGTGTGTGCACGTGTGTGTGTGTGTGTCTGTGTGTGTGCATATGTGTGTGAATTAAAAAGAGATCAGAAAGAGGCCATAAGGAGGTGTAAGTAATTAAGCTGTCCTGTTTGATAGGACTGCAGCCATTCATCATCCTGCAGCTTAATCACAGACGACGGCCAACTAATAAAACTGATAAGAGATCTGGGTGGCACCGAGATACCTTATCAGACATTTGGGTTTAATTAGTTACTTTGGTTTCCCTCTCTATAGCAGCTCATAGGATGAAACAGGGCAGATCTACCTGCAAAGGAACCCTTGTGCATTCATATTGAAGGTGATTGGATTCCATAAATTATTTTCCATATAGTACAGCCATACATTAGGACCAGGCCTGGGCAAAGGTCCGTGGCCCACGACCTGATTCAATACGGCCCAAGGAATCATGCTCAGATCACATAAATAATTTGCGATAGTAAAGTTTTGAAAAATGTATTTGTTATTCAAATTAAAAGCCCAATGAATACTCGTCTTTGTGTAATGATTGTGGGACATTTATTTTGAAGGCACGTATAAATAACAACTGCACGAGGACAGACAGTGACTGACAAGCTGACACACACTTCACAGTTACAAATAGTAGCTAGCTAAAATTGCGCAACAATGAGTTTTTTGAATATTTCAAAGAAATGGAAAGTAGACAATGAATGTAGGGTGTTCCAGCAAGAGCGGACATCGAAATATTTCTTTATTGAGGTATCAGGGAAAGCTGTGTGCTTTGTGTGCAAAGAGAGCATTGCTGTCAGGGACTAGACAATCATGGACTATAAAAGGAAAACCAGCCACGTCGCCAAGACTGAAGTTTTGCGTCTGGACAGGCTAAACACATTCTTCGCACGCTTTGAGGATAACACAGTGCCACTGACGCGGCCCGCTACCAAGGACTGTTGCTCTCCTTCTCCGTGGCTGACGTGAGTAAAACATTTAAATGTGTTAACCCTCGCAAGGCTGCCGGTCCAGACGGCATCCCAGCCGCGTCTTCAGAGCATGCACAGACCAGCTGTCTGGTGTGTTTACAGACATATTCAATCTCTCCCTATCCCAGTCTGCTGTCCCCACATGCTTCAAGATGGCCACCATTGTTCCTGTACCCAAGAAGGCAAAGGTAACTGAACTTAATGATTATTGCACCGTAGCACTCACTCTGTCATCATGAAGTGCTTTGAGAGACTAGTCAAGGATCATACCCTTACCTGCCACCCTAGACCCACTTCAATTTGCTTACCGCCCCCAATAGATCCACAGACGATGCAATTGGCATCACTCTGCACACTGCCCTATCCCATCTGGACAAGAAGAATACCCATGTAAGAATGTTGTTTCTTGACTAACACCATAGTACCCTCCAAGCTCATCATTAAGCTCGAGGCCCTGGGTCTGAACCCCGCCCTCTGCAACTGGGTAATGGACTTCCCGACGGGCCGCCCCCAGGTGAAGGTAGGAAACATCACCTCCACTTAGCTGATCCTCAACACTGGGGTCCCACAAGGGTGTGTGCTCAGCCCCCTCCTTGTATTCCCTGTTCACCCATGACTGAGTGGCCAAACACGCCTCCAACTCAATCATCAAGTTTGCAGATGACACAACAGTAGTAGGCTTGATTACCAACGATGACGAGACAGCCTACAGGGAGGAGGTGAGGGCTCTGGGAGTGTGGTGCCTGGAAAACAACTCACTCAACATCAACAAAAGAAAGAAGATGATCGTGGACTTTAGGAAACAGCAGAGGGAGCACCCCTATATCCACTTCAACGGGACCGCAGTGGAGAAGGTGGAAAGCTTCAAGTTCTTTGGCGTACACATCACTGACAAACTGAAATGGTCCACCCACACAGACAGTGTGGTGAAGGCGCAACAGTGCCTCTTCAACCTCAGGAGGCTGAAGAAATTTGGCTTGGCCCTTAAAACCGTTAAGGGCATGTACAGTTGAAGTCTGAAGTTTACATACACCTTAGCCAAATACATTTAAACTCATTTTTTTCCTGACATTTAATCCTAGTAGAAATGACCTGTTATGTGAGGTAAAATCACCACTTTATTTTAAGAATGTGAAATGTCAGAATAAAAGTAGAGAGAATGATTTATTTCCGCTTTTGTTTCTTTCATCACATTCCCAGTGGATCAGAAGTTTACATACACTCAATTAGGCCCCAAAACATCACTGCTCTAGAGGAGATCTGCATGGAGGAATGGGCCAAAATACCAGCAACAGTGTGTGAAAACCTTGTGAAGACTTACAGAAAACATTTGACCTCTGTCATTGCAAACAAAGGGTATATAACAAAGTATTGAGATAAACTTTTGTTATTGACCAAATAATAATTTTCCACCATAATTTGCAAATAAATTCATTAAAATTTCTACAATGTGATTTTCTGGTGTTTTTTCTCATTTTGTCTGTCATAGTTGAAGTGCACCTATGATGAAAATTACAGGCCTCTCTCATCTTTTTAAGTGGGAGAACTTGCACAATTGGTGGCTGACTAAATACTTTTTTGCCCCACTGTATGTATATAGTCTTAATTCATTCCTACTTAGATTTGTGTGTATTGGGTATATATTGCGTAATTTGTTAGATATTACTGCACTTTCGGAGCAAGCATTTCGCTACACCCGCAATAACATCTGCTAATCACGTGTATGTGACCAATCAAATTTGATATGTACTGTCCAACAAAATTGCTAAACATAGCAAGCCATTCACTGAGGGCGAATTCATTAAAGAATGTTTATTTGACTCTGCAGCAATACTTTGCCCCGACAAGAAAGAGCTGTTTGAAAATGTTTCCCTGTAAAGACGAACAGTGACATGGTGTGTTGAGGACATCGCAGAGAATATGGAACAACAGTTCAAAGACAAGGTAAAGGATTTCACATATTTCTCCTTGGTCCTGGATGAGAGCAGTGATGCACGTGACACAGAGCAGTTGTTGATATTCTTACGAGGCATAACCCCAGACTTTGAAATTACAGAGGAGCTTGCTTCAGTGCAGTCAATGAAGAGCACAACCACAATATTTATTGGAGGAGGTTAATAAGTGTGTGGCAAAGCTGGGACTGAGTATTGAAAAGTTCTCTAGTGTGACCACAGATGGGTGCCCAAACATGACAGGAAAAAACATTGGCCTTTTGAAAAGGATACAAGATCAAGTAGCTGAGCT
Source organism: Oncorhynchus tshawytscha (assembly GCF_018296145.1). Lineage (NCBI taxonomy): Eukaryota > Metazoa > Chordata > Actinopteri > Salmoniformes > Salmonidae > Oncorhynchus > Oncorhynchus tshawytscha. The sequence goes on along the minus strand of NC_056435.1, from coordinate 46,092,830 downwards.
GAACCCAAATCAGAAAATGATTTTCCTGAATTGCATTATTCATCAGGAAGTGTTCTGTCAATGTGTTCTGAAAATGAGCCATGTTGTAGATACAGTCACTAAAGTGGTAAAATTCATAAGTGCAAAATCTTTAAACCACAAGCAGTTTGTCTCACTGTTGCAAGAGACAGTGTCGGATCATGCAGATCTCCCCTACCACACAAACGTGAGATGGCCGAGTTTGGGGAAGGTGCTTCAAAGGGTGAGGGACCTGAAGTCAGAGAATGCTGAGTTTTTGCAAATGAAAGGAAAAGATGTGGATTTCCTGGACATCATGGCCCTCATGAATGAACTGAATTCCAAACTACAAAAGAAGGGCCAGATGAAGGCTTTGACAAGACATTACAAGGGAAAATTACTCCTCCTGACCTGACCAAGTAAAAACCAACAATCTCACCCACCTTCCGACACTTCTACTGTGTTCCCTATCAGATGACCAGTGGGAGAAGTATACATCACTGCTGCGTGCTTTGAACAGTGAGTTCTCGTTGTTTTGAGGATTTAAAAGTGTTGAAAAATGACATACTGTTGGTTTCCTCTCCTTTCACCTTCAATGTGGATAACGCTCTCACTGAACTGCAACTTGAGCTTATCGATCTTCGATCTGATGCAGTGATTGGAGAACTATTCAAAACAATGTCACTGACAGGGTTCTATGCATATCTCGATGAACAAAACGTTCCAAAGATTAGGAGTCATGCTCAGAAGATGTTTGGGTCAACCTATGTATGTGAACAGACATTTTCAGTGATGAAATATAACAAGGCACAGATCATCTCTTACTGACTCTCACCTCTCAGAAATCCTGAGCATAGCGACGTCAGAAACTATACCTGACTTCACTGCTCTAGTCAATACCCATCAGAGACTTCACTCCTCAGACTGATTGAGAAGTTTAAATGTAATGTTGAGCTCTCCCTCTTTCTTGTATTTTTGTGCATACCCTTTAACAATAGTTCTGTCCGTGGTGCTGAATGCACAGTGTACTTTTCCCTCCGTGTAGTTCATTGAATGTTTGATAATGAAAATACCTACCAAAAGGAGAACATGGATGTGGTTTGTTTCTGTGCATGTGAAAAAAGAAAAATAAGTAGCATATCTGGGCGTGATTTACAGTAGATATATCTGTCAACACAACCATACACATGATGTATCATCCTATAATATGATGCTGGCCCGCGATGGCAAAATTATATTCTAATGTGGCCCTCCATGGAAAATAATTGCCCAGGCCTGCATTAGACTATGCTCAATGCATCTGGTGAATGGTGGTGACATACTGTAGGCCTACTTCAAGGTGCTGTGGCTACAGAAAAAGTGTCCTTATCATTATAATATGTCCTTTGTGAGAGAAATACTTACAGTATTTCAATACAGTCAATGACATCTGACCTGCGGTCTATGGGGCTTTAGTCTAAAATCATCTTTGAAAACGATAGGCAAATCTTATGGGCATTCTCCAGAAAGCACATATATTTTATACATTCTTAAAAAAGAAAATCTGTCAGGGCTTTGTGAGTATGTGTTGAGGTGGAGGAGTCAGAGGAGAACAGGCTTGTTTGGGCACTTGGGATCCAGTGGTCCATGGACCTGCAGGTTAATCCTGGTCTACAGGTGAGCTCCTTCTCCACACACTAATGAGTAGCAATCTAGGTGCCTCATGGCCTGGCGGCCCAGTGGTGGGGACGCTTGTGTTCTTGGCAGATAACAAGGATTTTAACACGCTTGGTGCTCAGCAATAACACTGCTCCTCCACACTCTGAGACACTCTGATACGCAGTGCTACATCGACTCCCAGCTCCCGACACACCCAGGGGGATTGGCAGGGTTTCATCCCCATGACGTCGTGCAACACTGTGAAGCGCTCACCGGGGGTCACTACCCACTCTGCACCGCGCTGATACAGGTGAGGTGGATTCCATTAAGAATAAAGAGATAGGTGCACCGAGTGTCTTGCCTCATTCTCCTCCTCCACCTCGTTCCTGATTGTGCACAGAGTTCCAGATGAAAAGAGAAGAGCCTGTTCCTCTTAAGCCTCTCTGCTGGCTGGGTCTGAGAACCCCACCACTGCCATGGGCACACCGTGCATTGCTTTACAAGACCATTTGCTCCTAGAAAAACACCAACATGCAATGCCACTGTGATAAGGCTTCTCCCCCTTTTACTTGTTCCCACAGCCCTGAAAAATCAGTATATGACCTGGGAATCTATGATGTGGTCTGTATAGGTTAACTTGTGAGCCAAGGGTTTGTCCACCTCTTGGACATATTATGTTATGCACTAAATCCCTGTTCATACCTGGTGCTAACACGCATCCTGTGTCCGGATTGTGTCCAACATTTTCAGACAGCTGCACACCACATTTACCACACGATTAACCACATGTTAATGCAAGGTGTAGCCTGGACTCTCTGAACATGCACAACTCACCGCTGGAGTCAGAATCCATGTAGATGTGCAAACTAAAGGAAGGTGTCTGGATGTTGTAGGCGACTCAATAAAGGAAACATAATTTGACCAACTCTATGATCTATTGAAAACTGCAACTTGATTTTGAAAGTCTCAATATATGACAATAACATACAGGTTGAATAATGGAAAATACAGTAAAACATATGATGATGAGGAGACCCTTCTGAAAAACACATTGATTTGTGTCTACTAAATTTGCTGGAAGATATACAAATGTAAATATGATTAGAATGGTGGCATGATCTAATTTGTTTACTATGGCAAGCAAGTAACCCTATTCTATAGTCATCTCATTCACACAGATTTTTTTTCCCTCACCTGTCAATCAAATTCTGTAACAACAATTTGACAAATTATGAGAGATGTGTCAAAATAAAGTAGGAATAGAATGGGAGTCTCTCTTTAATATCTATAACAAAGCTTTATTCCATTGCTATAGACTTACAAAGAAAGCATGGTCGTAATCGTGCATACAACGTGCATGCTACTGTTGCTGGGACCAAATGTAGGCTACACAAAAAGCAAAAGCTCTTACCTGTCCAATGAATCTCTCTTCTGAACGAATCCAAATCCGACAGGTTACACAGATTAGGTCAGGCACTTCATATCCTTGGTGATACTTTAAATAGATATCGTGTTATTGTGCCGAATAAACAATTCGTGGATACTGATAGTGGAGGAAGGAAGGACAAGGGATGAGAGTGAATGAAGTTTTCGCGCCTCGCAGCTGCGTCGCGCATGAGTAACTGTCCTCGGTGCTGAAAAACACTCGGAGGAGCGCGCGGATTCCTTGAGATTCTATCCCCTGGTTAAAAAGTCTACTCACCTTTTTACACACCTCTGGTACTAATTTAACATTATACTCACTTGAGTCCCTTCAGATTACTAACTGCGCGTCCACACCTCATAACTCAGCTGTGCAACAAATCTTATTTGATAACAAATGAGTAAAGTGTTAGCAATGAGCCTGGTAGAAAGGATGAGTCGAGGAATGAAACATATCTGATCCCGGGTGCATGATATTTTAAGGAGCCAACTCATTATTTCTTCACCGTGCATAGTTTTACATTTTTAAAATGGTCACACGAGTCCATAGGCTATCATGTGAACTGAATTGTCATATTGACAGCCACAACAGAATTCAACAGACCCGAACGCCTGTGGATGATAGCGATTTCTGAATAGGTGTGTCTGTGGGCTATCAAGCCTGCACGTTGTGAACGACCACCGTGACAATCAATACAGATGCTATTGGTTAATTTAAATCGGCGCAAATAAGAAACGGGTCGTAGTCTTTCTCAAAAGTTTAGATTAGGTCTAACTGTTATCATGTATAGCCTAAAAATAGCATATTACAAATTCATTGTGATATTAGCCTAGTATTAATACAATAAGAATAATTAGAATACAGATTATGTTTTCCTAGTAGCTTTTTGCATTCTGTTTTCGAGAGCTGTTGATTAGGATGCGCTGAGCATGTAAATGTGGAGAAGCTCAGGGAATCGTCTTGATTTTGTTTAACCGAACAAGCAAAACTCATAACAGCAGCTGTTCGGAGACCGCTTAGCTGCATCGATAGATTTCTATTTACAGTCCACGCACAAGTTCTGACATGGGAGTGGAGACGAGGGAGAGCGCGAGGTGGCTCCCAGGTGGTAACCCTGCGCGCACGGGATATGAACTCTCGAGATCACCAAATGGTGTGTTGTGACCTCTAACCCTCTTCTTCCAAAACCACATTCACACAGTCAGGGAGAGACTGGTTTTGTATGCGACTTCACCCATCTTCATACATCCACTGGAATAATATGTATTATAATTGACATCATAGGGAAGGCCATATCTCCATGACCTCAAAGCTCTCAAATGTAGGCTAACCCATGTGGGTTTCACAATTAATTAAATCAGTTGTCAATGCAGTGTAGGCCTTATGCAGCTACTCTTCTAATTTGATTGTGGATAACTGGTGGAGTGCCAGATTAAACAATTGTGATTATATATAGCAGACATTCTGTATATCTGTCAGCCATGACAGTGTCGATCAATTACTCTTGGAATTGAAAATACAGATCTGTATGTGGTATAGGCTACATTTTAATACGATTCATCAGACAGATAATGACTAAGACGAAAGGGTCAATCTGTGATACAAACATAAAAAAGCGGTCATCACCACTGCTTGGTAAACAACATCACACATATCTCTATAGACCACAAAGTGGATGCCCAGAGACCAGGGGATGACTACCTACTTGAGTTTAAAATGTAAATATCCCACACTCCAACATCACGAAAACGACATAATAGTAAACCCTCAGTCGGGGCTTTTAGCCTGCCTATCTGGCATATTTAACCTCTGAAATGAACAAAATATTATAAATGAGTCTCAGATGTTTGGTGATTACATGCATGCTTAAAGCGCCAATCCATGTAGAAGCAAATCCACATTGATGCACCAAGTGATTGGAGCGGGACTGGACTCTGGATGGTTCTAAATGTGGCCCATAAAGGATGGAAAGCGAAGTGATTGAAACAAAGCCCAGTAACATAAAAGTGATGAGTGTGATAGAGAATTCACGGCACGGTTTCTTAATGATTACATTCTCTTGGGATGGAATTCAATTATTGATTTCAGAATTGCACACCACACTTTAAGAAATGCTGTGCATGTCCTGGATGAAGGGATTTGACAGTGTGGAGCCCTCCCCGGCAGACCACCAGCCATACACACACCCCATCCCCACACATACAACATTGACAACATTGGCAGTACAGAACAGTGTCTCTCAACCATTTCTGTAACAGTTGCTGGTGAAACATGGTCCTCCTCATTTTTAATAACCAGCTCATGTTTAAAACATATACAATATGTAAAAACACCACTGGAGATACATCTCACCACTATAACTGTGGCTTTGCTCTAGCCATATAGTTTAATTCCCGGTTGTGCTGTCTGTCTGTCTGTCTGTCTGTCTGTCTGTCTGTCTGAGCATCTTCTTCGCTGTAATCTGTGCTTCTTGTTCTCTGTATAACATTTCCCCTGGTGTCAATGGTGCCACTAACCTTTACAGTTGGTGGGACCAGCCCATGACTTGGTCGGACCAAAATCATCATAAAGTCATTCATAGTGCTTTATTATGAATTATAATAAATAGACAACTCAGCTATTCAAGAAATAAGTTGTTTCATCTAACACGTCCAAGCAAGAATGCATGATAAAATATATTTTAATGTGCAGTCAGCAACCTAGTTCAGTGATTATGAATTTTGGTTTGACAATAAGACTATAGACTCCAGAATTTCCAGATTTTATTTTTTGTTCAATAGAGATACATGTCATATATCTTTATGTGCACTAACTAATATAATAGGCACATTCATTTGGGGTTCAACACCTGAGGAAGTGGAAACTCAAAACACATTAACTAGATTGGTAACTCTAAATATACTTCCCAATGCTAGTAGACATGTATTCATCCAACAGTAAATGTATTATCCTAAAAGACTTAGCAGTTGTAGGCTACTTGTCAAGCCCTGATCTGTTACACCTGTCTTTGTGATTGTCTCCACCCCCTCCAGGTGTCACTTATTTTCCCCAGTGTATATATTCCTGTCAGTTCGTCTTGTATGTTTCCAAGTCAACCAGCTGTTTTCCCGTTCGCCTGCTTTTTGCATTCTCCTTTTTCTAGTCCTCCCAGTTTTGACCCTTGTCTGTTCCTGGACTTTGTACCCACCCGCCTGACCATTCTGCCTGCCTTGACCACGAGCCTGTCTGCCACACTGTACCTCCTGGACTCTGATCTGGTTTTGACCTTTTTGCCTGTCCATGACCATTCTCTTGCCTACCCCTGGATTAATAAACATTGTAAGGCTCCAACCATCTGCCTCCTGTGTCTGCATTTGGGTCTCGCCTTGATACTACTACTACTACCCATGAGACCTATGTCCTTGCAATGGCCGGTGCACTGCTCCATATTTCAAAGCCATCAAGCCATCCAATATCTTTGTAAAATAGTTGCAAAATACAAATTATACCTACAGAGAGCTGAGACCCTCCTCTGTTCCACGGGGACAAGGGGACGAAGTTTCCAAAGCTGTGTCTTTCCCGCAATTTCATATGGACATATGTTCAGAACACATTTTTCTGTTGAGCGCATGGGGGAAGAGTGGCTCGCTCATCACAGCAGCAGGCACAGGGCATACACTTTCATGCAGGAATCCTGAAGAGATTGCACTTTACTGTTTGACCAAATCATGGTTTTAGCCTCCTAAAAAAAGTTGAGGTAACAATGTTTATAGGCACCCTTTCTGTTTTTTGCTGATGCAGCTTTTGACTGTGAATGTGTGATCTCAGCTCAGCCTATCAGAAAACCGGTCCATCTTGGTAGGGGGGCTGGCAGTAATTGCCCCAAAATATTTACAAAAATATCTTAACAGGACCATGGGCTGCCGGCCATGTAACCTTAGAATTGTTTTGGTATAAAAATGGTCTAGCCCATCTGGCATTCGCCCGTGATGGATACACTGTTGGACACACCCTGAATGAATGCATAGGTTAGCCTAATGATACAATAGTAGTTGAATGTGCAACAAGCTCTCACGCAGAATTAGAAGTTCATCCACATTCTCCAAACGTCAAATATCGAAGTTGCGCAAAAAGTCGAATTTTGAAGTGTTTTTGTTGCTGCTCTGCATCTTTCAATTTTTCCAAAAGCCACATTTAGAAATTAAAGGTTAAGTATTAAAGGTTAAGTATAGGCACTCATTCTGAATGGTTAAGGTAATGTCACGTTCGTCGAAGTGAGGAGACCAAAGCGCTGCGTGATGTGAATACATTATACTTTTAATAAAGACGGACACTAAACAAACTATACAAAATAACAAAACGACCGTGAAGCTATCATACAAAAGTGCAGACACAGGCAACTAGACAGACAATAACCCACGAAATACCCAAAGAAGATGGCTGCCTAAATATGGTTCCCAATAAGAGACAATGATAAACAGCTGCCTCTAATTGAGAACCAATCTAGGCAACCATAGACATACATAAACACCTAGATGGTAAACAACCCCATAAACCTACAAAACCCCTAGACAGGACAAAAACACATACATCACCCATGTCACACCCTGAGGGCGTGACAGGTAAGGGATAAGGTTTGGGTGTCCAGTGTCCACAACTGATATTCTCACAAACTTCTGATCCAGAGTCATGGGATTACTAAAGCCTACTTGATGGTCGTGCTCACTGTTAGACCTAGTGGCTGGTTTTGAAGACATTTCCCGATGTTCTCAGGACATGGATAGACATCCAATTTCTACTTCAATCTTGAACACTTGGCTGGAATGTGACAACTGATTCTCTGTTAATGAGACAATCAATAGTGGTGATTGGCCAAGAATGTCTGCATCAGATTAAGTGTTTTAAATAAATTAACAGCAGTATTTATTTATGGCTGTGTAAAAGCTCTATTAAATGCTCTGAGAAAGTTAGTCAGGCTTTCCACACAAAGCCGATATAACTAGCAGTAAACATCCATGACATTAATCCGTCACCACAGACTCAGAGGGTCCTATAGATTAGTTAAAGTTAAAGTGAATGTTCCAATTTCATATAATCATTAGAGTGGAAAGGGGTTTTAAGTTTAGCCTTAACAGCTAATTAACTTCAGCAATTTAAGTGTTAAGTTGAAATCCCACTCAAAACAGAAGGCTTACTCTACATATCATAACAGGCTAAAGGGCCAAGAATTTTCCCATAGTCACCTTAGGTCTGGCCAATTCCTGATGTGCTGACGTGTAGCACTTTGCTGCCTCTTTCCTCAGACAGAGAATGACCTGAGAAGGACTGACCACGTGGAGCTGTGAATTTAGACTTCCAAATAAACAGAGGCACTGGGATAATAGCTAAAACAATGAACACCTTCAGACCATGTTTTTACGTACAGTGGGGCAAAAAAGTATTTAGTCAGCCACCAATTGTGCAAGTTCTCCCACTTAAAAATATGAGAGAGGACTGTAATTTTCATCATAGGTACACTTCAACTATGACAGACAAAATGAGAAAAAAATCACATTGTAGGATTTTTAATGAATTTATTTGCAAATGATGGTGGAAAATAAGTATTTGGTCAATAGAAGTTTATCTCAATACTTTGTCATTGCCGACAAAGGGTATATAACAGAGGTAAAACGTTTTCTGTAAGTCTTCACAAGGTTTTCACACACTGTTGCTGGTATTTTGGCCCATTCCTCCATGCAGATCTCCTCTAGAGCAGTGATGTTTTGGGGCTGTTGCTGGGCAACATGGCCTTTCAACTCCCTCCAAAGATTTTCTATGGTGTTGAGCTCTGGAGACTGGCTAGGCCACTCCAGGACCTTGAAATGCTTCTTACGAAGCCACTCCTTCGTTGCCCGGGCGGTGTGTTTGGGATCCTTGTCATGCTGAAAGACCCAGCCACGTTTCATCTTCAATCCCCTTGCTGATGGAAGGAGGTTTTCACTCAAAATCTCACGATACATGGCCCCATTCAATCTTCCCTTTACACGGATCAGTCGTCCTGGTCCCTTTGCAGAAAAACAGCCCCAAAGCATGATGTTTCCACCCCCATGCTTCACAGTAGGTATGGTGTTCTTTGGATGCAACTCAGCATTCTTTGTCCTCCAAACACGACGAGTTGAGTTTTTACCAAAAAGTTATATTTTGGTTTCATCTGACCATATGACATTCTCCCAATCTTCTTCTGGATCATCCAAATGCTCTCTAGCAAACTTCAGACGGGCCTGGACATGTACTGGCTTAAGCAGGGGGACATGTCTGGCACTACAGGATTTGAGTCCCTGGCGGCATAGTGTGTTACTGATGGTAGGCTTTGTTACTTTGGTCCCAGCTCTCTGCAGGTCATTCACTAGGTCCCCCCGTGTGGTTCTGGGATTTTTGCTCACCGTTCTTGTGATCATTTTGACCCCACGGGGTGAGATCTTGCGTGGAGCCCCAGATCGAGGGAGATTATCAGTGGTCTTGTATGTCTTCCATTTCCTAATAATTGCTCCCACAGTTGATTTCTTCAAACCAAGCTGCTTACCTATTGCAGATTCAGTCTTCCCAGCCTGGTGCAGGTCTACAATTTTGTTTCTGGTGTCCTTTGTCAGCTCTTTGGTCTTGGCCATAGTGGAGTTTGGAGTGTGACTGTTTGAGGTTGTGGACAGGTGTCTTGAACAAGTTCAAACAGGTGCCATTAATACAGGTAGCGAGTGGAGGACAGAGGAGCCTCTTAAAGAAGAAGTTACATGTCTGTGAGAACCAGAAATCTTGCTTGTTTGTTATTGACCAAATACTTATTTTCCACCATAATTTGCAAATAAATTCATTAAAAATCCTACAATGTGATTTTCTGGATTTTTTTCCCTAATTTTGTCTGTCATAGTTGAAGTGTACCTATGATGAAAATGACAGGCCTCTCTCATATTTTTAAGTGGGAGAACTTGCACAATTGGTGGCTGACTAAATACTTTTTTGCCCCACTGTATATATGAGTACTGCTCTTCACACACAGATTGTGCATATGGATTTCCTCCATATGGATTTCCTGTCTTAAACATCTATTCCTTCAAGAGATTGCTAAGACAAATTTCTCCTTCACAAATGGCGGGTTGCATGGCGGTGCAAGTTATATCGCGGATATATTATACCATTAGAGATGCCATTTATTCATACTCCCTCTTTTATTCAGTCTTTTGAAATCTATTCACCAAGCCTGTCTCTGAGCCTCCTTTAAAAAAAAGAGGAAATGGTAGTCAATACAGGCCTCCAAGAAATTACAGAAAAGTGTGAATGGTCATGAAAGCTGGTTGTATAAAAGAAAGTGTTAAGTTAATAGGTGCTTTGGGTCCATCTGTAATTTCCTCATCTAATACCCCTCCCTACTTACGTGAGGCAAGGTCTTCTTCAGAAAAGAGACAATGATAGAGACTTTCATCAATGAAAAAGCCACAAAGTCTGACATGGTGAGGTTGGACCCAGGTGCAGATAAGAGACCAGACAAGGAATCAGTGGTTAAGGATAAACGTAATACTTTACTAAGAAACGGTAGGTGCAAGATCACAGTACACTTGAAAAAACAACAACCACTAAGTGTCTAACTCACTCAGGAAACAAACACACAAGGTAAACAATTCAAGCTTCTGCAAAGAGAAATAGAAAAAACACCTCTTTTAAAGTGAAAATCATAATGAGTAATGGAACACACCTGAGTGTCATAATTGTCTCTAGGGTGGTCTCTCTGCAGCCCTCTGGTGACAGGTGGAACCATGACACAGAGGATGAGTTTTCAGCGCTGTGGCGTGAGCAATAGGGATAGAAGAATATCATTTCACTGTCTGAATACTTCAGGAGTTTACCACATAACATGCATACAGTATTGCTTGTATGTATAGATAGAGAAAAAAGAAAATTGCATATGATCTTTTATTGCAGACAGAAAAACACCCATGGCATTGTACATTATCTCCATCACTCAAAGCCCAAGACGAGAGACCAAACAGAATAACATGTGACAACAGCAAATGGAGTGAGCCCAATGTCTAGATCATAGGATTATCATGCTATAAAGGAAGTTGTTATACCTAAAATAAGGGAAGAACTCAGTATATCCCTGATTCAAGTCAAAAAGTAAAGATTATTTTGGTACACATGACAGACCAGAGTAGTTGAACAAGTTTCTACACCGGAAACACCTAGGCCAAAGTAATAGAACAGATCTGATCATGATCATGATATGTAGGTAGATAAAATTACAAATCCTTCACAACTAAATGCATACAATTCCTTCATATAATGGTTGTTCATCTTAATCCAGTGGTCACCAATCTTTTCTGAGTCAAAATCACTTTCGCAGTCAAAAAGAAAGCAAACTACCGCTCAGATTTCTTTTTAAACATGACTTAAAAAAATGTAGCGTTAACCTAATAAAAACAGTTATGTAGGAATGAGGTTTGTGCAGTAGGCCTAATACAGTGAACTGCCAATATTGTTCTCCTCAGACCATACAGTGGCTTGTGAAAGTATTCACCCCCCTTGGCATTTTTCCTATTTTGTTGCCTTACAACCTGGAATTAAAATAGATTTTTGGGGGGTTTGTATCATTTGATTTACACAACATTCCCCCAGCTGCAAGTCTCACATCTAGCCACTTGGAATTTTGCCCATCCTTCAAGGCAAAACTGCTCCAGCTCCTTCAAGTTGGATGGGTTCCGCTGGTGTACAGCAATCTTTAAGTCATACCACAGATTCTCAATTGGATTGAGGTTTGGGCTTTGACTAGGCCATTCCAAGACATTTAAATGTTTCCCCTTAAACCGCTTGAGTGTTGCTTTAGCAGTAAGCTTAGGGTCATTGTCCTGCTGGAAGGTGAATCTCCATCCCAGTCTCAAATCTCTGGAAGAGTGAAACAGTTTTCCCTCAAGAATTTCCCTGTATTTAGCGCCATCCATCATTACTTGAATTCTGACCAGTTTCCCAGTCCCTGCTGATGAAAAACATCCCCACAGCATGATGCTGCCACCACCATGCTTCACTTTGGGGATGGTGTTCTCAGGGTGATGAGAGGTGTTGGGTTTGTGCCAGACATATTGTTTTTCTTGATGGCCAAAAAGCTTAATTTTAGTCTCATCTGACCAGAGTACCTTCTTCTATATGTTTGGGGAGTCTCCCACATGCCTTTTGACGAACACCAAATTGTTTGCTTTTTTTCTTTAAGCAATGGCTTTTTTCTGGCCACTCTTCCATTAAGCCCGGCTCTGTGGAGTGCATGGCTTAAAGTGGACAAATACTCCCATCTCTGCTGTGGAGTTTTGCAGCTCCTTCAGGGTTATCTCTGGTTTCTTGTTGCCTCCCTCATTAATGCCCTCCTTGCCTGGTCCGTGAGTTTTGGTGGGCGGCCCTCTCTTGGCAGGTTTGTTGTGGTGCCATATTCTTTCCATTTTTTAATCATGGATTTAATGGTGCTCTGTGGGATGTTCAAAGTTTCTGATATTTTTTATAAAGCAACCCTGATCTGTACTTCTCCACAACTTTGTCCCTGACCTGTTTGGAGAGCTCCTTGGTCTTCATGGTGCCACTTGCTTGGTGGTGTGCCTTGCTTAGTGGTGTTGCAGATTCTGGAGCCTTTCAGAAAGGTTGTATATATACTGAGATTATGTGACAGATTATGTGACACTTAAATAAAGTCCACCTGTGTGCAATCTAACTAATTATGTGACTTCTAAAGGTAATTGGTTGCGCCAGATCTTATTTAGGGCCTTCATAGCAAAGGAGGTGAATACGTATACACGCACCACTTTTCAGTTTTTTTAATTTTTTGAAACAAGTAATTTTTTTCATTTAATTTCACAAATTTTGAATATTTTGTATATGTCCATTACATGAAATCGGGAAACGGGAAAACGTCTTCCACCTGATGGCAAAAGTCGAGTCACACTGCATCTGCCTCATGCAAACTCATGTTGTTCCTATGACCAGAGAAAGTGAAATATTCCTTGATATTAAAATAGACATGATGAGATGCAAATAATAATAAAAACACAGAGCTGTCGATACACTTGGCTACTCATTCATGGCAGCTGCATTGAGAATGGAAGCAGGGAGAAGCGTATTTTATGTTTTGTAATAGCGTTGAATAAAAACAGTGTTTGACGGTGCTGAATACAAACTTGGACATGACCTCACACATAAAAACATCAGCTATTTGCTGTATTATTTGACAGTCTCTCTATGGTCATTGTTTTCAATTATATGAAATCTCATGTAGGCGAGTATAAAACTACTGTGGCCGGGGTCCTGGAAGCTGTAGGTACATGATTTGAGCTATCCGATTGGTCAGTTAGTAGGCAGTTAGTCTTTTCAGACAAATTAAATGGTTAAAAATGGGAACACTTCTCCTCCCCGGCGCACAGGGCTTCTGAATCAAGTGTCCCTACTATACCACCAACAGCACAACACACACACACAAAAAGGAGTGGCAGCCTTTATCGTTGGCTTTTCAGTTAGGTGATCAACTAGGAATGCATCGATCGACCGATTGGTGACCACTGTCTAAAACTATACTGTATTCAATTAAATACAGTATATTCAATTATTTATATTTATATATAAACAAATGATCTTACATAAAATGTGTGCCTACTATGATGGGAGATGATTAAACATATTGGACACAATGTTACTAACATTTAAATACTTCAATCAAAAGAAATATTGACTTTTATCAGTCCCACAAGTATATTGTAACAATATTTTTGTCCCCTCAAAGAGTGTATCACTTTCTACTGGTGAATGTATCATCTCCTACAACAGTTCTGTTTAATGTTGATCAACCCATCTTTGTTTTGTCATTATCACTCAGACATTACAGTTTAACATACAGGAAAGTTCAAAAGGTCCAGAAATAGATGTCATGTCTGTCATGATAAATAGTATGGCTACAGATCCACCAACAAGTTGACATAAAAGACAAGATTAGCTGAAGAGATCTCACTCCCACCTTAAAAGGATCAAACTCGAGGAGTTTGCTCCAACCATCCTCTTCTACTCCTCTCCATCCCCTACAGGCTCCCTCTCCTCAGCTACAGCCTCTACTGGGGCTTCCCTGGCATCTTCCTTCACTGTGGGGCCTTCCTCCTCCCTCCCCAACTCTCTCTCCAGCTCCTCCACCATCTCTTCCACCAAGTCCAGTTCCTCAAAGGAAGAGCCGCTGCCTACTGACTCGCTGGAGCCCCTGTCCCCATGCCCCTTTTCACTTGGCTCCCTGTGCTCTCCACCCTGCCCCTGTTCGACCCCGTCCCCCTGGTCCCTGTGGGGCAGAGAGGAGGCGGAGGACGGGGCCAGAGACGTCTCTGTGCTCTTTGACTGCGCCTGGCCGCTCAGCTTGCTGCTGACATCACTGTGGGACTCTGCACCTGCAACCACAGGAAGAGAGGTGTCAGGTGAAACAGCGAATAGTTGTCAGTTCAAAACTAACCATCTACTGAGCCAGAACTTAAAAGAATTGTAATTGTGGAGACGTCATGAACAAAGGTGTAAGGGCTGTATTCAATCTGTATGGCTGAAGCATTACAGATTGCGTGAAAGAAATGTAAAGGTCATTTCCAATGAACCCATACAGTAAACACAGTCTCCGCTAAACTTCTGTGATACGGATTGAATAGAGCCCTAAGTCCACACTCATTAACTGTTGTGTTTTGTGTCTTCCTACTTATTGTAATTGAAGACAAGTACACAAGAGAGACAGAGAGAGAGGGACAGAGAGAGAGAGAGAGAGAGAGAGAGAGAGAGAGAGAGAGAGAGAGAGAGAGAGAGAGAGAGAGAGAGAGAGAGAGAATGTTAAGGAGAAAGAGAGAGCAGACAGAGGCACAGAGTTGGCAAGGTACTCTCCTTAATCTATCTGGCTGGGATCTTTCCAGCTTCAAACTCGTGAATTACTTCAACAACTTTACAAAAAGGGAAACAGACAAAAGATAGAATTTGGGTAAGCAAGCTACAGTACAAGTACAAACTTTACCCTGTAAATTGAGACAAGCTGACTACATATATCACTCAACAGCTTATATAGGAGTTGACTAGCTCCATTACACACAGAGACTTCATTGGTGTCAATGCCAGATCTGCCATTGTTGTCATTTTTAAGAGAGTCTGAGAAAATTGAGCCAGTTTGAACGTGGGCAGCAACAAGCGACAATAACATTGTTCTCACTCACATCCTTCCAGTTGAATAGTTTTTTAAACGAATGAGTGTATGCAAGACCGCATTACAGATCCTAAGAAGGCTAGAGGATCTTAGTGGGTGGTGGAATATTTGATATGCTGCCGTGCTTCTGTACTCTACCCCTGTTCTGTACATGGATACTGTGTGTGTGTGTGTGTGTGTGTGTGTGTGTGCATGCGTGAATACGTGTGTGTGTGCGCGCATGTGTGTTGGATCAGTATGGGTCATTACAGAAAATTCAACTCCTCTCCCGTATCCTATTAAGCAATGATGAGACTGATATTATTGGTCATAAAGATAACGGCCCATTCCTACACAGCAATATAAGTCAGTCACATGATATATAACGATAGCATCCTGCTTGGTTGCTCATTTAGTATTTCTCCAACTCACTCCTTTACCAGAGGGGAACTGGTTGTGGTTTCTGCTGTCTGGTCCAGGAAATAAACAATATGTGCACTCATCACCAGGATGGACTATTAGGGTAATGCTTCAGAGATTTCCTCCATATAACATGATGAACTGGTCCATGATGCTTTCAGAGTAATTAAGATGTGCCAAAAGCTGAGCCTGATTAGCCTATGATTGCTAGTCCTTTCTGATGGAGGAATATCCACCAGTGTCTTATCATAATATCCTCCTCAGTTTGTCATGATCCAAGACATATTGGATTGGAGTGGTTTGTGTGCATTTGCGTGTGTGTGTGTGTGTGTGTGTAGTTATAACAGCCCTGGAATGAAGATGAATTAATAATCTTAATCTCTTTCATGGAAAGAAGCTAGCATGACCTCTGCCATCTCCCTGTCTGTATCGTTTTGGGGACGGAGAAACTAATTCCTGCCTATTGTGACTGCAATTAGCACTGTCATCTCAATTAGGCCCCAGTTCTGTGGTCATTGTGCAGAAATGGACAGGCTGAAAATAGGCACACAAATGAGACCTTTTCAGCATTGATTAATGTAAGAAAGAGACAAAGAAAGCATTCTACAGGACACCAGTCAGTCACCTCTATCATGTGATCTCATTATGTAAACCCATGAATCCAAAGCATGTGCATCGTCCTATTGTGACAGGTGTGTGATGTAGGAGATCACCCCAGGTTATGTATAGGCTATTGCTTTCACATTGGATTTACATATTTAGCCTGTAAAAAAGTGGGCAATGTTTATATGATCCTCTTACAACAGGCCCATTTTTACCACATTCTTGCCAGCATACACCTTTATACCTCCTGTTTGCATGCCGGAGACGAGTGGTAGTAGTGGTGTGCAGATGTGGGTGGGCTCTATTTTAATAAATCCATTGAGAATATATACCATCAAAACGAAATCAATTACTTATTTGTTTATGCAGATCCTAAGAAACACAAGCCTAATAAATTGTATTTTCAAAAGAATAGCATATATTTTTGTTTAATTAGGTCTATGTTATGGGTCTGTGCTGCCATGGAGTTTAGAGCATAGTGTGTGCCAATGCCGCCTCAGCGTTATGGCTGCCTTTCATACTAAGCCATTGGCAGAACTTAACCTAAATGATTACTAGGTCATTAGGCGGACATAAAAATGTCAGCTTTGATATCGGCGATACCTTTCAGATATAAGGAAAAGGCGGGAAAAAGTTAGCGGTATGGTAAAGTTGGCAGAAAAACGTCTTGGTAGAGTCACCTACATTGACGAACCAGCAAAAGGTTCTCTCTTTGTATGGAATCATCTTCCAACAGCCTTGGAGAGGTTAATAATTCATTAAGGAACAATGGAGGATTAATCTCCTGTCAGTGTCCCTGGAGGGTAACAGGACACCCCGGTCCAGCCTCTCCTCTCCCCTGCTGGGTTCACACCCCAAACAAATGCCATCTACACATCACACTGAGTTATGGACCATCTTATCACAGGGGACCACAGTGCAATAAACACACATGGTCTCTGAGCCCCTCACACAAGTCCCACATCCTTCAGATCTGTCCATCTCTCACCAAGCTCATTATCAGGTCCAGTGTATCTGAGCCTGTCTGTAATATGCAGAGAGACCATGTCTATATGAGAGGTGTTCTGACTCTGGGGTTATTTACAGCATATTAATAAGCTGACAAACATCCCATTTACCAGCCAGCAAGTCCATACACAGCAAACCCATCATTTCTAAAAAGGGCATATTGGGCAGTGATATTCATTATGCCTGAGTTTTTCTATGAAAGGGGTAAACCTTCTCAATGAGAGGGAGAAGATGATTATCAGTGGGTCCATGGAGGTATTATATATGTGTTGTATTTGACCATTCTCAGGCTGTAGTACTGGCGAATGGCAGGTAGAGTGGTTCTGTTCTACCAGTTGCTGAACTAAGAAATAATTGGTCTATTTAGTATACCCCCCAGGAAGACCCTTCCAACAAAACTTGACTTCTTTCACCCACAAACACCTGGAAATAAGTCATGACAAAGCTCTCAAATTGAAGCAGATCATGCTTTGGAAAGTGTTTTAGATAACATTTGCCTATATTAGTTGCTAAATTGGGCCTACTGTGATTATTAGATATGGAATCAAGGTCTTGTTCTTAAAATGGTTTCAGATTGAAGAGAGGAAAAGAGAGGAAAAGAGAGGAGAGGAAACAAGAGGAGGGTTTTAAAGAGTAACTTTCATGATTCTGGTCACCATTTTGACAGTTTTCTAGCTCTTTTTGCCCCTAGCGGTTCAACTCTACCATTGAAATCGTGATGTAGAGGCACTTTGAGAAGGTGCCTCTATGTCCTCTCAAGGGAGGGGTTCGGCATGAAATACACTCCCTTCTATGTGTGCTGGTTAGTACCACCTCCAAGCTTACTATAAAAGCAGGTGACAGCATGCCTTATTTGGCAATGGTCTTGGTAAGTGAAGTTTGTCAATATGTGACCAACCAGCTCAAATTGGTCTGATGTAGCAAAATGGGAAAGTAATTCTGTTTTGAAAGTTGATAAATTTGTAAACTCACCTTTGAGAAAATGGCCTTTGAATGTTTTGATACCTAGTGAAGAGTTCTTCTTTGCCTACACCCATTCAGCATTGTTCACATCCTCCACCCATCTCGTTTCGCTCTTGGAGTGTTCAGAGCGCACACTTGATGCTCTGGCCGATGATTTGTGAACCTCTGGATAACATGAAAACAGCCTAACCAGCCCTGCTGGCAACAATTTCATTACGCTATTTTGCCAACATTTACTGACACCAGCCAAATTCAATGAGTGTTGTGTGTTTGTAAATTCATCAGTTATCCTTCGCTCTGGCATACTCAGACTGAATTTACGAACGCACCCAAAATGGTTACTTGCATAGTGGAGTCTTTTGTTAAGACATGTATCTTGCTAGCTAGGTAAAAAAATGAACCTATCTAGGTAAACATCACACACGTCACGTAAGATCACACACGTCACGTAATGTTAGCTAGCGAGCCAGCCAGCTAATGTTAGCTAGTTAAACAACAATGAACATAGTGCCAAATCATGTCGTTACTATCCTGCATGAATCTGCTGGGAGCTAACCAACCAGGTCTAATGTTAGCTAGCTAACATTAGGCTCTAACTAGCCAAGCAAACGGCTCTGGGATACAAATAATAACATCATACATGTAACGTTAGCTAGGGAGTCAGCCAGTTAAAGTTAGCTAGCTAACAGTACACTTTAGCTTAAGACATGTAGCTAGCTAGCTAGGTAAACAATGACCCTAGCTCGGTAAACAACGTGTAAGATCATACAACATGTAAGTCACATAACGTTAACTAGTTAAACAACAATGAACATTGTGCCAACTCAAGACATTACTACGCCTCACATGAATCTGCTGGTAGTGGTAGCTAACCAACCAGGTCTAATGTTAGCTAGCTAACATTAGGCTCTAACTAGTCAAGCAAATGGCTCAGAGATACGAATAATAACATCATACACGTAACGCTAGATAGCAAGCCAGTCAGCTAACGTCAGCTAGCTAGCTAACAGTACGCTTTAGCTTGAAATTAAACCACTGTCAAAATTAGAAATATGTCATATCTGAAAACGTAGCTAGCTAGACTATCTTACATCATCATGCACGATGGACATGTCTCTCTGTCACGGATGCCATGCCATGGTTGCCCTTAGTTTGAAGATGTAATCCGTAGACAGGTGTTTTCACCATCTCTTTAGCAATCATACTATAATTCCATTGATTTGAAAACTTGATCCTCCAGAAAGTGGAGATCAACATGTATGCAGCTTCACTACACGATACATATTTTTTTTAAGTCACGTTCGACAGGATTACCAACACAGACTCACCAGCTCAAATAGACAGAAGCCCTTTATATGGAAAACCAATCTGAACTCCTCTCTCGGCATGTCCAGCCCACTCATTGTCTCAGCCAATCATGGCTAGTGGGAAAGTTGCTGACCAACTAGGCTCGTAATTTAACAATTGTATTCTTATTTACTGATGGCATACACGTTTGTTATTAAGGCACATGAAAGTTTGCATGTTCCAGAAGGAATTTCTGTCAGAAAATACTTTGTGATAAAAAAAAGAGTTTACATTCAAATGGCTCTCCTGTGAAGTAGTGATCCACGACAAATGCCTAGTTTCTTGAAACGAGTCACATATATTTTGCATGAGGCTTCCTTGACTTGACTACTGACATTACACAAAATTCTAAAGGCAATAAGGCACATTAACACATATGACCAAATTCAACGTTTTTGCTTACCGTTTCATACACATCTATGTGCTTTTACGAAGAAAACAAACCATGTAGGCTATGAGGATCATACTTTTAGATTCATAGATACCTCTATCATAACAAGAAATAGATGATAATGGTAGTCATGTCAATTCATTGTATTTTTTTCCCAACCACTATGCCTGATTGGTGGCGCAGTCTGCTAAGACAGTTCAACGGTTGTGAATTCTAACACCACATGGGGTAGATATATTTATTTTTCAAATCCTTTATTTACAATATTCATCCCATGCCCACACACTTCTAATTCTGAAAAGTGATAGCATAAGTGTGAGTGGGGTTGCCCTGGTAGTAGTTGTAGGTTCCATATCGTACCCAAGACCAATCTGTGAGTTCATTTTAACCATTGGAAAAAGAGCTACTGCGTAAATACTGCAATGCGGATTCCCAACACAATACCGCAATAAATGTGAATTCACATTTCAAAGATTTTTCTTGTGCCGCATAGGGGATTCAAATTTACAGCGCAAGTGGCAATAGACATCAGAGTCTTATTTACTCCTGATGCACGTAGTTGTATTATCAGAGCATGCCAGTGGACGTCTGGTAACTATACTTTAGTGAGAAAGTGTTGGGATCAGGAACAACTACATTTATCCACCCCCAAAATTAATAGTTATGAGCAATTCCCCCCACCCACAACTTCAACATTTGAAGGGGTTGGACAAAGGCTAAATAAGAGGTTGAGAGTTACACTATAAAGAAGGAGAGCAGGAGATAATTAGAGAGACAAGACTGAGGCAAGCTGGGAGTTTGGAGAGGGGTTATAACAACACAATCATATGTAGGCCTAATTGTATAACAATCACATAGAAAATGTAGCAATTGTTGTGTAATTACACAGCAATTATAAATAAATTACATTCAGTAGAACTAAATTATACTGAAGCCATTTATGTAATACTTCTGGAGGGTAATGATGATGTCATATAGACCCAGACCTCAGTTCAGCACAACAAGCTCTATGAGAACAGACTATTGTTCATCAAGGACAGATGAAGCTTATTTGGTGCTCTTCACTGCATGATCCCATAGTTTCGAAGTTGGAGCTAGGAATAGGAGGAAAACGTAATGTTCCATAACTACCCTCGACATGGTAAATATTATCTCCTGAGTTTGTGCTCCAAAATGAAACACCCAGTCGGGGCTAGCAATTCCTCACAATCCAGCATCTGTGAATACGCAGTCTGCAATGTTCACGGTGTTAAAATAAATACCTTCCTGGCGCAATGAAATGAATGGAGGACATGCAAACGCACATCCTCCTCACACGGGCACACTTGGTGAAACAGGTCCCCTGAGGTACAGTAGTAAGACCTGCAGAGAATACTAATCATCTCATTGAGGTGCCAGGTAGCCTAGTGGTTAGAGCGTTGGGCCAGTAACAAAAAGGTTGCTAGATCGAATCCCAGAGCTGACAAGGTAAATATCTGTCGTTCTGCCCCTGAACAAGACAATTAACCCACTGTTCCTAGGCTGTCATTGTAAATAATAATTTGTTATTAATTGACTTGCCTAGTTAAATAAAGGTTAAATAAAAAAATAACAATTGACAGAGATAAAACTTCTTTAAAAAAAAACACCTATTGTTTCTACTTGTATCCTTATTTATGTCTCTTGTGATTTATGAAATAAGCAGTTATTTACATAGCAGTGATCGTCAGATCATCATCATATGTAAAGAGCACATGATTTGTATTGTCATTTCTCTAGAGGGACCTTGAGCACACAGTACTGCAGTGATGCGTGTACAGTACAGTACAAGTACAGCCACCCCTCAAGCCCACCCATGCAAGGCAGTGTGTTTGAGTCATAGGCTGGCTGGCCACACACAGGGAGGTCTGTGTGGAGTTTGATTTCCAGGGCTGGTCTATCGGACACAGGAAGGTCTGTTTGGAGTTTGATTTCCAGGGCTGGTCTGTCAGACACAGGAAGGTCTGTTTGGAGTTTGATTTCCAGGGCTGGTCTATCAGACACAGCTCAGCACCACTGATTGAGCCGTCTCTCATTATGAGAACAAACAACAAGCCAGTCTGGATCTCTCTCTAAAGAGGAGGATGAATTTCTGCTTTACTGGTGAATCCAGAGTGACTATTATCCCAAATATAGGAGCATAATGTGCAGCATCTGTAAACCACCCCCCAAAACACACACACACACACACACACACACACCTTCTGTATTACAGAACTGTGCTGACCCACTGTGTAAACTAATTGATATAGAAAGTGCATGCTTCAACAAGATCTGCTGGGGGACTGACAGATTGATTATTGAAGCAACTTAGATTTAGCGTTTAAGTGAAAAATCCTCATGTCATGTCGTCACAACACAGTACACCAGACAAACTCCCACACCACCAGAAGTCCACACTATTTGACTGGGCCAAGCAAAGAGAGAAAGAAAGAGAGAAAGAGCGAGAGAGAGGTGAAGAGAGATGAGGGGGCAGGGAGAGAGAGAGAGGTAAAGGAGGAAGGAGAGAGGGAGAGTAAACTCAGAGAAAACTATCAGTGAACTGAACTCAGTTGGGTTTTCTGAAGTCTGTTGATTGAACAAATCCAAAATATTTTGTCATCCACATATTCAATTCTACCAAAGAACACCATTTTGTCTCAATTCTGGGGGGGGGGGGGGGTACTGTCTATGTCATCATCAACAGACTGGCACTGCACTCCTCAGTGACCGATGGCAGAGACTAAACATGGTAATCAGTTCTGAACCCACCCAGACATCATTACATGAATGGACAGAACAAAGGAAAGACAATAACCCCCATAATACAGAGCATCTGATAAACGAAAGGGGTGTACTTTATGAAGAAGAGCGGTTAGAGACACAGCCTCTGTGAGCCCTTGTTTCCTCATACCCTCTGTGTCTCCTCTTCTCAGACGAGCCATCTCAGTCTATACCTACACCTCCAACCCACACAGCCTTATCCACACACACACACCCCAATGCTTCTCTTAAAAGTATTTGTGCAAAGACAAAGTCAATATCACCGCTGTGCTAACCTAAAGGCCCTGTCAAGTTTAAGAGAGTAATGGCGGGTCTAAAAAAACACCTCACTTGAAGAAACATACTCACAGTGACAGAACAATTCCAGGGGCTGTTGGGTAGGATCAACACGGTGGGGCACCAAATACCTGCAGGCTCATCCTGGCTGTCTGTTGGTTCTTTATATCTCACACACAGCCGCACCTTTGGATAGACTAGAGCTGTAGAGCTAAATCTCTACAAACTCCATCTAGCTGAAGTAATTCAAACAAACCTCTTAGTGGAACAAGCTGTTCAATGCTTTTGTCTCTCTTTCCATTACTGGCCATCCACTCTTATTTTCTTGCTGAAACTAGCTAAAACGCATCTGTGGTTGGGTAGGTTGAATGAGAACTTAAAAGATATTTGGTGTTAGTTAAACTTTCCCAACACACCTGGTTGGTCAATGTCAGTGGTTGTATGGGAGGAAGAAGGGCTTAGAGTACCTGAAATATCCATCCCTCTGTCCTGGTCCAAGGACTCCTCTGTCTCCGGTGTCTTGGCCACTGTCTGTGTGACGAGCTCGGGCACAACGAAGCCAGTGTGGTGGAAGCCGCTCTGGGAGGACAGCGGAGCAATGTAGTGCGTTAGGTCCCCTGTATTGATCTCAATGAATGGCCAGGCATGGAGTTGCCTCTCCTGTGGGTGAGAGAGAGCGAGACAGAGAAAGAGAGTTCAAACTGCATGTTTGATTCCCATTGGCAAGAGGCAGTCTATTTTGTCAGATCTGCCCTCCAATCCTGAGCTTTTCTAAGGCTCAGCCATTCTGTATACAAAAAGCACTTATCTCAACAATGTAGGGTGAGTTATTCTAAAGAAAGACTACGTCCTTCTCTAAAGACAGCTGCTGTTGACCAGAAAGACTTGTCAGCTTGACCATGTACCACATCACTAAGCCCTGCGTTTCTCCCATAACAATAAACAGAGCTGTGAACCATTTAACTGATTTTAAGCTAATTTCTCTCCTCTCCCACTCTAGAGTGCAACACAAAACAGTCCTGAAAGAGACTCTTTCCAGAGGTATAAGATTGCCCCCTGCTTTAAACCTTTATTTCACTCTCTGCTCATTAATGTTTAAAGCTAGGCAGTTTGCTTATCCAGCACACCCTGATTGGAACAAGGCTGTGTGAGAGATGAGCGCACATGCCCGCACACACACAAACACTACATTTAATGAGCCAATCTCTTTTGTCTGGAACAAAGACATCAGCCATTTTTTTTTTAATTAAAGGACTAATAAAACAACAAAAAAAGTTTCACAGCATCAATATGCTGTATAACCTCATTCACTGTGGTGAGGTAGTCAACATGAGGATTGATATGTACCGATATTCCACAAGTACTATGATCCATACTGTAAAGCAGCACATACTGACCTTTGATTGAGGATAAGTCTCAGCAAATGGAATCATCCTTAGAGCAGGGGCAAATTGCTGCCTTAGAGGGACAACCTCGAGACACATGTAGAAGAACTTTACCCTTCCAAAGAAAGCAGCACATTAGGTTTCTCAAGCCAACCTGTTTTGTTGTCCTTGAATTCCAAAAACCCAATGATCACCATGTTTCTGCAGGTTTAAAATGGGAGCCGTTAGCTTCTCACAATCCCACTACTGCTACATCGGGGCTCAACTATACTGTTATGTGAAAGAGTCCATTCCAATGAGAAGCTATGCGTGTTATGCAGATGAGCAGAAGGTATCAGACAAGAAGAGAAGAAGAGAAGATCAGAGAGGAATGACATGATGAAACCCTCCCAGTGTGCTGACATAACACTATTATACTGTATACAGTATGTATGGTGCGTGAATAGGAATTCATGACATGTGCGATATGTTCCTCCACATGCGGCATTTGAATTTCATTTATATAGAGCCATATGTCTACATAGTCACTTTCCTAGGGTGGAGGGAGGCAGATGTGTGATGAAAGAGGGGAGTTTATACATTTAATTCCAAAACGCTATATATCAATTTTCATACTTGTTAATAAATTCGCTTTTTTTGTTTAAAGAACTTCTAAAACAGATTGGTGTGTTTTTTAAGTATCTAATTATGGCATGGGGTTGTTTATCGACAGACATGTATTTGTTTGAAACCTACCACTAGATAGTTTCATTTCAGAGATAAACAATCACATTTCAATTTATATCCACCTCACTTCTTTTGTGACTATGGGGCAGTATTTTCATTTTTGGAAAAAAACGTTCCCGTAGTAAATGGGATATTTTGTCAGGACAAGATGCTAGAATATGCATATAATTGACAGCTTAGGATAGAAAACACTCTAAAGTTTCCAAAACTGTAAAAATATTGTCTGTGAGATAACAGAACTGATGTTGCAGGCAAAAGCCTGAGAAAAATCTAATCCGGAAGTGACTCATCTTTTGAAAGCTCTGCGTTCCAATGAGTCCCTATTGAGCAGATTACTCTTTCTCCATATTCACGAAGGTGTCTACAGCATTGTGACGTAGTTTTACGCATTTATGTTGAAGAATACCCGTAGGCGGCTACATTGCGCAAGTGGTCACCTGATGGCTCCCAGAGAGATTATCGCGTAAAATACAGAAGTAGCCATTACTCCAATCGGTCCTACTGAAAAACTAATTGTCCCGATGGATATATTATCGAATAGATATTTGAAAAACACCTTGAGGATTGATTATAAACAACGTTTGCCATGTTTCTGTCGATATTATGGAGCTAATTTGGAATATTTTTCGGCGTTTTTGTGACTGCAATTTCCGGGCGATTTCTCAGCCAAACGTGAAGAACAAACGGAGCTATTTCGGCTACAAAAATAATCTAGATAGCAAAGGAACATTTGCTATCTAACTGGGAGTCTCGTGAGTGAAAACATCCGAAGCTCATCAAAGGTAAACGATTTTCTGATTTCCGTGACCAAGTTACCTGCTGCTAGCTGGACAAAATGCTATGCTAGGCTATCGATAAACTTACACAAATGCTTGTCTAGCTTTGGCTGTAAAGCATATTTTCAAAATCTGAGATGACAGGGTGATTAACAAAAGGCTAAGCTGTGTCTCAATATATTTCACTTGTGATTTTCATGAATAGGAATATTTTCTAGGAATATTTATGTCCGTTGCGTTATGCTAATTAGTGTCAGTCAATGATTACGCTCCCTCATGCGGGATGAGGAGTCACTAGAGGTTAAAGAAAAAAGTAGTACTGCAAGGTTTTACACAGTCAAATGTGACAAATAATACAATTTGTAATAAAGAACTGTACAAATGATACATTTATTTTTTATAACAATATGTTAACAAATATATAGTCAAGAGATGTAGGCAGTGGGTTGTGGAGGTGTGCTGTCCCTTCACTTTAGGAGACAAGAGGGAGAGAGAGGGGTGAAGGAGAGGGCTGGTGATAAAAAAAAAGTATTGGGCTAGAGTGGCAGTGTGAACGAGGGGAATGATTGGTTTATTTTAGGGATGCATGATATTTCGGTGAACATATTGGAATCGGACGATATTAGCTAAAAATGCCAACATCGGTATCGACCGATGTCTATTTTAACGCCGATGTGCAAAACCGATGTCAAAGCTGACGTGCATACCTATATAACGTAGGTACATGGCGTAATGACGCCACGTAAAACGTTGCCCTACACGTGCAACACAGCATTCATAACCTAGCCCACAATGTCTGCTGTGTGGATCGAGCAGTCAACAAATCGAATTTCATTTGAAAGAACATTTCAGCGAGACAACTCAAAGACGAAATCCGTTAAAGCCAAGATAATGGAATTTATTGCCCTTGACAATCAACTGTTCTCTGTCGTGGGTGATGTTGGCTTTCACCGACTGGACGAGCACCGGTACACACTAGCAAGTGCGCTATTTGTCAGATGTTGACCTACCGGAGTTACACAGTAGTAGCATCACTGCTATTAGCTTCAAGATATACATACTATGGAACGCCGTTTGGGTCTTTGCGTGTCAAAAAAGATACAGTAGCACTGTCAAAGCTATGCAAACAAGCAAACACCGTCCATGAACGATGTGTTTACAATACCGCATTGGTAATAAAGCATCATTTGTTCAACCGCAACTTCTGGGGTAACTAGCTAGCACCAATACAACCATTCTGAAAACTGACCAGTAGAACCTGCAGTCATTTTCATTATTCTTACCAATGATTTAGGAATCCGTGTGAGTAAGTATTAGCTAGGTTGCCACTTGTTGTTCGCCTATTGAAATTGAACTTCAGTTCCTGTAAATAACTAGCTAGCCAGCTACTTAACTCTGTTGCCCAAAGATAACGTTACAACCAGCCAGCTAGCTTAATCTGGCTAGTAAGGCTCGACTGGCATACTTTTATTAAAGTCCACTATTGTGGCTAATCCTTATTGTGGCTAGCTTCACATAGATGAGTCCGACCACCATTAATCAAATAAAAACTGTCTTTTAAATTAGGGTTATTTTAGATGATGACACCTAGTTATATAGTTAGCTAGCTAACTATAGCTACTGAAACAGATGTCCTTTTGCTATGTTTTTGGGGAAGAACATTGTTTGCATCCATGAGCTAACTAGCTTTAAAAAAAATGTCCAGCACTGTGGGTGCGCGAGACAACTTTACCAGCATCAATGAATCATTGTAACATAAAATACAAGTGATAGTGTAATCAATGTGTAATAACTACATAAAAAATGAATGAATGCATTAAATTATTATGTGCCGTGCAGTCATATTCAGGCCCTGATTGGTCAACAAGCTTATTTGACACGACAAATAGGGTTATCTACTGGTCATTGTTTTCTTTTTTGACAAGCAAAGACCCAAACGGCGTTCCATAGAAATCCTGGTTGAGAATGAAACGACTGAACAAATGAACAACGAAACAGCACAGTAAGTAAGTGAAAGAAATAGGTTTTGATGATGTTTTACTGGTAATGGGGACATACGTAAATGCCACCAAAATAACTTTTTGGTCATTGTGGTGTGTGTGTAACCTTTATTTAACTAGGCAAGTCAGTTAATAACAAATTATTATTTACAATGACGGCCTACCCTAGACGACGCTGGGCCAATTGTGCGCCGCCCTATGGGACTCCCAAACACAGCGGGATGTGATACAGCCTGGATTCGAACCAGGGACTGTAGTGACGCCTCTTGCACGGAGATGCCATGCCTTAGACAGCTGTGTCCGTGTGTGTGTTACCTGTTTAACTGTACTAGAATGATTAAAAGGCCGCAAAATGTTTTAATATCGGTTATCGGTATATATTTTTTTGTTGGAAAGGAAAATATCGGATATCAGTATCGGCCAAGAATGTCATATCGGTGCATCACTAGTTTTAATCTTATCCTGGGTAAAGTACGTATGTAGCTAGCTAGTTCTGCTCCTCCGTGGTATGAATCACCTGGTACACATAAACCCCCCCAGCCCCCAGGGCTACTGCCATATGCAAACTTTTATTGCGTGGGTCGGATGAGTACACAAGGAGAAATGAGAGGCATTTCTCTTCAAACTTCAGCAACACTCCTGTAGTATATGATAGATACTGTGGCATCACTGTGACAGGCAGAGGGAAGCGTTTACTAAGATTGTTATTTTATCTGTCAAATCATACTAGATAATACATATTAGCTGCATTAGTTGTCTCTGATATCTCTAATAGCATTGCTCTGATAGAACAATCAAGAAGATTTCTTTCCCCATGATGGCATTAGTGTACAGCTCAACAGCTCATTGAAACACAAACAAAACCAGTCACTGAAACACACACCGGAGAAGCCAGTCACTGAAACACAGCAGAGAAGCCAGTCACTGTAAAATACTTGGGGATACAGTGAATTATGTTGATTACAATCTGATGGCATAATAATTTTTGACTCAACAAGTCATTATTTCCTGTGAATATAACCGGTAGAGAAGAATTTACCACTATTGCAGGAGGTAATGGTTTGCTGAGACTCTGTTACAAACCGCTTTGCCGCTAGCATTATCCCGAGCCCGGTTATTGTCAAGCGGCTATTTAAAGCCTGATATGAATTACAGTCCATCTCACAAAAATAGAAGTCATTCAAAAATCAAGGTGAATACAAATAAGGATGAATTACATTGGTTTACCAATGGCAGGGACCAACACAGAGCAGAGGTGATTTGTAAAGGCATTTCGCAAATGTCACTACAAATCCTCTCTAAAGGCACCAATAGTGTTCAAATTATAGGGCATATTTTCTGGACGTATCAGGACTTGCTGTAGTGTGTGTGTGCTGGTGTTGTTGTGACTGATAAAGATGACATGAAAGCTGAGAGATATCTTCTATTGAGAAAGTAATTAACCTACTAGACCTCCACAGCTTCAGGACACAACAGACGATCACACTACCACACACACACCTTAATGGATGAACAGCTCCAATGGAATGCATCCATTAGAGAGAGAGACTGTGGATGGAAATGTGGTTTATGCTAGTAAAGTCATACTGTATAAATTTTTTTTATCATGATAGCTGTGATGGAAACTTTCGGTACAATTTTATAAACGGTGACAGATAATATGTTCGTTCGACATAGTGGGATCTGTCGTTCCGCCCTTGAACAAGGCAGTTAACCCACTATTACCCGGTAGGCTGTCATTGTAAATAAGAATTTGTTCTTAACTGACTTGGCTAGTTAAATAAAGGTTAAATAAATAGTGTAGGGTCACATAACTTGTTACTGATGACATTTCTGATTATTTCTCAGTGTTTTATAATGAGTTGCTTATTAGGCTATGCACTGAGTATACAAAACAATGACCTTTATAGAATGGAGCAGCATAAACAGACTCAAATCTGCTCTTTCCATGACAGGCTGACTAGGTGCATCCAGGTGAAAGCTATGATCCCTTATAGATGTCACCTGTTAAATCCACTTCAAATCAGTGTAGATGAAGGGGAGGAGACAGGTTAATATTAGGAAGGTGTTCCTAATGTTTGGTATACTCAGTGTATATCCATGTGTGCCCTATGCTGCCCCCCATCTCTGATTCTCTGCTGGGCGTACAACATCAAGTGTGCCTAAAAGGCCACATTATGGTTATGAATGTCACGCCCTGGTCTTAGTATTTTGTGTTTATATATTTATTTGGTCAGGCCAGGGTGTGACATGGGTTTATTTTGTGTTGTGTTTATATTATGGGTTTTTTTCGTAGGTTTTGGGATTGTGGCTTAGTGGGGTGTTCTAGCAAAGTCTATGGTTGCCTGAGGCGGTTCTCAATCAGAGGCAGGTGATTCTCGTTGTCTTTGATTGGGAACCATATTTAGGCAGCCATATTCTTTGAGTGTTTCCTGGGTGATTGTTCCTGTCTCTGTGTTTGTGTCACCAGATAGGCTGTATAGGTTTTCATGTTCCGTTTGTTGTTTTGTATTGATCTTGTTTTGTCTTCATTAAACATGTATCGAATTAACCACGCTGCATTTTGGTCCGACTCTCCTTCGACGGAAGAAAGCAGTTACAATGAATGTGTTTCTTCCTGTCATTTAGACAATGACTAGCCCAGTTAGCTCTAGTGTATGCTAACTTGCTACCTAGAAACTTCACTAACAGTAAATGCTATTTTACACAGAATTCTACATTTTTAAGAGAGAGCTTTTCAATTGGCATTTCTCCCCCTGTTTTCAGTCACAGGTGGGGACTGGATTAGGTGCGAGCAGTGGAGGTGGTGGGCTCATTTTACTGGGGATAACTTTATGTGACCTACAGGGACAAATTAGAATTGTGCAATAGCAGAGCATAAGAGAGTTGCCACATCAATGTTACACTGAGTTTACATGTTCTCAAGCTATCCACTTTGTTTTAATGATTATTAAGGGTATGGGGGAGGGTCACTTGTTTTTCTTCAAGAGTTCAGGGAGGGTTTAGGTAAAAATAGATTTTGCTGAAGGGCCATCCATTTTCATTTCAGAGAGTTCAGATTTTCTCCATGTAACCGTTATTATAAATAACGTTCACCCCCTAACCACTTAATCATTAAGAAAGAGCTTGTGAATAATGGATGGCCGTTAGATTTACGGCCCATCGGCGCCCCGCCTGTTCCATTTGTCACCCACACTGATCCTGCCCTCTGCCACACCATAATTACTCCCTGATTTGACAACCAAACATAAATAAAGATACCACCCACATGCATTATTAATTAATGATAAATAGATTAGTACATTCTTTGTCTCCTGGTAGCTCATTTTCTCCTCGGACGCAATCAGATATCTCCCTCCCACCGCAGAGGAAATTAAAAAAAGAGATGAACTGGCCTGTCATAATCAAAATGGTGCTCCTGGCGTGAACGTTTTTAATTACAATGGGAGGATGTGGGATTTCCTTCATCCTGCCCTTTTCCCCACATCGCAATCCTGCATCGCTGTGTTCCTAGTTGGAGGAGATCCATTTCCATGGTCGGTGGCACAGGAATAAACATGCTTCCAGTTAACCTGCTTAGTCTGGGGCTGGAGGTTTAATCAGGGGCTTCTGGGACAGAGATGGGCTCTGCTCTCATATGGAGAACAGAGTGGACCTCTTTGAATCTATTCAGCATATTATAGCTTAGCATAGAACAGCACAGCACAGGAGCGCTTAGCATAAACAGCACAGCACAGGAGCGCTTAGCATAAACAGCACAGCACGTCTGCCTAACTGTTAACTCCTCTGTGGAGCATTGGCTAAGAATAGCTCTAACCACATGCAAAGAAGAGACTAAAAACCATTAGACAAGGATACATGTTGGTTATCACAATTATACAATACATGTTTATTGGGTTGCTATGTATATGTCTCTGTAAATAGGCAGCCAGTGAACAGCATATTATGATGAGCAGTATGCTGATGTTGGTTACTGTATTTGGCAGTAGTAACAAAGACTTTATAATCCTTCCAAAATAGTAGACGTGATTGTGTTACTTTTCTCCCCGTTACATGACCCGCTCCTCAATAATTCAGGAGCTTTATAAGGCATTGATGAAAATGTAGTGTTTTTCTGGGTTAAAGAGGCATTTAAGCGGCTCCTGTGCTGCACAATAATTGGTCTTATTACTTCATCAAATGATTTCATCTTGTTTCCTCATGTAAAAAGTATATGGGTCTGGGGTTAGTCTAAAGTGTGGCTTTTTGCAGAGCTAAAGACACAGAGCTAATCTCAGGCTATAGAGCTAAAGACACAGAGCTGATCTCAGGCTATAGAGATAAAGACACAGAGCTGATCTCAGGCTATAGAGATAAAGACACAGAGCTGATCTCAGGCTATAGAGCTAAAGACACAGAGCTAATCTCAGGCTATAGAGATAAAGACACAGAGCTGATCTCAGGCTATAGAGATAAAGACACAGAGCTGATCTCAGGCTATAGAGCTAAAGACACAGAGCTGATCTCAGGCTATAGAGCTAAAGACACAGAGCTGATCTCAGGCTAGAGCTAAAGACAAAGAGCTGATCTCAGGCTATAGAGCTAAAGACAAAGAGCTGATCTCAGGCTATAGAGCTAAAGACACAGAGCTGATCTCAGGCTATAGAGATAAAGACAAAGAGCTGATCTCAGGCTATAGAGATAAAGACACAGAGCTGATCTCAGGCTATAGAGCTAAAGACACATAGCTGATCTCAGGCTATAGAGCTAAAGACACAGAGCTGATCTCAGGCTATAGAGCTAAAGACAGAGCTGATCTCAGGCTATAGAGCTAAAGACACAGAGCTGATCTCAGGCTATAGAGATAAAGACACAGAGCTGATCTCAGGCTATAGAGCTAAAGACACATAGCTGATCTCAGGCTATAGAGCTAAAGACAGAGCTGATCTCAGGCTATAGCGCTAAAGACACAGAGTTGTGTATAGGAACACAGGCTATTTGAAGATCAAACTAGGCTTTAGCTTCTAGATACACACATCTTAACAGGAGGAAAGCTCTCTTCATATCGAGCTGTGAAGTCTGATAAGAAAATATCTACTCTTCCCACACTGTGCTTATCTACCCAGCCATTCCCACTACAATTCACCCATGCGCCTTTACATTCTTATCTCGTCCTATGTATTATAACGAAGGAATGCTTTATAGATTATTTAACCAACATGCTATGGTTGATATATAGGACTGACATCCACAACAACAGCCATTCAACTGAACCGGAGGCCAGAACTACCTCCCTGACAGAATACGCAGGCTACTGTACAAACCAAAGACTGGTATGCTTAGTGTGAAAACTCCCTAGTCTGGACAATGAGCCTGATCTCGAGGTGCAGTGTATCAGTGATAACTACTAACTACTGATGCACCGATGTGACATTTTTGGCCGATACAGATATTTTCCTTGCCTCCAAAAACAGCGATACAGATATTTAAAATTTTACCGGCCTTTTAACCAGTCTAATACAGTGAAATAGTTAAAACACACATGGACGCAGCGGTCTAAAGCACTGCATCTCAGTGCAAGAGGCATTACTGTAGTCCCTGGTTCGAATCCAGGCTGTATCATATCTGGCCATGATTGGGAGTCCCATAGGTCAGCATACAATTGGCCCAGTGTCATCCGGGCCGTCATCGTAAATAAAAATGTGTTCTTAACTGACTTGCCTAGTTAAATAAAGGTTACAGACACACACAACATTTATTTTGTTGCCATTTACGTATGTCCCCATTACCAGGAAAACATCATCAAAACCTATTTCTTTCACTTACTTACTGTGCTATTTCGTTGTTCATTGTTCAGCCGTTTCATTCTCAACCAGGATTTCTACGGAATGCTGTTTGGGTCTTTGCTTGTCAAAAAAGATACACGTCAAATAACACTATTTGACGTGTCAAATAAGTCTGGTGGCCAATCAGGACCTGAATATGACCGCATGTCACGTAATAATTTAAAGCGTTCATACATCATTTACGTAGTTATTACACTATGACTCATATTTTATATGTCACAATGATTCATTGACACGTATGCTATGATGCCTGTAAATGTGTCTCATGCACCTACGGTGCTGTTCATAAAAAAAAGCTAGTTAGTTCATGGATGCAAACAATGTTCTTCTCCAAAAACAAAGCAACGGGACATCTGTTTAAGTAGCTATATAGTTAGCTAGCTAACTATATAGCTAGGTGTCATCATCTAAAATAACCCTAATTTAGAAGAGTTCTTATTTGATTAATGGTGGTTGGAGCCATCTATGTGAAGCTAGCCACAATAAGGATTAGCCACAATAGTGGACTTTGTGGTTAGTTTTAAAAATGAAAGTATGTCATCATTTCAATATTAGTATTGATTTGCATCACTGTCAATGACATCTTTTATTTTGAAGGCAAACCACAAATTCCACTATTGTGCCTAATCCTTATTGTTGCTAGTTTTACAACACATAACCCGGTCCAGTCGAGTCGCACTAGTGGCAACCTAGCAAATACTTACTCATAAGGATTCCTAAATCATTGCTGAAAATAATGAAAATGACTGCAGTTTCTACTCGTCATTATTCTCAGGCTGGTTGTATTGGTGCTAGCTAGGTACCAAGCTAAAGCTAGCTACCCCAGAAGTTGCGGTTGAACAAGTAATGCTTTATTACCAACGTGGTATTGTAAACACATCGTTTGTGGCCGGTGTTTGCAGACTTTTTTGTACAGCTTTGACAGTGCTACTGTATCTTTTTTGACACTCAAAGACCAAAACGGCATTCCATAGTATGTATATTGTGAAGCTAATAGCAATGACGCTATTACTGTGTAACTCCGGTAGGGCAACATCTGAAAAATAGCGCACTTGGTAGTGTGTACCAGTGCTCGACCAGTCGGCGAAAGCCAACATCAACCATGACAGAGAACGGTTGATTGTCAAGGGGAATGAATTTCATTATCGTGGCTATAATGGATTGAGTTGTCTCCCTGAAATTGACTTACTCTTTAAAATGACTGCTCGACTTGTTGACTGCTCGATCCACACAGCAGACATTGTGGGCTAGGTTAGGAATGCTGTACTGCACGTGTAGTGCAAAATTTTAAATGCCGTCATTACGTCATATACCTACGTTATATAGGTATGCACGGTTGTGGCATGGAATCTGCATGGAGCCTTCACCGTGCGCTGCCACTTTAAGAGCGCATGAGCAGTAAGGAAGGAGGAAATAAAGACAGCTCTTCCAGCTCTTTGGGGAGGAGCTCTTGGGTGGCACGACAGTTTGATTGTGCTGTAGAAGTTTTGTTTGTTTTCAGCGTGTGTAGTTTATAAAGTATTTAACTCAATCATCGGTGTAATCGCTCTAGGTTGTGGTGGTTTTCGTTTGGGGCCGCGCCCGTTATGGATCGCATGGATTAGTAACAACATTTTTGCGAAGCTTTAACATACAATCCATCGGACAGTCAGACAGTACACCAGCACACATGAAGACCACAGCTAAGATCTCTCTTGTTCTCATTCTCTCTTTCTCTTCCCTCTGTCATCCCAGTGCTTCACCCTGCAACAGACTCTCTATTTTTCAAATGCACTTCCCAGAAGTATTTGGGTGGACATTTTAGTTAAAAGGGAGGTTGCTTGCAAGTTGTGTATTGTTATTTGAACTGTATTGAGGTGGGGTGTACTAATGACATATGGCTGAGAAGATTGTGGACATTTTTAAGGCCTTTTGTGTCTATGAACACCCCCCACATTCATACCCTCTGCACTCCTCCACTGGAAGATAATACAGATTACTGCAAATCCTCTGTTGATGACTGGGTTCTTTCTTGTATGAAGTTGCTGTTAAATTGCTCTGCCATTATTATTATTATTATTATTATTATTGTATGAGGTATTCTTGTTTGGGTTACCCCTGTGCTGTGATGTGGGTTTTATAGGGTGTGTATTCTCTTTTCTCTCCACTGGCTATCTGGTAAACAGGCTACACTCTAGGCAGTCTCTTCTGCTGATGTGTGTGGGTCTGGTAGTGGTACTCTATTCTACTCTTTTCCTTTCGGCATGGTTAATACCTGCCTGGTGCCCAAACAAAATCTTTCTTTACCCCTCTCTAATAAATACCGCTACACGGTAGCTGTGACATCGGTTTTTAACGTCGGAGTTAAACTAGACATCAGGCCATAACCGATGTTGGCATTTTTAGCTAATATCGTACGATTCCAATATGCTCACCGCATACATTGTGCATCCCTACTACTAACCACATGCAAACCCAGCAGCACACACAGAGAGTGAAGAACACTTGCTTCCAACCTGTACATTTTCTCAGATTTGATATCATTACTTCTCACTGAGTGTGCTGCATGGTGTAATAAAATAGATAATTGTGCTGGAAGCCTTCTAGACAGAGACAGACCGACATGAGAATGGACAAGAGATAAAGACTGTGCTTTAACTACACTTCTTTTCTCCCTAGTTATCTGCATCA
Organism: Oncorhynchus tshawytscha; assembly: GCF_018296145.1. Lineage (NCBI taxonomy): Eukaryota > Metazoa > Chordata > Actinopteri > Salmoniformes > Salmonidae > Oncorhynchus > Oncorhynchus tshawytscha. The sequence continues at coordinate 46,056,423 of NC_056435.1, read as the reverse complement.
AAACAGAGCAGAAACATCCCTGAAACACGTCAACGACATGACACACATCCATTAGCTAGGAAAGCTAGGGGAAAAAAAACACACATCCAGCACACTGGTGATCTTGGATGCTCCACTAACAATGTAATGGATCTCACACCAACACCAACGTTTCAGTGAAAATACTTTTATCAGAGCATCCATTAGCTGCTATTGCAACAGATGATAAAAACTATCCCTACTACTGGAGAGAGAGTGAAGGTTTTGAGGATGGAGCATTTGGACACAGAGCACCACACTTGAAAACTGCAAAATTAATTAGCAAGCAATTGCTTACAATGAAGGCAGATTATCATGAGAGCCTCAGCCTCCTCCTGGATCGATGGTGAAATCCCTGACTAATTAATTCAAACAGACCAAGACAAGACAAAGAAACCCAGAGATAGAAAAGCGGCGCAGCGGAGACAAAAAATGGAGCGAGCAAAAATTGATTGAGCAACCGTAGTCAATTGGTATACAAGGACAAGGTTCAACTCCCTCAATACAAACTGCCTAATTAGATTTTCTGCCCTCGAAAGCAAACATTTTTAAGGAAAGAGTTAGCGTCGTTAAGGATAATTAGTTGAATTGGGAAGTTCATTAAGTGTTGGTGTGACTGGAGGTAAGACAGGGAAAATTAGGAGGAGAAAGAGTGTGACAGAGAGAGAGAGAGAAGGGAGGATCTCGTCGGGGTTTGTCGTGACTTTGCTCTCTCTGGCAGCTGCTCTGAGAGTAGACAGCCTCCCTCTTCATAGACACTATAGGAGTGAAGGAAACACAGGTACTGTAACACCACCCTTGGAGCATTCAAGCCACAGAAACTGTTAGCCCTAGAAGCAGTAGAGGTTGCCTATTCAACATGTATCAATAACTGTAGAGCACTGTGCAGTACAGTACATAGGCCTTACACAAACCACTGGTAATAAACTGAAAAGCAACACTACTTCTGAGTCTTTAAGACACATTTCTCCCTCTTTCAATCACTTAGGCTAGACGCCAATACAGAAGCAGCCTTTTCATTTCCAGATGTGTGATGGTGGCCTTGTTTGTCCTTCACACAGGGGAGAGTGTTTCAAAAGGTCTCTGTGATAGGCTCATCATTCATTCTGCTCATTTTCATCTGCCATCTCTCTATCCTCTCTGTGACTAGCCCAGTGACAGCAACAGAGAGAGGGAGGAAAGGAGAGAGGCGAGAGGAGGGAAAGCGGAGCAGCAGGTCACGTCTCTCAGGGGGGTCTATAGGGCCAGAACACATCACAAATGTTCACAGCTCTGACTGGAGATCTGCTATAAAGTTTAGCTGGACATTCAAACACTGGAGCAATACAGCAGGAATGTACAACAGTAACACTCAATAAATAAACCTACTGTAGCATGTAGAGGTCTTTGAACTGAATGACTGTGCACGTCAGGAACATATAGTTCTTTGAAAGTAAAGTGCTCTAGTTTTTCAGATAAAGAAAACTGTGCAGGGTCTTCAGTACACAAGCAGCAGAGTGGAAACTCAAGAACAATACTGTTATCAGAGTAAAAGACTATGAAATGAATCCCATAGAGTTTATATTTGCTCAGCCTTGAGTGAAGGATCACCTTCTCATTCTCCCTGATCCATCTGTAGAGAACCCATTATATCCTCCTAAAGCTCTTCAGTCCCTCCCTCACATCTAATCTCCTTATTGGCTAATGAGATGTCGCCAAAGCCCACTTTTCCCTCTGTCCAAAAGAAGGTTAGGGGTCATATATGGATTGTGAAGAGGAGCTGCTGCAATACGACTACAAACAAATACAAAATCTGTCATCCTCTCAGCTAAGGCGTGGAGAAGAGTTTATCATTCCAAATGTTAGCCAGATAGAAGACATGACAAAGATGAATGCACAAATCAAAACAAGTGAAATTGGGTTTAATGGACTGCATTCTATAAATGCCCGTTCAGATAGAAAGCAGAATTTGTAACAGGTGAAAAACTTAAAGTTGTCACACAATGTGTAAATCCCTCTCTACTCCATCTCTGTCCCACTTTCTCTATCCTAAAGTTTTTCAAAAGAATCTCTTCATGATTCCAACTGGGTAATTATATATAGAATGATTATTAGCATTAAAAGAAGTTGATTCTCAGTGTATCGTCTGCTCATTCACTGAGCTGGGGAGGTTTGGGTTCCCAGGACACTTGCTGTTAGATATGTGGTGGAGATGGGCTGTTCCTGTTCTAGTGGAGCTGCCAGAACAGTGTGTGTGTGAGGTAGATATCAAGGAGACAAAACACAACAAAATACAGTAGTCCGAGACAATCAAAGACCACTAGACCAGACATGGCTTTCACTAAAGAAGTACACATGCTTCTGAAGACCCTGCTGCCGTGCTAGTGGGGCAGTAGTTACAAGTTCAAGTTTTATTAGTCATATGTACAGGATACACATGGTATACACCGTCCAATGAAATGCTTACTTGCAGGTTAATTCTCGACAATGCAACAATAAGAAATAACAAAAGATAAGAATACGAACATAAAGTAAATGACTCAGTAGAATAGAATAAACATTTTAGCATAAGTATAATACAGGAAGGCACAACTTGTAGTCCAATATTTACATGTGTTTTGGGTTTGGTGAAGGGGGGAGTGGGGGGGGGGGCAAGTGTTTAAATTGTGCTGCATTTAGCAATCCTAATAAGAGTCTGGTAGCAGCAGATGTGATGTGTATGTGTGCATCTGTGCTAACGTGGAAAGAATCAGAGCAGGTGGTCAGTCCAGTTCAAGTGTTCAACAGTCTGATGGCTTGTAGATAGAAACTGTCTCAGCCAGTTGGTTTCAGACCATCTGCACGACGGTAAGGGAGTGGAACAGCTTGTGGTTGGGGTGTGTGGGGTCCTTGATGATGCTGCAGGTCATCCTCAGGCAGCGTTTAGAGTAGATGTCCTGGATGGGTGTGAACATAGTCCCAGTGATGCACTGGGCTGTCTTCACCACCAGCTGGAGGGCCTTGCGGTCGTGGATGGCGCAATTCCCGTTTCAGGCCATGATGCAAACGGTCAGGACACTCTCAATGGTGCAGCGGTAGCATTTGGAGAAGACCCGGGGTGGAGGTGTTGTTGTGTTGTTGCCAATCCTCACAGCCAACGATCCGCACGTCAGGAAGTCCAGGATCCAGTTGCAGAAGGTGGTGTACAGACACTCCCCAGCAAATGAGAGCTGGCTAATAAGCAGTTTGTGAATAACAGGAGGGAGATAGGAGAGAGCAGGGCCATCACCGTCCCACATTCACAGTGACCGAGTGCAGCCTAGTTAGGCCCCAAAATGTGGACAAGTGGCTGCTCATTACAGTCCACACAGGAGCACACACACAGAGCAGATCAGTCTATTTATAGCTGGTCCCTGGGCAGACAGAGGAAAATTAATACAAATGCAAGGCAGGGTGACAATTGCTGACAATTGTCCCTTGAGTCCCCTCTCTCCCCTGGCCTATTTACGCCCTCAGTACCATTAGAAAGCCAGAGTCCTTCTTGCTTATAACCCATCCACTCCCTCCTTCTCCCGCTCACTTTCTTCTCTCTCAGTGGGGACGGACAAAAACTCTTTGACACCTCTATAGAGGTGTTCAATTGTGACTGTTCCTGCCGGTCACACACTTCCTCAGCACCGGTCACACACTTCCTCAGCACAGAGTATTTCTGTCCTCCTTGTGTTGCCTCTATTTTCCACATTCTTCCAGACAAGCCCAGACAGTCACAGGGAGGACATCTGCTATCTGTGTCCTCCACCCCCGTGTGGCCAACAGCAGCCAGGCAGAGAGGCATGGAGCTGGGCATCAGGCTATGGTTTGGCTAGAGGAGGGTGGAGGATGGAGGTTGGCTGTTGGGTTCAACCTCTAGTTGCACCCAGCGATCGATAAGCAGGAAGACTTGATGAGCTGTAGTGACTGTCAGCAGCCGCTGTGGTCCTCCCAGCTCCCCCAGAATCGATGAGGCGGGCTGGGGGGAGAGGAGAGGCAATCAGGCCTGTTGCACTGACCATGGATTATTCCTCTGCTTCTCATCTCTTACTCTTGTCTAGGGATCAGCTCGACACTTCTTTACTCCAAACACAATTCAGATCCAGCTAATAACAAGGCACTTAACAGAGAGACAATAACAACAGGAGTTTTTCTGTGCTGAGCCCAAACCTGGTCTCACTCCAATGACTCTACTGACTGACAAACCAATGACAAATTGTAGGTTCAGAACAAAACACACAGTGGGGCAAATTAGACATTTTGATTCTCAATAAGAGCAGGTGTGTGTGTGTGTGTGTGTAAGGAGACCATACACATGTATATGTTTAAAATGGGGTCCATATCTCATTTAAAACAAACAATAAAAATAAATACTAACCTCACCCTTGGCTGTAAGAAATCAGCACAGTGCACAAATTTAGCAAAAACACAGGCCATTTAGAATGCCATTAGAGTGATTTGGATTCAATTAGTCTTGGCCATTAAAGCTCCCTTAATCATGCAAGCATTGAATGAAAAACCAGAGATCCTCCAGAAATACATTAATATAAATGGGGAATACTTCTCAAATTGCCAACCCAATTCCCAGTTTGATTGATTTGATGTTAATCTGTGAGTAATATCAGACGTATTCACATTTTGTACTGAAATACAATTAGAGCGGACAATGATGGTGAAATGGGGCAGGGAGACTGGAGCAGAAGAGGTTTAATGAACAGGTTCAATATACAGTATGTCCTAGCCTTTATAGGTCTAATCCATACATGTCCTCTTCATCAGTTGGTTAAAGCTAGCAGCAGCAGTAGAGGTTAGGTAAAGGTAGAAAGCAGTCATTGGTGAAGGGACTCTGGCCTGATCTAGGAAGAGTTGAAATGTAGCCTCGGTAGGCAGGATATTCTACCAGCTCAGATGTATGAAGGAGGCATCCTCATAAAAGTGAGCTTGAGGAGAATCAACATAGTGGTACGGTATGGATGGATAAGTTAGCACATCTCTCCCAGGGTTTTTTTGTGGAGAGACAAAAACTAACACGAATTTCCACTCCCTATAAACTTCTGTTCTCTGAGAGACAGATTCCATGTATGTATGCATGTGCCTTCAGAAAGTATTCACACCACTCAACTTTTTCCACATTTTGTTGTGTTACAGCCTGAATTTAAAATGGATGAAATTGTCACGGGCCTACACACAATAACCTATAATGTCAAAGTGGAATTATGTTTTTAGAAATGTTTACAAATAAATAAAAATGTCAAGCTGAAATGTCTTGAGTCAATAAGTATTCAACCCCTTTACCATGGCAAGCCTAAATAAGTTCAGGAGTAGAAATGTGCTTAACAAGTCACATAACAAATTGCAGGGACTCACTCTGTGTGCAATAATAGTGTTTAACATGATTTTTGAACAACTTCCTCATCCCTGTACACCACATATACAATTGTCTGGAAAGTCCTTCAGTCGAGCAGAGCATTTCAAACAGATTCAACCACAAAGACAAGGCGTGTTTTCCAATGCCTCGCAAAGGGCACCGATTGGTAGATGGGTAAAAATAAAAAGATTGAAAATGTATATCCGTTTGAGCATGGTGAAATTATTAATTACACTTTGGACGGTGTATCAATACACCCAGTCACTACAAAGATACAGGTGTCCTTCCTAACTCAGTTGCCAGAAAGGAAGGAAACTGCTCAGGGATTTCACCATGAGGCCAATGGTGACTTGATAACAGTTACTGAGTTTAATGGCTGCGATAGGAGAAAACTGAGGATGGATCAACAACATTGTAGTTACTCTACAATACTAACCTAAATGAGAGTGAAAAGAATGTAGATTGTAGAGAAAAAACATATTCCAAAACATGTATCCTGTTTGCACTAAGGCACTAAAGGAAAACTGCAACGCGCACCAGCGACTCCTGTGGCGGGCCGGGTGCAGTGCGCGCTAACCAAGGTTGCCAGGTGCACCGTGTTTCCTCCGACACATTGGTGCGGCTGGCTTCCCGGGTTGGATGCGCGCTGTGTTAAGAAGCAGTGCGGCTTGGTTGGGTTGTGTATCGGAGGACGCATGACTTTCAACCTTCGTCTCTCCGGAGCCCGTACGGGAGTTGTAGCGATGAGATGAGATAGTAGCTACTAAACAATTGGATACCACAAAATTGGGGAGAAAATGGGGTAAAAATTTTTTTTAAATAAAGATTTTTAAAAAGAGATCCTGATTTGAGTCCCGGCTCTGTCTCAGCTGGCAACCAGGAGACCCATGGGCCAGCGCACAATTGGCCCAACGTCGTCTGGGTTAGGGGAGGATTTGGCTGGCAGGGATGTCCTTGTCACATCACGCTCTAGCGACACCGGGCGTGGCTCTGCTTGTGATTGTATTGGGGACAGCTTTGGTGTCCTGCATCCCATTTCTTCTTCTTCCTCCTCCACTTCCTTCTCCTCTTGTCATCTCTTCTCCAGACTGTCTGGGACTGAAACTTGGGATAAGGAGCAGTGGGTCTCCTAGAAACCTCGAAGAGGCTATGAATGAAACTCTGCTCCATATATCCAGAAGGAGCAGCAGGGTAAATACATGGATTTACATTGTGGCTCTAGAAGCCAATGTTCCCAATCGAGAAGGATGAAATGTGACGTTGACCCTCTGGGTGCTACAGACAGCAGAGATCAACCATCTCAGAGAGAAGAAAGCTAAAGCGACAACAACAGGAAACATCGACTGACTCACAAAGGAATCACACATATTTAGAAGGTACCAAATACACACATTTTCCCCAGCAACACCCCCAGGTCCTCGCCCCTGCCATCCAACCACTGTGATGGAGTGAGGGAGGATGTTGCTGTGTCCAGCCCTCACAGAGACTCCTGGTGCTGGGGAAAGAGACACCTCCCAACCACAGGGCTATATGGCCATGGTTGAGGCCCAGATGAGCCACCCACTACTAAAGAACATAGCTAATGGTTAGAATTAACAGGCCCTTCTGCTGACAGAGTGCCTAATCTCCTTGTCCCTTCACTGCTCCTCACCCCCACTTCCCTGTTCCTGTTCAGCCTATAATGACTGTGATTGTGGGAAAGAGAGGCAATGAGGGAGAAAGAGAAACTCTGAGATAAGGCAAGAAATACAGAGAGTAATAAAGAGAGAACAGAGGGATAGAAAAAGGAAGATCGAGAGAGGTTGACAGAAAGAGAAGGAGAGAGATAATATGAAGAGATGAGGAGATGAGACAGCGAACGAGAGAGTTTCTATAACACACTCTAGGGTCCACTAGAGTCTTCAGTACAGTACATTATGTGATGATAATTGGAAGGTGAAAGATGGATTCTATCCAAGTGTGGGCGTGGGTCCCATGGCCCCTGTACATGAGTAGGTTCAACCTTGGCCTTCTCTTATTATTCTACTAAGAAAAGTTCTGAGCCTCTACAGCTAATGTAGCTAACACTCCTAACAACATCCCTGCCCCAGCCTTACCACACTCATTTTAGGAGGTTGTCACCAATGCAATGCTGGGCATGGCTGCGAAAAAGGAAACGAGTTGCCTTAAGAGTGATGATAAGCATGTTCAACTTCACTGCCAGTCAGATACCTTGGTCAAAGTCAGGTGAGAGTTTCCCTCTGAAATACATCTAGATACTGTCCAACAGTTAGCTATAGAGTCGTCCCTCTAAAGTACATATCACCGGGTCCCAGAGGGCACTTAAATCTGACCTTCTGCCTTTATAAAGCCCCATTTCAGTCTGGCCATACCTCACTGGCTCCAAATGACTCTGAATAGCATAGAAATCCTCATCAGATAAAGCCTGTGATGGTCTGTTAAAGAAAGTCCTTCCATTAGCCTGCCATCCCTACCTAGAAGATGAGTAGCCTATTTATGGACATCAGGCCAAACTGTCCGTCAGTCAGTCTAACTCCTGACACAAAGACTGAGATCTCTGATAGAGGAAATCATTATGGTCTGTCCTTGGGGATAACCCTCTAACAGCCCTCATCAGTCTCCCAGGCTCTTTAGAACTCAGCATCCATCTTCTTTTAACTACCTAGTGGGTTTTTTCAAAACCTCCCCACATAACGAAAACCAACCGGTGCTTTGTATTAAGAGTACAATGGTACGGCTCTCCTTCAAATTCAACTGTGACTTTCTGAAAGGATATGGAGAGGTTTCAAAACAGAATTTCTTATTCATATGGTAATTATGCTGCAGTACACAATGATAATTGTCCTTGGTAACAACGGGCACCTCTTGACACCTGGGGACTTTTTATAAGCGAAGCCCCCGAGGGGGAATTAACACAAATGCCAGCCACAGCGACACAAGGGGAGTTTGCATTACTTTGTTTCTGTAGTGGTTGTTATTATCTAAAGTGCTGTATTGTTGTGCTCAGGCAGAGATTTTTTTGTTCTTTTTTTTTCTCCACTTGTCCGCGTTTCATGTTGCAAGTTTTGGACAGTTTGCCAACAAATGACTAATTGGGTCGCAGGCTCCCTGAGGAAAGTGTGGAGCACTGTGTCAGCAAAGAAGACTGTTTAGGAAAAAAACACACCAGCCTCTGTTTGTAACAAAATGTAGATATCTCTCCCTCTCTCTCCATGTGAGAGAGCCTGACTTACAGTGAGGGAAAAAAATAATTTTATCCCCTGCTGATTTTGTACATTTGCCCACTGACAAAGAAATGATCAGTCTATAATTTTAATGGTAGGTTTATTTGAACAATGAGAGACAGAAAAAACACGTCAAAAATTTTATAAATTGATTTGCATTTTAATGAGGGAAATAAGTATTTGACCCCCTCTCAAATCAGAAATATTTCTGGCTCCCAGGTGTCTTTTATACAGGTAACGAGCTGAGATTAGGAGCACACTCTTAAAGGGAGTGCTCCTAATCTCAGTTTGTTACCTGTATAAAAGACACCTGTCCACAGAAGCAATAAATCAATCTGATTCCAAACTCTCCACCATGGCCAAGACCAAAGAGATTTCCAAGGATGTCAGGGACATGATTGTAGACCTACACAAGGCTGGAATGGGCTACAAGACCATCGCCAAGCAGCTTGGTGAGAAGGTGACAACAGTTGGTGCGATTACTTGCAAATGGAAGAAACAGAAAATAACTGTCAATTTCACTCGGCCTGGGGCTCCATGCAAGATCTCACCTCATGGAGTTGCAATGATCATGAGAACGGTGAGGAATCAGCCCAGAACTAGACGGGAGGATCTTGTCAATAATCTCAAGGCAGCTGGGACCATAGTCACCAAGAAAACAATTGGTAACACTCTACGCCGTGAAGGACTGAAATCCTGCAGCGCCCGCAAGGTCCCCCTGCTCAAGAAAGCACATATACATGCCCTTCTGAAGTTTACCAATGAACATCTGAATGATCCAGAGGACAACTGGGTGAAAGTGTTGTGGTAAGATGATACCAAAATGGAGCTCTTTGGCATCAACTCAACTCGATGTGTTTGGAAGAGGAGGAATGCTGCCTATGACCCCAAGAACACCATCCCCACCGTCAAACCTGGAGGTGGAAACATTATGTTTTGGGGGTGTTTTTCTGCTAACGGGACAGAAAAACTTCACTGCATCAAAGGGACGATGGACGGGGCCATGTACCGTCAAATCTTGGGTGAGAACCTCCTTCCCTCAGCCAGGGCACTGAAAATGGGTCGTGGATGGGTATTCCAGCATGACAATGACCCAAAACACACAGCCAATGCAACAAAGGAGTGGCTCAAGAAGAAGCACATTAAGGTCCTGGAGTGGCAAGGCCAGTCTCCAGACCTTAATCCTACAGAAAATCTGTGGAGGGAGCTGAAGGTTCGAGTTGCCAAACGTCAGCCTCGAAACCTTAATGACTTGGAGAAGATCTGCAAAGAGGAGTGGGACAAAATCCCTCCTGAGATGTGTGCAAACCTGGTGGCCAACTACAACGTCTGACCTCTGTGATTGCCAACAAAGGTTTTGCCACAAAGTACTAAGTCATGTTTTACAGAGGGGTCAAATACTTATTTCCCTCAATAAAATGCAAATCAATTTCTAACATTTTTGACATACATTTTTCTGGATTTTTGTTGTTGTTATTCTGGATTTTTGTCGTTGTTGTTCTGTCTCTCACTGTTCAAATAAACCTATCATTAAAATTATAGACGGATAATTTCTTTGTCTGTGGGCAAACATACAAAATCAGCAGTGGATCAAATACTTTTTTTCCCTCACTGTATAAGGGCAAACACTGCATGCCCTGGGGTCACAAGTGAAGATGCTGTCACAGAACACTACTAAAGTACACATACTTTAGATTCTGAGCCAGCAAGACTGGAGGTCCAACTCCAAACAGAGGGGAATCAATAGGAGTTGTCTCTCTCTAAGGGGAGGTGGACTATACAGTGTGTCAGGTAAATGTCTGGCTTGCCCACTCTGGTTGAGGTATCAAGTCTCCACTGAGCTAGGTAAATCTGCTTTTAGTTTTAATAGAAAAAACATTTCAATCTTAATGTTCTGGTGCCGTTCGGGCAGTTTAGAGTATTGATTGGGGAATTTGTGGAGGAATGTAACTGTTTTTCTGGGTGATTTGTGATATTTTACTTGTGCTTCTCATGACTGTATTTTTTTATTTTAATGTGTATACTGTATATACATATTTGTGTATAATCTGTATATTTGTGTTGTATTGTGAAGGGCACATTTGAAAAAGAGACCTACGTCTTAATGTCTTCCCTGGTAAAATAACAGTAAAATTAAATAAGACGACGGCTTCTCTGTTTAATAACTGCTAATCTTTCAATTGTGTCAATCAGACCAGCAAAAAGAGGTTTATGTGGTCATGATTGCAACGACCGGATGGCCTATCGCATTTGTCCTGAAAGCTAACCATTTCCAAATGTTTATGACAGGGATGCAGTACACTACCTTGGCACATAGAGAGGAGAGTGGGTTGTTATAGAATGCCCCTTTGGCCTGAGCCCAAACACAGGGGAGATGTGACTAAGCTATAGCTCCAGCCAGCTACAGTGAACTCCAGCACCAATTTTTCATCAGGACAACCAGGCAGGATCACACAGCCAGTAGAGATGTAGACTCTACCCGCATCTCCTCAATGAAGCCCACAGCACAGCTCAACCAGACAGCTCAGCTGAAATCCAAAACAAGACTGCCTGTCTGCCAAACTGAAGAGCAGACTGAAGCATTCTGCAGCTACAGCAATCCAAACAGCTTGCCACAAAATATGTTGACTGACACAAGCGAAACGCATGTCAGTAGACAACAAAAATGAGAATATACGCCATTAGTTAGAATTGTTATGTTGAGCATGCCCAGCATTTAAAAAAAAAAAAAGATGAATAAAACCCAACACGTCTGATACCACAGCTATGCGCTGGTCAAACTTTGAGGAGAGGGAGACTGACTTTCTAACTTCGTCCCCGACTAGGTTTGCAAAGGGTGGCTATAGTACTGGAAACGTTCTATGTTTACCAGTAAAACTACCAGAATGTGTCACTTTCAAGGAATAATACACTACATGACCAAAAGTATGTGGACATCTGCTCATCAAACATCTCATTCCAAAATCATGGGCGTAAATATGGAGTTGATCCCCCTTTGCTTCTATTACAGCCTCCACTCTTCTGGGAATGCTTTCCACTAGATGTTAGAACATTGTTGCAGGACTTGCTTCCATTCAGCCACAAGAGCATTAGTGAGGTCAGGCACTGATGTTGGGCGATTAGGCCTAGCTCGCAGTCTGCGTTTCAATTCATCCCAAAGGTATTCGATTGCGTTGAGGTCAGGGCTCTGTGCAGGCCAGTCAAGTTCTTCCACGCAGATAGACAAAACATTTCTGTATAAACCTTGCTTTGTGCATGGGGGTATTGTCATGCTTAAAAACAAAAAGGGCCTTCCCCAAACTGTTGCACAATGTTGGAAGTACAGAATCGTCTAGAATGTCATTGTATGCTGTAGTGTTAAGATTTCCCTTCACTGGAACTAAGGGGCCGAGCCCTAACCATGAAAAACATCCTCAGACCATTATTGCTCCTCCAGCAAACATTACAGTTGGCACACAGCATTGGGGCATCCGCCAAATTCTGACTCGTCTCTCGGACTCCCAGATGGTGAAGCGTGATTCATCACTCCAGAGAACGCGTTTCCACTGCTCCAGAGTCCAATGGCGGCGAGCTTTACACCACTCCACCCAAAGCTTGGCATTGAGCATGGTGATCTTCGGCTTGTGTGCGGCTGCTCGGCCATGGAAACCCATTTCATGAAGCTCCCGATGAACAGTTCTTGAGCTGTTTGGAACTCGGTAGTGAGTGTTGCAATCGAGGACAGACAGATTTTTATGCTCAATGCACATCAGCACTCGGTGAGATTGTGTGGCTGAGCTGTTGTTGCTTTCCACTTCACAATAACAGCACTTAGAGTTGACCAGGGCAGCTCTAGCCTCTAGTGACTCCCCATCCCGCATGAGGGAGCGTAATCATCGACTGACACTAATTAGCATAACGCAACGGACATAAATATTCCTAGAAAATATTCCTATTCATGAAAATCACAAGTGAAATATATTGAGACACAGCTTAGCCTTTTGTTAATCACCCTGTCATCTCAGATTTTCAAAATATGCTTTACAGCCAAAGATAAACTTACACAAATGCTTGCCTATCGATAGCCTAGCATAGCATTTTGTTCAGCTAGCAGCAGGTAACTTGGTCACGGAAATCAGAAAATCAATCAAATTAAATTGTTTACCTTTGATGAGCTTTGGATGTTTTCACTCACAAGACTCCCAGTTAGATACTAATGTTCCTTTTCTCCCAAAATATTATTTTTGTAGGCGAAATAGCTCCATTTGTTCTTCACGTTTGGCTGAGAAATCGCCCGGAAATTGCAGTCACGAAAACACCGAAAAATATTCCAAATTAGCTCCATAATATCGACAGAAACATGGCAAACGTTGTTTATAATCAATCCTCAAGGTGTTTTTCAAATATCCATTCGATAATATATCCACCGGGACAATTCGTTTTTCAGTAGGACCAATTGGAATAATGGCTACCTCTGTATTTTACGCGAGAATCACTCTGGGAGCCATCAGGTGACCAATTGCGCAATGTAGCCGCTTACGGGTATTCTTCAACATAAATGCGTAAAACTACGTCACAGTGCTGTAGACACCTTGGGGAATACGGAGAAAAAGTAATCTGGTTGATAGCCCATTCACTGCTCAATAGGGACGCATTGGAACGCAGAGCTTTCAAAAGATGAGTCACTTCCGGATTGGATTTTTCTCAGGCTTTCGCCTGCAATATCAGTTCTGTTATACTCAGACAATATTTTTACAGTTTTGGAAACTTTAGAGTGTTTTCTATCCTAAGCTGTCAATTATATGCTTATTATAGCATCTTGTCCTGACAAAATATCCTGTTTACTACGGGAACGTTATTTTTCCAAAAATGAAAATATTGCCCCCTAGTCACAAAAGGCTAGCAGGGCAGAAATTTGATGAACAGACTTGTTGGAAAGGTGGCATCCTATGACGGTGCCACGTTGAAAGTCACTGAGCTCTTCAGTAAGGCCATTCTATTGCCAATTTTTGTCTATGGAGAGCGCATTCCCACTAGCCATGATAGACTGAGATAATGAGTGGGCTGGACAAACCGAGAGATGAGTTTGTATTGGTCTGCCATGTAGCATGCTTCTGTCTATAATATGAGCTGGTCAGTATGTGTAGGTAATCCTTTCTAACGTAGCTTTTTTTGTTTTTGTTTTAAGATATCACGTAGAAGAACTGCATTAGTGTTGCTCTCCACTTTCTGGAGGACCAAGTTTTGAAATCAGTGGAATGCCAGGTGGAATTCAAGTATTATAGCTAAGGAGACAGAGAAAATTCTGGCGTTTGATTGTAAATATGCAGGGGGAGTTGAAAAGAGAACACACAGAAGTCAGTTTTATAAAACACCTGTCTCCAGATTACATCTTCAAACTAAGGGCAACCATGGCATCCGTGACAGAGAGGGAGAAGCATCCATCTATATGGGTAAGATAATCTAGCTACCTTCATTTTCAAATATGACAAATTTTTTATTTTGTCAGAAAGTTGTTTTTATTTCAAATTAAAGTGTACTGTTCGCTAGCTAGCTAACATTAGCTGGCTGTGCTAGCTAGCTAACATTACATGTATGATCTGTATAGTAATATTATGCATATCTCAGTGCCATTTGCATTGTTAGTTATAGCGTAATGTTAGCTAGCTAACATTGAACCTGGTTGGTTAGCTACCTGCAGATTCATGCAGGGTAGTACTGTTATGAGTTGGGATTATGGTTCATTGTTTAGCTGGCTAGCTAAATGTCTAAACAAAAGACTCCATTATGCAAGTAACTATCTCAATAGAATGTTTATGATGACACTGCGATGAGTGTCGATAGACATAGCTGGTAAATTCGCTCTGGCTATCTACTCTGATATCAGAGCACTCTCGTATGAGTGTGCCAAAGCGCAGAATAACTGACGAATTTACGAATGTTCAACATCAGTTGAATATGGCCAGTGTCAGTAAACATCAAAAAAGTGTAATTACATTGTTGTCAGCAGCACAGTTGCAGTCACCAACACTCTGGATAACATAAAAACAGCCTAACCAGTTCTGCTTTGGCGAGTAAAATGGTCAAGTGAGCTGTTCTCTCATTTGTGTCTGGAAGTAGCTAGCAAGCTAGCCAACGTTAGCTTGGATGCTTGACTACTGCTGTTGGGTCAGAATGCTCGGATCAACCCTCCTTTTCGGCCAGAGTGTCCAGTGTGCACTCTGAACACTCAGAGAGCAAACCACTCTGAATTTACGAACGGCCAATCTGACAACGCTCAGAGTTTACCAATGCCCAGAGCACACTCTGGCACTCCAGATTAAATTCACAAACACACCCGTAGTATAAGCCATCCTTTAGTCTTGAAACTCTTTGGTTGTTTAGTACATAGTATGACATGTGAATCCTTAAAGAGATGGGTGGGTCTAAAGCTTAAAAGGGTGTGAACAATGCTGAATGGATGTAGACAATGAATAGCTCTCCAGTAGGTCCCAAAATATTCAAGGGCCATTTTCTCAAAAGTGGGTTTATCAACTTTAAAAGCACAATTACTTTCCCATTGTTCCCCAACTGTAGTGTATGATATACCATTTTCTAGCTCTGAATCTCTACTTTCATCCAATGTAAAAAACACCATTTCAAATTTTGCTACATAAGACCAAATCGTGCTGGTCTGTCACATATAGTGTATATGGATTTATTTTTTTATATAGGATGACAAAGCTGTAAAACATTACCTTAAATATAAACCATCAACTTAGTGAATACCATGGTTTTTAATATGAGGATTTCAGCATGAAATATCCTTTATATTTTGTTTACATACTTAAATGTATTTACTATGTCAATATGTGTTTGTTGCAAATGTTTAGGGACCAAACTGGTGGCAGTTGTGAAAAAATCTATAGTTGTAAGAGTTGCAGAGTTAATTGAAAATAACGCCATTATTAATTAGATGCTTTTTAAATTAATTAGGTTATTTTATCCACTAGAAACACATGGACACAGGTATTAAGGATATATGAATGAGTGATGGTACAGAGCAGCATAGGCAAGATACAGTAGATGATATCGAGTACAGTATATACATATGAGATGAGTATGTAAACCAAGTGGCATAGTTAAAGTGGCTAGTGATACGTGTATTACATAAGGATGCAGTCGATGATATAGGAGTACAGTATCAACGTATGCATATGAGATGAACAATGTAGGGTAAGTAACATTATATAAGGTAGCATTGTTTAAAGTGGCTAGTGATATATTTACATAATTTCCCATCAATTCCCATGATTAAAGTGGCTGGAGTAGAGTCAGTGTCATTGACAGCAAAAGTTGGCAGTAGCCACTCAATGTTAGTGGTGGCTGTTTAACAGTCTGATGGCCTTGAGATAGAAGCTGTTTTTCAGTCTCTCGGTCCCAGCTTTGATGCACCTGTACTGACCTCGCCTTCTGGATGACAGCGGGTGAACAGGCAGTGGCTCGGTGGTTGATGTCCTTGATGATCTTTATGGCCTTCCTGTAGCATCGGGTGGTGTAGGTGTCCTGGAGGGCAGGTAGTTTGCCCCCGGTGATGCGTTGTGCAGACCTCACTACCCTCTGAGAGCCTTACGGTTGAGGGCGGTGCAGTTGCCATACCAGGCGGTGATACAGCCCGCCAGGATGCTCTCGATTGTGCATCTGTAGAAGTTTGTGAGTGCTTTTGGTGACAAGCCGAATTTCTTCAGCCTCCTGAGGTTGAAGAGGCGCTGCTGCGCCTTCCTCACGATGCTGTCTGTGTGAGTGGACCAATTCAGTTTGTCTGTGATGTGTATGCCGAGGAACTTAAAACTTGCTACCCTCTCCACTACTGTTCCATCGATGTGGATGGGGGGTGTTCCCTCTGCTGTTTCCTGAAGTCCACAATCATCTCCTTAGTTTTGTTGACGTTGAGTGTGAGGTTATTTTCCTGACACCACACTCCGAGGGCCCTCACCTCCTCCCTCAAATTTTATTTGTCACATACACATGAAACTAATGTCTTATACACAGTGTAAGGGGATAAAGAATATGTACATAAGGATATATGAATGAGTGATGGTACAGAGCAGCATAGGCAAGATACAGTAGATGATATTGAGTACAGTATATACATATGAGATGAGTATGTAAACCAAGTGGCATAGTTAAAGTGGCTAGTGATACATGTATTACATAAGGATGCAGTCGATGATATAGAGTACATGGCCTTGAGATAGAAGCTGTTTTTCAGTCTCAGCTTTGATGCACCTGTACTGACCTCGCCTTCTGGATGACAGCGGGGTGAACAGGCAGTGGCTCGGGTGGTTGATCTTTATGGCCTTCCTGTAGCATCGGGTGGTGTAGGTGTCCTGGAGGGCAGGTAGTTTGCCCCGGTGATGCGTTGTGCAGACCTCACTACCCTCTGGAGAGCCTTACGGTTGAGGGCGGTGCAGTTGCCAGACCAGGCGGTGATACAGCCCGCCAGGATGCTCTCGATTGTGCATCTGTAGAAGTTTGTGTGCTTTTGGTGACAAGCCGAATTTCTTCAGCCTCCTGAGGTTGAAGAGGCGCTGCTGCGCCTTCCTCACGATGCTGTCTGTGTGAGTGGACCAATTCAGTTTGTCTGTGATGTGTATGCCGAGGAACTTAACTTGCTACCCTCTCCACTACTGTTCCATCTGTGGATGGGGGGGGGGTGTTCCCTCTGCTGTTTCCTGAAGTCCACAATCATCTCCTTAGTTTTGTTGACGTTGAGTGTGAGGTTATTTTCCTGACACCACACTCCGAGGGCCCTCACCTCCTCCCTGTACGCCGTCTCGTCGTTGGTAATCAAGCCTACCACTGTTGTGTCGTCCGCAAACTTGATGATTGAGTTGGAGGCGTGCGTGGCCACGCAGTCGTGGGTGAACAGGGAGTACAGGAGAGGGCTCAGAACGCACCCTTGTGGGGCCCCAGTGTTGAGGATCAGCGGGGAGGAGATGTTGTTGCCTACCCTCACCACCTGGGGTCCAGTACCCAGTTGCACAGGGCGGGGTCGAGACCCAGGGTCTCGAGCTTGATGACGAGCTTGGAGGGTACTATGGTGTTGAATGCCGAGCTATAGTCGATGAACAGCATTCTCACATAGGTATTCCTCTTGTCCAGATGGGTTAGGGCAGTGTGGTTGAGATTGCATCGTCTGTGGACCTATTTGGGCGGTAAGCAAATTGGAGTGGGTCTAGGGTGTCAGGTAGGGTGGAGGTGATATGGTCCTTGACTAGTCTCTCAAAGCACTTCATGATGACGGATGTGAGTGCTACGGGGCGGTAGTCGTTTAGCTCAGTTACCTTAGCTTTCTTGGGAACAGGAACAATGGTGGCCCTCTTGAAGCATGTGGGAACAGCAGACTGGTATAGGGATTGATTGAATATGTCCGTAAACACACCGGCCAGCTGGTCTGCGCATGCTCTGAGGGCGCGGCTGGGGATGCCGTCTGGGCCTGCAGCCTTGCGAGGGTTAACACGTTTAAATGTCTTACTCACTTCGGCTGCAGTGAAGGAGAGACCGCATGTTTTCGTTGCAGGCCGTGTCAGTGGCACTGTATTGTCCTCAAAGCGGGCAAAAAGTTATTTAGTCTGCCTGGGAGCAAGACATCCTGGTCCGTGACTGGGCTGGGTTTCTTCCTGTAGTCCGTGATTGACTGTAGACCCTGCCACATGCCTCTTGTGTCTGAGCCGTTGAATTGAGATTCTACTTTGTCTCTGTACTGGCGCTTAGCTTGTTTGATAGCCTTGCGGAGGGAATAGCTGCACTGTTTGTATTCAGTCATGTTACCAGACACCTTGCCCTGATTAAAAGCAGTGGTTCGCGCCTTCAGTTTCACATGAATGCTGCCATCAATCCACGTTTTCTGGTTAGGGAATGTTTTAATCGTTGCTATGGGAACGACATCTTCAACGCACGTTCTAATGAACTCGCACACCGAATCAGCGTATTCGTCAATGTTGTCTGACGCAATACAAAACATCTCCCAGTCCACGTGATGGAAGCAGTCTTGGAGTGTGGAGTCAGCTTGGTCAGACCAGCGTTGGACAGACCTCAGCGTGGGAGCTTCTTGTTTTAGTTTCTGTCTGTAGGCAGGGATCAACAAAATGGAGTCGTGGTCAGCTTTTCCGAAAGGGGGGCGGGGCAGGGCCTTATATGCGTCGCGGAAGTTAGAGTAACAATGATCCAGGGTCTTTCCACCCCTGGTTGCGCAATCGATATGCTGATAAAATTTAGGGAGTCTTGTTTTCAGATTAGCCTTGTTAAAATCCCCAGCTACAATGAATGCAGCCTCTGGATAAATCGTTTCCAGTTTGCAGAGTTAAATAAAGTTCGTTCAGAGCCATCGATGTGTCTGCTTGGGGGGGTATATATACGGCTGTGATTATAATCGAAGAGAATTCTCTTGGTAGATAATGCGGTCTACATTTGATTGTGGAATTCTAAATCAGGTGAACAGAAGGATTTGAGTTCCTGTATGTTTCTTTCATCACACCATGTCACGTTGGTCATAAGGCATACGCCCCCGCCCCTCTTCTTACCAGAAAGATGTTTGTTTCTGTCGGCGCGATGCGTGGAGAAACCCGCTGGCTGCACCGCTTCGGATAGCGTCTCTCCAGTTAGCCATGTTTCCGTGAAGCAGAGAACGTTACAGTCTCTGATGTCCCTCTGGAATGCTACCCTTGCTCGGATTTCATCAACCTTGTTGTCAAGAGACTGGACATTGGCAAGAAGAATGCTAGGGAGTGGTGCACGTTGTGCCCGTCTCCGGAGTCTGACCAGAAGACCGCTTCGTTTCCCTCTTTTTCTGAGTCGTTTTTTTGGGTCGCTGCATGTAATCCGCTCCGTTGCACTGGTTGTAAGGCAGAACACAGGATCCGCATCGCGAAAAACATATTCTTGGTCGTACTGATGGTGAGTTGACGCTGATCTTATATTCAGTACTTCTTCTCGGCTGTATGTAATGAAACCTAAGATGACCTGGGGTACTAGTGTAAGAAATAACACGTAAAAAAACAAAAGTGCATAGTT